>NC_052319.1:26201840-26554340 GCF_016432855.1 Salvelinus namaycush | reverse complement strand
GAGACTGAACCTCCTGACCTGTGTACACATTGTGGCTGGGCTCAGTATAAATAGTATAATACATCGTCTGTATGAACATGAATGAACCATTCAACACAAAACATTTCTTCAGACAAACCTAAATGTCCTGAACATTCCACTTCGAAGATGTACTTCAGAAACATACCATAATGTATAGATGAATGCATAGGCCCTTCAGTGGCTTTGTCCTGGTTTCAGGGAGGGTCGTTACGGTGTTAGACGTCCAGGTGTTGGATCTTAATTTGACCAGTATTGTCGCAGCAAAATAATCCTGCAGCAACAGGATTTTAACGTTTAGTCCATAATGTTGCTTGATCGGTGGTTAGGCTATTAGCTATCCAAAATTAGGCTACATGAAAGTGCAATACTATTAATATACTGTAACCATGTGTTAGTGCAGGTTTTCAGTGAATTTATGTCAATCATGAAGCTCGTCTGCATTTCCTGCGGCGCAGAAAATTCTCTGCAACAAGAGTGATCAAATTAAGATCATACATCTGTACGTCTGCCTGGCTCTCTGTGTGCTATCTCAAGCTGTACACTCCCTACCTGATCTGACAGTAATTGCAGAATGAGGTGCTGCTACTGTAGTACTTTCCCCTCTGGCAACATTTGACAGAACTGCAGAACATAGAGATTAAACAGAGAACAACACACGCATGTAGACACACAATAGATACATTGCACATACACACACCCACACACTACACACACACAGACTTAGTCCTCCATTCTTGCCGTAGGGAAGCTTCCCTATCACAGGTATAGAACTGCATGTGAACAGACTTTACTGACATTTGAGTCAAAGTTAAACGTACACTCAAAGAGGTGCATGTGAACAGTCTGTCTACATTCATAACGCTCACCTTGACCCTATTATGGGATCATGGAGATGGATGCTACAGACTGAATCAGAGGTGGCTGGACAAGTAAGCTACCCCACTGTCATCACACAGTAGGCGTTATTTTGACAGGTGAATGATATGTTAAAGTTTGTGTGTTCTCTGTCTGACCAACAAAATGTCTGAAGTACATTCACACAAAATAGAAATACTTACAGAATATATTAAATCTGTTTTCTCTCAGGCTGTTTGATTTGGCGAGAGTGCACATGAATGCTTCCTGAAGCCACAGAGTATACAAGTCGACATGCAGTATGTCTCACTCACATCGCAACACTGCAACAGTACAGCACACAGCTGGAGGTGGGAATTGGTCTTGTGAATTGAAATATATTTTTTTAACTGACACGAACCATTAATATGAACATGATTCAGTTTCTCCTAAACTGCTTTTTAAAGAGCTCTGCGGTATGGAAAATTGGTTTTACCAGTTGTCAGGACGTTACGTGCGGTCTTCTAGGAGATTTTTGACTAGACTAGCAAACATGTCCAAATTAGCACGATGTGTGCCCAATGCGGGTTAAAACATTGGACCCATGTAGGCTGCCCACATTTGGTCAATGTGCCTTTGCTCATTGGCCCCAAAGACAGGTGGCCCAAGGACAACCCTCACTTCAGCTAAAACAAAAATGGATTGGCTGCCTGTTACATTTCATTTTAAAGACAAAGTTCTTACTATGACATGTATATATTTGCCAGAGAAACTCCAGTTTCTCATATACCACATGCAATTATCAAAGTAGTTTAACAGACTTCCTTTTCACAATATAATTGTTTGTTAACATCAGACAACAGAACACTAAAACTGGAACGACACACACAGTAACGGTTTCACAAAAAGACCTTGTAAAATTAAAACTGAAAAAAAGATGATTCCAAGGTAATTGGCTTTGAAGTTCTGACCCTCATTCGTTTCAATGCTGTCAGCAATTTTTTTCTTGTATTCCTTTTTAACCTAACAATATGAATTGGGGTATTTGTAAACCACGCCCCCAAATATGCTAATGCACCCTCACCTCTACATTATGATATATCTGTACCTTTTTTTTAACTGGGAAAATCAGTTAAGAACAAATTCTTATTTTACAATGACGGCCTACCCCGGCCAAACCCGGACGACGCTGGGCCAATTGTGTGCCGCCCTATGGTACTCCCAATCACGGCCGGATGTGATCCAACCTGGATTGGTTGTCAACCATGGTTGTCAAGACAACAGCACATGATTTTGTTTCCTGTCAGTCTTTCCCCTAACATCCTTCCAGTCACCCCTGCTGCCTGTCTGCCCGTGTGTCTGTCTGTGGACCCCTCCTGGGCTTCCTCTTTCTGTACCGTTTCCACTGAGTGTTCTTCCATATGTGCTGCTGGTGACCACTGGCTTCTGACTAACACACACACACACTGGTGGTGAACCCTCCCCTGGCTGCTGAATAAGGTTGGGGTCACAAAACTCGAACAAGCTCTGGATTACTCATGGAAACATTATGACACACGTCTCTCACGTACTGTACCTTCCCTCCTAAAAACAGCTATAGGGGACATTAATTAATTTAATCTAACTTTTACATAACCAGATTGGGAAGCTGAAAATCATAAATTGGAATGACATCTTGTTATGCTGTAAACATGATTGAAACTGAACACAAATGTTAATCTTTGTACAAATGTAAATGTAAAGCAGATCTATGACGGCTTCCTCTCTGTAATCTGTATTTCATGATGATTATTCACCACCTCCTAAGACTAACCGGCAACATTTAAATCCATGAAGCTCCTGGGAAGCGCCTCTGTATGATTACTCTGTAGGTCTACTGTATGTGTATCCTCCGAAACACTATAAGTCTTGGTTATCTCAAATATAACACCCTAGCCTAGGGATAAGTCACAACTTCACATCTATTAGCAAAGAGTAGCTTGAGAAGGCTAAGTATGAGTATGATAAGACAGAATAAGGTTGTGTTAAAGTCTATGTTAGAGGTGGAATGCCACGGCTTTATGTTCCACAAAAATGTGGAGGGATTTATTCACCACTTAAAAAGTATGCTGCTGTGCACAGTGGTTACATTTAACATAAAACTATCATGTGAATGGCACTGTGATGCTGTCAAGTTGTGGCAATGACATCATCTGGCCAGCTCTGCACTGCGTATCCTGTTCCTTATAGCTACTGTAAATAGACACTAATCTAATCTGTCCTTATTAGGCCACATTTACAGTCTAGTTATCATATAGATGAATCACACATTACACTACTCCCACTACTCCTCATCATGATGAATTACTGCCTTCAACTGTAACTCTGTAAAATGGTTTGGTATTATGCTACCTGGCAGTTTCAGCATTAGGTTGGCTGTTCACGTGATTTTCTAACCATGTTTTTCCACAATGCTGTGCCTGAATTATGGAGACCACGCTACATTACCAGATCTAGCCTCTGGCTTCCAGACCTCAACACAAACTAAAAAACCATGGCCTGAAAGGACATTTTCCATGCAGCAAAGAGGAGGTAGAAACAACAATAAATGGTTTGGTGATGGAAAGACAAACACCTCCAATAACTATAATAGTTTTCATATTAATATTAAACCAACAGAACACGTTATTTCATCCGTAAGTGTAAAATAATGCACTGCAAATGAGAGTGGTGTTTTAGGCCTCCTTCCCTAGATCTACTATGATGGTAGTCATTATTCTGTATATTGAATGTCATTTCCACTGCTGATAGCTCATCTCCCAGGACTGTGTACTGTGATGTATTTAGGACTAATCACACTTATTAGGGTGGCAGGTAGCCTAGTGGTTAAGAGCATTGGGCCAGTAAGCAAAAGGTTGCTTGTTCAAATCCTGACCTGACTAGGTGAAAAGTCTGATGTGTCTGACTCTTGATTCACTAAAACTACATCTTAAGTAAGCAGTGGTCTGAAGCTGAAAAATAAAGGAAATTCCATGCACCGCAATGCCTGCTCTAGCATGGTTTTCCAACACACAGCTTTGACCTACTACAGGAGCTATTTTGGTCTATTGTACTTCAAACAATGTGTATGCAGTATGCGTAGGATTCAAACCTTCTCAAACATCCTAATTCATACTCTTGAATTATGGTGCCGGAGGAGATAGCTGCCATTTTAAGAATCCGACGGCGAGTGGGTAACCTGCCTCTACCATCAGTCCTATTAGCCAACGTGCAATCATTGGATAATAAACTGGATGAGCTCCGATCAAGACTATCCTACCAATGGAACATTAAAAACTGTAATATCTTATGTTCCACCGAGTCGTGGCTGAACAACAAAAAGGATAACATACAGTTTCCGTGCATCAGCAAGATAGAACAGCTGCTTCCGGTAAGACAAGGAGTGGCGGTCTGTGTATATTTGTCAATAACAGCTGGTGCACGAAATCTAACATTAAGGAAGTGCATACATAGAACTCTATAGAGCCTGTCTCCATTCCTGATTTCTGTAACCGTTAGCTTACCTGTGTAATATTGGCATAAGGTTAGCTTACCTGTGTAATATTGGCATAAGGTTAGCTTACCTGTGTAATATTGGCATAAGGTTAGCTTACCTGTGTAATATTGGCATAAGGTTAGCTTACCTGTGTAATATTGGCATAAGGTTAGCTTACCTGTGTAATATTGGCATAAGGTTAGCTTACCTGTGTAATATTGGCATAAGGTTAGCTTACCTGTGTAATATTGGCATAAGGTTAGCTTACCTGTGTAATATTGGCATAAGGTTAGCTTACCTGTGTAATATTGGCATAAGGTTAGCTTACCTGTGTAATATTGGCATAAGCTCAGAAACACTTGTTTTGCAAACATGGTCCTGTTTTATAAATTGCTGTGCTGATCAATGGGCAGTTCATTACCTCTGTCAAATGAATATGTAGCTTAAAGCTGTGTATATTTGTAGTTATTCCTGCAATAAAGATGGTGACGCTACAATAATATACATTTACAATAGGTCTATATCTAAAAATACATGCAGCCTAATGATATATACAGTATATACATGATTTTAATAGCAGGACAGTGTAAAGTCCATTACTCCTCTGAAGAGTATGAGTTAGGCTGTTTGAGAAGGTTTGAGTCCTAAACAACCTGCATACACATTGTTTGAAGTACAATAGACCGGAAGGTAATTTTCTGTTAAAGGTGCATTATCCAACATTTCCACATGCAAAGACAGATTTTTTTGCAACCCAGTCTGCCAATCGCAGTGCTATTGCGACCTTTAATTTGGCTTCTCCCAAAAGGTCTGGGCCTTAATGGCACAGGTTGTCACGCCCTGACCTTAGAGAGCCGTTTTATTTCTTTATTTGGTTAGGTCAGGGTGTGATGTGGGGTGGGCATTCTATGTTTTGTATTTCTTTGTGTTTGGCCGAGTGTGGTTCCCAATCAGAGGCAGCTGTCTATCGTTGTCTCTGATTGGGAATCATACTTAGGTAGCCTTTTTTCCCACCTATGTTGTGGGATCTTGTTTTTGTACAGCTCTTGTAGCCTACGGAAAGGTACGTTCGTTTTGGTTTCACTTTGTTATTTTGTTGCTGGTTGTCATTTAAATAAATATGATGACCAAAAATTACGCTGCGCCTTGGTCTCCTTCAAACAACACACGTTACAGAAGATCCCACCACAAAAAGACCAAGCAGCGTTTTCTAGAGGAGTGGACATGGGAGGAGATACTGGAAGGCAAGGGACCCTGGGCGCAGGCTGGAGAATATCGCCGTCCTAGAGAGGAGATGGAAGCTGCAAAAGCGGAACGGCGAGGATACGAGGAGTTGGCACGACGGAGCATGCACGAGACGCTGCCCCAAAAATATTTTTGGCTGGGGGCACACGGGGAGATTGGCGGAGTCAGGTTGTAGACCTGAGCCAACTCCCCGTGCCTACCGTGGGGAGTGGGGAGCGAGTGACCGGGCAAGCACCGGGTTATGCGGTGATGCGCACTGGAGACGCACTGTCTCCAGTGCCCATTCACAGCCCGGTGCGCTCGTTGCCAGCTCCTCACATTTGCCGTGCTAGGTTGGGCATTCAGCCAGGACGGATTGTGCCGGCTCAGCGCTCCTGGCCTCTGGTGCGTCTCTTCGGCCCAGGATATCCTGCACCGGCTCTGCGCACTGTGTCTCCGGTGCGCCTTCACAGCCCAGTGCATCCTGTGCCTGCGCCCCGCATTTGCCGGGCGAAAGTAAGCATCCAGCCAGGACGGGTTGTGCCAGCTCTACGCTCGAGACCTCCAGTGCGCCTCCACGGCCCAGTGTATCCGGCGCCTGCTCAGCCATAATAATGAGCCGTTCTCCCCTCAACAGCCTCCACTGATCAATACATCCACAAGCAACCGGGTGAGAGTGAGTGGTCAATTATCTACAACATTGAACCAATCTGTGTAAAGCGACACTGTGACTTGAACCCAACAAGCCATGGCTTCCCTTAGAGGAAAAGACAAAGAACAACTTAGAGATGCAAATGAGAGCAACGAACAGCTAAAGGATATCCAGGAAAACATAGCTAAAATGCTCTCAATGCTCCCCAAAACAAACAAACTGTTACAATCTGTTGTTTAAAAAGTAGATTTTCTCGAAAGGAAAGTAAAGTCTATCGTGTCAGATATGCATATACAGGGTGGGCGCATGGACAAACAGGACAGCAAAATTGGCAACGGTGCAAACTTTAGAAGATGAACTGGACCAGCAAAAAAACAGAATGAGACAAAACAACATGAGAATATTGTCCCTACCGGAAGACAATGAAAAAGGAGACCTTTCTATGTGATCAAGCTGAGTTGTGCGTGGGGCCTCCACTCATTCCATGTCAGTCTCTTGGTGGATCCACTCTCCCGAAGTAGACCCCCACCAGCAACTATACTTTAATTACATTTATAAGGTAATACAAACTGACCACAGTACTTAAGTGGCAGTCTTTCTATATGTAAAATGACATAATCCACATTTTTTGGGGGGTACATTAGGAAAGGAGTTGGAGCTTAAAAGCCCTAAAAAGGCATAGCGCCTCAAGTACAAAGATGTACTTTGCCTCATGTTTATTTTGGTTATTTTTTTATTTAAATGTCTGTTCAGCCCACATGCCCTATAGTATATATGTAATGTGTATATAATAACTATGTACTGTATTTATTAGGGATGCACCGATATGACATTTTTGGCCAATACCGAAATCCAATATTTTCCTTGCCAAAAATCTGATACCGATATAAAAAACTTTAGCTGCCTTCTAGTACAGTTAAATAGTTGAAACACACACACACACACACACACACACACACACACACACACACACACACACAAACACTGACCAAAAAGTTATTTTGTTGCCATTTACGTATGTCCAAATTACCAGTAAAACATAATCAAAATCTATTTCTTTCACTTACTTGCTGTGCTTTTTGTTGTGCATTTGTTCAGTCGTTTCATTCTCAACCAGGATTTCATCATACATGTCAAGCAGTGAAGTTTCAGCTCTGTCTGTCCGTGGCCTCTTTTCCTCGGTGCACACTGTCACTGTGTCTTGTCCAGCTGTGTCTGTAACATTTCACGTAAACCCTGTTTCTTGTCTGCATCGAAGTAGCGGTCCTTGTACCTAGCATCGAGCATGGTGGCGACACAGTAAAGAGGCTCAGAGAGAATGCCATCGAATCGCTTGTTCACAGCCTTTAGTACAGTACTTTTCTAAGTTAACCCCACGGTCGGTGTCAGCAGTTTGGTTGAGCAGGCGTTTCAGTGCCATGACAGTGGGTATCACGTCTGCTGCAAACGCAGTTGATGAGCTAATTTCTCGAGTCAGTTGTTCATGTTTCTATGTTTCAAACATGTTCTCAAATGCCATTGAAATGGCAGCAGTGGTATGAGAACCAGTACATTCTTGAGCATGCAATACGGCTTTCCTCAGTACGAAATCCTCAACCCACTGTGCTGTCAGACTCAGCATGCTTATGGGGCTGACATTGCTTGTCCAAATGTCAGTTGTGAAGCTAATAGCAGTGACGCCCATAGCAAGTAGCTCATGGATGTGCGTTTCAACAATACTGTGTAACTCTGGGAAGGTCAACATCTGAAAAATATTTCCTAGTTTCCTGAATTTCCACCTGACTGACGTGCCCAAAGTAAACTGCCTGTTACTCAGGCCCAGAAGTCAGGAGATGCATTTAATTAGCATTGGATAGAAAACACTTTGAAGTTTCTAAAACTGTTCAAATAATGTCTGAGACTATAACAGAATTGATATGGCAGACGAAAATCTGAATAAAAACCAACCGGAAATAAAAAAGAATTGGGGTACCAGGCTCTTATAATGGATACCTATTGTTCCCATGTAATTCCGGCTCCCAGATTGCAATTCCTATGGCTTCCACTAGATGTCAACAGTCTTTATTCAAGGTTTCAGGCTTGTTTCTTGAAAAACTAGGAAGACTTTTTAGTGAAGAAAGCACCGGAACAATATTAGTCTTTCGGCGAGCGGTGAAGAGGGCTTACTACGTGCGCTTACTAATTTTACTTTCCTATTGAACATACTACTTTCCGTATGAAATATTATAGTGTATTTACATTTTACAGTACCTGAGGATTAGATAGAAACATTGTTTGACTTGTTTGGACGAAATTTAGCGGTAGCTGTTTTGGACTCCTTTGTCTGCATGTTGAACGTGTGGATTACTGAAATCGATGGCGCCAACTAAATAAACGTTTTGGGTTTTAAAGAAGGATTTTATCTAAAAAAACAACCATTCATGTTATAGCTGGGACCCTTGGGATTGCAAACAGTGGAAGATCTTCGAAAGTAAGTGATTTATGTCAGGACCCGGTTACGAACTCGGGTCTCCGGTGTGAGAAACAGTCACTTAGCAAACTGAGCCACTAATAGTCGGCAGAACCCAGAAGATGAGGCAGACACAGCAGTACTTGAGACGGTGTTTTAATAAAGTAAAAAGGAAAGTACTTCAGGCAAAAATATAAATCCACAACGTCAAAAGTAATTCCAAGAGAAAAAAGGTAATCCTCCAAGACAAAAGGTAAATCCACAAGGAGGTAGATACAGCAGGGAAAAAACCTCAAAATAAATAATCAAAAATAAATAAACAAAAACAAAAACAGAGTACCTCAAGAGAATCCAACTGGAGTAACAAATGTACACAGCATTGCTGGGGCTGGGTGCTAACATTCAAACACAGAGCAAAGAACTGAGGAAAACTAAGGGTTTAAATACATTCAAGGGAAACGAGGCACAGGTGCAAATAATAACTGGAAACAAGGGAAAACAAAAGGGTCAAAAAAGCACAATGGGGGCTTCTAGTGGCCAAAACCGGAACAATCCTGGCCAAATCCTGACAACTTATTTATTCTCTATTTGTGATTTTATGAAGCCTGTGCTGGTTGAAAAATATATTGATGTGGGGTGCCGTCCTCAGACAATCGCATGGTATGCTTTCGCTGTAAAGCCTATTGTAAATCGGATAACACAGCTGGATTAACAAGAATTTAAGCTTTGAAATGATATAAGAAACTTGTATGTTCATGAATGTTTAATATTATGATTATTTATTTGAATTGCGCACCCTCCAATTTCACCGGATGTTGTCGGCTGGTGTCCCACTAGCGGGACGCCTTTCCCTAAGAAGCTTTTAGGAATGCTGTGTTGCACGTGTAGTGCTCCGATTGTGTTTTTGTTTTGTTTATCTGTGTTGTTTGTAACCATCTCTTATGACCGAAAATAACTTCTAGACATCAGGACTGCGATTACTCACCACGGACTAGCAGAATCCTTTTTCTTCTTTCACGACTCTGACGAGCCTGAGGCGGAGGATATACAGCTCCCTCGGGAACAGGCGCCAACCCCTGTGATCTGCGTGAAGGGGAGGCGGAGAAAGAGAAGCCGGAGAGCGGGCTGCCTTTTGAGAATTCGGAGGCGAACGAATAAACCCCCACTTCCCTCAATTCTGCTACCAAACATGCAATCTTTGGACAATAAAATCGACACGTTACGGGGAAGATTAAACTACCAACGGGACATTAAAAACTGTAACATCTTATGGAGTTGTGGCTAAACAACGACAATATCAATATACAGCTGGCTGGTTATACAATGTACTGGCAGGATAGAATAGCGGCGTCTTGTAAGACAAGGGGCGGCGGACTATGTATTTATGTAAATAACAGCTGGTGCACTATATCTAAGGAAGTCTCGAGCTATTGCTCGCCTGAGGTTGACTATATCATGATAAGCTGCAGACCATAATACCTACCAAGAGAGTTCTCATCTGTTTTCTTTGTAGCTGTTTACATACCACCTCAGTCAGAGGCTGACACTAAGACAGCATTGAATGAGCTGTATTCCGCCATAAGCAAACAAGATAATGCTCACC
This sequence comes from Salvelinus namaycush, assembly GCF_016432855.1. Classification (NCBI taxonomy): domain Eukaryota; kingdom Metazoa; phylum Chordata; class Actinopteri; order Salmoniformes; family Salmonidae; genus Salvelinus; species Salvelinus namaycush. Next base: position 26,544,043 of record NC_052319.1, on the reverse strand, counting down.
CAGAGGCGGCGCTCCTAGTAGCCGGGGACTTTAATGCAGGGAAACTTAAATCCGTTTTACCAAATTTCTATCAGCATGTTAAATGTGCAACCAGAGGGAAAAGAACTCTGGACCACCTATACTCCACACACAGAGACGCATACAAAGTTCTCCCTCGCCCTCATTTGGAAAATCTGACCATAATTCTATCCTCCTGATTCCTGCTTACAAGCAAAAATTAAAGCAGGAAGCACCAGTGACTAGATGAATAAAAAGTGGTCAGATGAAGCATCTACAGGATTGTTTTGCTAGCACAGACTGGAATATGTTCCGGGATTCCTCCAATGGCATTGAGGAGTACACCACATCAGTCATTGGCTTCATCAATAAGTGCATCGATGACGTCGTCACCACAGTGACCGTACGTACATACCCCAACCAGAAGCTATGGATTACAGGCAGCATCCGCACTGAGCTAAAGGCTAGAGCTGCCGCTTTCAAGGAGAAGGACTCTAACCCGGAAGCTTATAAGAAATACCGCTATGCCCTCCGATGAACCATCAAACAGGCAAAGCGTCAATACAGGACTAAGAAAGAAATCGTACTACACCGGCTCTGACGCTTGTCGGATGTGGCAGGGCTTGCAAACCATTACAGACTACAAAGGGAAGCACAGCCGAGAGCTGCCCAGTGACACGAGCCTACCAGACGAGCTAAACTACTTCTATGCTCGCTTCCAGGCAAATAACACTGAAACATGCATGAGAGCGAGCACAAGCTGTTCAGGAAGACTGTGTTATCACGCGCTCCGCAGCTGATGTGAGTCAGACCTATAAACAAGTCAACATTCACAAGGCCGCAGGGCCAGACGAGGACATGTACTGCGACCATGCGCTGACCAACAGGCAAGTGTCTTCACTGAGTCTGAGTCTGTAATACCAACATGTTTTAAGCAGACCCCCATAGTTCCTGTGTCCAAGAACACAAAATGCAACCTGCCTAAATGACTACCGACCCGTAGCACTCACATTTGTAGCCATGAAGTGCTTTGAAAATGTGGTCATGGCTCACATCAACACATCATCCCAGAAACGCTAGACCCACTCCAATTTGCATACCGCCGCAACAGATCCACAGATGATGCAATCTCTATTGCACTTCACACTGCCCTTTCCCACCTGGACAAAAGGAACACCTATGTGAGAATGCTATTCATTGACTACAGCCCAGCGTTCAACACCATAGTGCCCTCAAAGCTCCTCACTAAGCTAAGGACCCTGGGACTAAACTGTACTCTTTGACCTCCTGAACTCCCTGTTCACTCATGACTACACGGCCAAGTATGACTCCAACACCATCATTAATTTTGCAGATGGCACAACCGACCATGACGAGACAGCCTATAGGAGACCTGGCTGTGTGGTGCCAGGACAACAACCTCTCCCTCAACGTGATCAAGACAAAGGAGATGATTGTGGACTACAGGAAAAAGAGGACCGAGCATGCCCCCATTCTCATCAACGGGGCTGCAGTGGAGCAGGTTGAGAGCTTCAAGTTCCTTGGTGTCCACATCACCAACAAACTAACATGGTCCAAGCACACCGAGACAGTCATGAAGCGGGCACGACAAAACCTATTCCCCCTCAGGAGACTGAAAAGATTTGGCATGGGTCCTCAGATCCTCAAAAGGTTCTACTGCTGCACCATCGAGAGCATCCTGATTGGTTGCATCACTGCCTGGTATGGCAACTGCTTGGCCTCTGACCACAAGGCACGGCAGAGGGTAGTGCGAACGGCCCAGTACATCACTGGGTCCAAGCTTCCTGCAATCCAGGACCTCTATACCAGGCGGTGTCAGAGGAAGGCCCTAAAAATTGTCCAGCCACCCTAGTCATAGACTGTTCTCTCTGCTACCGCACGGCAAACGGTACCGGAGCGCCATGTCTAGGTCCAAGAGGCTTCTAAACAGCTTCTACCCCCAAGCCATAAGACTCCTGAACATCTAGTAAAATGGCTACCCAGACTATTTGCATTGCCCCCCCCCCCCCCCCCTCTTTACACCACTGCTACTCTCTGTTGTCATCTATGCATTGTCACTTTAATAACTCTACCTACATGTACATACTACCTCAACTAACCGGTGCCCCCGCACATTGACTCTGTATCAGTACCCCCCTGTATATAGTCTCGCTATTGTTATTTTACTGCTGCTCTTTAATTACTTGTTACTTTTATCTCTTATTCTTATCCATATTTTTTGAAACTGCATTGTTTGTTAGGGGCTTGTAAGTAAGGTTGTATTCGCGCATGTGACTAATACAATTTTATTTTATGTGTAACGGGGTGTAACGGGGTGTAACGGGGTGAGTGACTGGTTGCCGAGAAGTCAGGCTCAGGAGAGCAGAGATGGGTAATAACAGGAGAACTTTAATATACACCCTGGCCCAAAGGCACAGGCGAGGCAGCACAAAGCACAACCACGGTAATATGAACCGGATTAAACAAAACAAACAAACCTAGCGCAAGCCAGCCTGTAGCGTAACACCCTACACAAAGAACAATTCCACACACAGACATGGGGGAAACAGAGGGTAATATACATTAGGTCTGATGAGGGAATGTGAACCAGGTGTGCGGGAAAACAAGACAAAACAAATGGAAAATGAAAGGTGGCGCGGCGATAGCTGGAAGACCGGTGACGTCGACCGCCGAATGCTGCCCGAACAAGGAGAGGGACCGACTTCGGTAGAAGTCGTGACAGTAGGTCCTATGATTGAGTGTAGTCTGGCCCAGGGGTGTGAAGGTGATTGGAAAGGCACTGGAGCAACGAACCGCCCTTGCAGTCTCTGCCTGGCCCGTTCCCCTCTCTCCACCAAGATTCTCTGCCTCTAACCCTATTATGGGGGGCTGAGTCACTGGCATAGTGGTGCTCTTCCATCCCGTCCCTAGGAGGTGTGCGTCACTTGAGTGGGTTGAATCACTGACGTGATCTTCCTGTCCGGGTTTCGTCAGTGTCGTGTCTGTGACTATTATTAAACGTGAAGTCTGTTATTTTATCAAATCAATTCACTATGTGTAGTTATTATTACGTGATTAAACTAATCATGTAAACTTGAATTAATGGGAAAATGTTTATACAGTATCTATTTCCCGAATCGACTCTTCAGATATTTTCATGCCTTATCAAAACAGTCGCTTATTATTACCTCATCAGTTCTCATTACTGAACGTCGCAAACCCTTGGATATCTGCACAAACTCTAGCCTAAATGAAGTATCAGCAATATACAAATTGGCTTATTTATTTACTACCTAACTAAATAATCACAAAAATTCATTACTATCAAGGCACAAGGCGAGACCCAGATAGAGACACAGGAGGCAGATGGTTGGAGTCTTACAATGTTTAATAATCCAAAGGGGTAGGCAAGAGAATGGTATTTTTTTCTGACCCTTAAGTAATCCGAGCATAAATCCTCATTAAATGTTCTGTTGTACTGTGCGTTTATGCGTACATAGGCGCAAATGTCAAGGGAAAGAACCAAGTATCCTGGTAGGTTGCAACCTGTTCAGAATGAGTCTGACGTCATCACATAATTTCCAGTTCGATGCCTGGAGGTCAGTAAGAATTGATGTCAACCTCAAGACATATGTTCGCTGCCCAATGTGTCTTACACTGTTGTGGTGGTGATAGGTTTGAAGGAGTTTATTTCATAGCTATGTTATCCACGGAGGAGCTAACCTCATGATGGAAGTACTCTCTAAGCACTGAACCAGTTGTACACGGTGTGATCATGGTTCATGACTTCTATTTATTTATCTATTTATTTATTATCTGAGTGACTACTAACTCCTCTTACTGATTGTTGCTGGACTGACTGTGCTGGCATTGGTACTGGTACTCAAGGGGACCAGTTATCCTACCGATTTATTCTGAAATATTATCCTACACGGACACATGATTAGAGCATTTTACTAGTTGTATTGTAGTTGAACCTACACATGGCAAGGCATGACTATTTTTGCTATTTGTTTTGGAGGTGGAAGTCCACTGGACTTCTTTTCCGACCAGTGTGGTACAGCTCAGTAACTTCTTAGATGTGTTCTAAGATTATCCCTGTCTAGGGGCCTGTCTGCTCCTCACTGTTCTCATATGGGAGTTTACAAGTAGATTTGTTTTCTGCTCTGGCGCCCTCGTACAGTGTTGCACGTAGTCTCAACCCACCCACAGCCTCGATGAGGCTCATCATGGGTCTGGGCTAGTATTTCCCCCCTTTGTGTCTCGGGACCCCCCCACCATTGGGTGGTGTTGATATCCGAGGCACAAACGAAAAGGTCGGACCCTATGTACAAGTTGTCAGCGGCCGTGTTGTTATGAGAATGGCTGTAACCTTTCAACCAAATCTCCTGGTGTTTGTGCTTCAACACACTCAGTGGCTGTCAAGGCTTGTCAGTCATCACAGCGTCCGCTTGTGGCAACCTCTTCAGTACCTGCGAACTGAGACGAGGATATCTGTCTGTGATATCACAAGGTGTTTCACCTGTGGGAGTCATCGGGTCAGTTGCGGGACTAATAGCATTAGTGTCATTGTAAGAGGTGACAGTCCCCCACAAAGCAGAAGATGTATCATCGGAAGCAGAGTACACTCTGCGCATCAATGTTTAACTTGCTGAGACGGCCGCAGTGCTTGCGAAAGTGTCTGAAGGGCAAGAGAAGTTCATCTCAACTACAGTATTGCACAACTTCAAGGAGGAGGGGGGTTGCTCATTCACAGACACTGCTGGCTCGAAAATATGAAAAGAATGGTCATTCAGGTTTGCTGATGGAATGTGTCGAGATATCTTAATATTGCCTTGGATCGGATTCTACACAAAGAGGTTTCGAAACGTCTTTTTTCCAAGGGGTGCATTCGACAGATACCCCTCGTGGATGACCGCGTTGCAGCTAGCGTTAGGGGAGGACAGTGTGGTTAGTGGAGAAGACCATACATGGTTGGTTTTCCAATCTATCAGTGGGAGTAACCGATCCATCAAGTCTGCTCCGAGTAGCAGAGGTACAGATTCGAGGCTGGTGACATACACAGGGTGAACGAGCGATACGTCCTGGAAGTGTAGTTTCAACATGATTCTCAATGTGAGAGGCGAGGTAGTCTGAGTGAAACCTTGAAGGAAAGTTTCTTTAGTAGTGGTTTCTTTACAACAATTTGACCATGATTCACGCAGTGTGCTCTGAACAGTTGATGTTGAGATGTGTCTGTTACTTGAACTCTGTGAAGCAATTATTTGGGCTGCAATCTGAGGTGCAGTTAATTGCCGATTTCAAAGACTGGTAACTCTAATGAGCTTATCCTTTGCAGCAGAGGTAACTCTGGGTCTTCCTTTCCTGTGGGGGTCCTCATGAAAGCCAGTTTCATCATAGCGCTTGATGGTTTTTGCAACAGCACTTGAAGAAACGTTCAAAGTTCTTGAAATGTTCTGAATTGACCGACCTTCATGTCTTAAAGTAATGATGGACTGTCGATTCTCTTTGCTTATTTGAGCTGTTCTTGCCATAATATGGACTTGATCTTTTACCAAATAGTGCTATTTTCTGTATACCAACCGTACCTTGTCACAACACAACTGATTGGCTCAAACGCATTAAGAAGGAAAGAAATTCCACAAATTAACTTTAACAAGGCACACGTGTTAATTGAAATGCATTCCAGGTGACTACCTCATGAAGCTGGTTGAGAGAATGCCAAGAGTGTGTCAAGCTGTCATCAAGGCAAAGAGTGGCTACTTTGAAGAATCTCAAATATAAAATATATTTTCATTTGTTTTTGGGTTACTACGTGATTCCATATGTGTTATTTCATACTTTTGATGTCTTCACTATTATTCTACAATGTAGAAAAAGGTAAAATAAAGAAAAACCCTGGAATGAGTAGGTGTGTTCAAACTTTTGACTGGTACTGTATGTTCAATATGTATAATAGGCTGAGTGCATAATGTGGCTCATTACACTAATATTTGTGTAAACTCTACACAGTTGTGTTCTGTGAGTGTCACTGAGTAGGCTGATACTCCATTACATGGGTGCAACATCCATTGGTTAGGCTGTATAGTGCATATAAGTATTCCCCCAATGCAATTCCAGTCTAGTACATCCACAGGGCGTTTTCAACTTATTTTTACTTTTTTTGCCTGTCATATGAACTAATTATTTTCTTTTGTTGATTTTTTTTTATTTTGAAGATGAACCGCAAATTCCATTATTGTGGCTAATCCTTATTGTTGCTATCTTCACACAGGTAGAAATATCCAACACATGGTCTCCAGATTGTGGCTGTAAATACAATCAAGACAGTCAAATGGCAGCGTTGTTAGTTTGACACTGTTGATCAGCACAGATTTGTATTAAAATGTCAAGAAGACAGAGGAAGGAGGGTAATGGAATATTTTCTGGATGTTCGAAACTGGTGAGTTTTTCTGATGCTAGCAAGCATGCATTTCCACACTGGAGTGCACAACCACTATGTTAACTTGTGCATTTGTTTCCTCAGCTTCAGTTTGAATTGTGTTTTGTCTTGACAGTGAAATATGCGTGCTCTTACCGTAGCTTGGACTATGGAGTAGCTAGCTACTGTTGCAAAAGCCCATTGCCTGTATTGTAAGGTAGCAGTGTGACAATTTATTTCAAATCAAAAATCAAATCAAGGGCCTCCCGGGTGGCGCAGTGGTCTAGTTTATAACTGGGTTCGAGCCCAGGCTCTGTCGCAGCCGGCCGCGACCGAGAGGCCCATGGGGCGGCGCGGGTACTGGTACAGAGTCAATGTGCGGGGGCACCGGTGTCGAGGTAATTATGTACATGTAGGTAGAGTTATTAAAGTGGCTATGCATCGATAATAACAGAGAGTAGCAACAGCGTGGGCAATGCAAATATTCTGGGTAGCCATTTGATTAGCTGTTCAGGAGTCTTATGGCTTGGGGGTAGAAGCTGTTTAGAAGCCTCTTGGACCTAGACTTGCTTAGATAGAACTCTGAGATTCAGTTGAAAAGATGTTAGCATTGTCAGAAATGCTAAAAAACATGGATGGAAAATGTGCACATGAGAGCGATAAATTATACATGTAATACAACTGTTGCACCTACAAACGTATTCAGTCCAAATAGATCCAAGTATAATTGTCACTTTATGGAGGCTGTAGCCTCGTTTTAATCCGACGTCTAGAATTTGAGCTAGGTTTGGGCAAAAAATTGTCTAGCGACCCTGTCAAAGCTGTGACATAGTGGTTCTCGGTAACGGCTGGACGGTTAATGACGAGTGGCGGGGAGTGTGTTGTGTACTTCCAATCAAGTTCATTTGCGACATTTGTGTCATATTGGCTTAGATATGATGGTAGAGAGATTTGAATTTAACATTGAGCTTCAATCAATCCCTACTATTGACTATAATACTGTATAATTCTCAGGCCTCTATCTGACTCTATTGAACCATGATTTTCTTGTTAACAAGGATTGTCCCTTGTCTGTCATTAAGGTTGATGGACCAACAGGCTGTTACATTACAAAGCCATAACCCTAGTTTATAACTGGGATTCTCCAACCAACCAAGTATTTTAGATTCAGTCCAGGTGCCCAGAGACCAAATCAGCACAAGTTAATTAATTAAACGATGAACTAATAAAGCTTGGGATTAATGGGCCCAGATGGTACCTCAGGTTGAAAGAGAATATCAGATGAAAATACCCTGAGAGTTTGAGAGGTGAAAATACCAATTCCCATGAAGGCTATATGAAGTCTGCACATCCTGGATTTGAGCGAGGCGACTCTGCTTTGCAACAATTCTTCACTGCGTTATATTTGCCGCTTTTCTAAAGTTCAACCCAAACCACAATAGTATCCAGGCTGTATCACATTCGGACGTGATTGGGAGTCCCATAGGGCGGCGCACAATTGGCCCAGCGTCGTCCGGGTTTGGCCTGGGTAGGCCGTCATTGTAAATAAGAATTTGTTCTGACTTGCCTAGTTAAATAAAGGTTAAATAAAAAATATTAAAAACATTCCAAAAAAAGATGAAAGAATATACTCTTAATAAACAAAGAACAGATCAAAAGTGTCTAAGCTGCAACTATATTCTAATGTGCAAGTTGATTTAACCGAAATTGATATTATTCTATAATTGTTTATTATTTATTCAAATGATAGCACGCATTTATTACAGCCAGAAAGAGTCCTTAGTGCTCTAAAAACAACCAGAGGACAAACTCAAGCTGCAGTTCCTGGAGGAAATGAGAAAAAAACTCTGATCTGATCTGAAGTCATTTTCAGACCAAATCCCATGTCAGGAGGAAAATATGTTGATAATGTGTAACAGGTCGATACTGTAACCAGCGAGACAAAGAAGTTTGAGATTACTATTTCATAAACCAGCAAGGTTCTTCTGGCAGCGGGTCTGTACCAGTCTGACTGGCTTTTTGTTTGGGGAAAGCACTTCACCGTAGAAGCAGCAGGCGGGCTCCCTAAGAAGCAGCAGACAGGGAAAGACTCCTTTATAGCTGGAGAGAGAGAGGGGAGGAAATCAATGAGCCGCCAGCGTTTGGCAGCTGAAGACTTCAGGCTCTCCACGCTCCCTCCTCGAATCATCAAAGTGAAATAGTAGTTCTGAGACGAAACAAGTGAGAGGGGGAAATTAATGGGCTTATTTTTAAAGACTCCAGAGGGAGTGTTGAAACGTGTCAGAAGCACCGAGAGACACAGGGGAGTTACAGAGGCAACTGGTGCCACAGCCACAGCCATACATGGTTGGATTTACTTCCATCAAATGCATGAGTTGTTAAAATAACCACCCTAAAATGATCATGACAGACATGAATTCAAAAGAACCACATTTTTTGTAAACAACTGTGATATTGTTTAAACAACATGAACTCACAAACGCACTGCTGGGTATAAAGCAGGTAATGATGGTAAGGCAGCTTTTGATAACCACAGAATATATTTTTTTTTAAATATACACTGCTCAAAAAAATAAAGGGAACACTTAAACAACACAATGTAACTCCAAGTCAATCACACTTCTGTGAAATCAAACTGTCCACTTAGGAAGTAACACTGATTGACAATAAATTTCACATGCTGTTGTGCAAATGGAATAGACAAAATGTGGAAATTATAGGCAATTAGCAAGACACCCCCAATAAAGGAGTCGTTCTGCAGGTGGTGACCACAGACCACTTCTCAGTTCCTATGCTTCCTGGCTGATGTTTTGGTCACTTTTGAATGCTGGCGGTGCTTTCACTCTAGTGGTAGCATGAGACGGAGTCTACAACCCACACAAGTGGCTCAGGTAGTGCAGCTCATCCAGGATGGCACATCAATGCGAGCTGTGGCAAGAAGGTTTGCTGTGTCTGTCAGAGTAGTGTCCAGAGCATGGAGGCGCTACCAGGAGACAGGCCAGTACATCAGGAGACGTGGAGGAGGCCGTAGGAGGGCAACAACCCAGCAGCAGGACCGCTACCTCCGCCTTTGTGCAAGGAGGAGCAGGTGGAGCACTGCCAGAGCCCTGCAAAATGACCTCCAGCAGGCCACAAATGTGCATGTGTCTGCTCAAACGGTCAGAAACAGACTCCATGAGGGTGGTATGAGGGCCCGACGTCCACAGGTGGGGGTTGTGCTTACAGCCCAACACCGTGCAGGACGTTTGGCATTTGCCAGAGAACACCAAGATTGGCAAATTCGCCACTGGCGCCCTGTGCTCTTCACAGATGAAAGCAGGTTCACACTGAGCACATGAGCACATGTGACAGACGTGACAGAGTCTGGAGACGCCGTGGAGAACGTTCTGCTGCCTGCAACATCCTCCACCATGACCGGTTTGGCGGTGGGTCAGTCATGGTGTGGGGTGGCATTTCTTTGTGGGGCCGCACAGCCCTCCATGTGCTCGCCAGAGGTAGCCTGACTGCCATTAGGTACCGAGATGAGATCCTCAGACCCCTTGTGAGACCATATTCTGGTGCGGTTGGCCCTGGGTTCCTCCTAATGCAAGACAATGCTTGACCTCATGTGGCTGGAGTGTGTCAGCAGTTCCTGCAAGAGGAAGACATTGATGCTATGGACTGGCCCGCCCGTTCCCCAGACCTGAATCCAATTGAGCACATCTGGGACATCATGTCTCGCTCCATCCACCAACGCCACGTTGCACCACAGACTGTCCAGGAGTTGGCGGATGCTTTAGTCCAGGTCTGGGAGGAGATCCCTCAGGAGACCATCCGCCACCTCATCAGGAGCATGCCCAGGCGTTGTAGGGAGGTCTTACAGGCACGTGGAGGCCACACACACTACTGAGCCTCATTTTGACTTGTTTTAAGGACATTACATCAAAGTTGGATCAGCCTGTAGTGTGGTTTTCCACTTTAATTTTGAGTGTGACTCCAAATCCAGACCTCCATGGGTTGATAAATTTGATTTACATTGATCATTTTTGTGTGATTTTGTTGTCAGCACATTCAACTATGTAAAGAAAAAAGTATTTAATAAGAATATTTCATTCATTCAGATCTAGGATGTGTTATTTTAGTGTTCCCTTTATTTTTTTGAGCAGTGTATAATTTTAACCTTTATTTAACTAGGCAAGTTAGTTAAGAACAAATTCTTATTTACAATGATGGCCTACCCCGGCCAAACCCAGACCGCCCTATGGGACTCCCAATATTTATTATGGATCCCCATTAGCTGCTGCAAAAGCAGCAGCTACTCTTTCTGGGGTCCAGCAAAATTAAGGCAGTATGTGATACAGCATGTGATACAGCCTGGATTCGAAACAGGGACTGTAGTGACGCCTCTTGAGATGCAGTGCCTTAGACCACTGCGCCACTCGGGAGCCCACACTCACACTCCACGCACCATTATTGGATGTTTTTATATCATTATCCACAGGGGAATAAATGTTTTGTTAGGATAGTTACATCTGATAATGTTTAATGAAATTACAATTATTTGGATTTGTTTAGCCATGACATTGAATAGCTTGTTATATAACATGTATAATCTTTATAAGAGAACGCAATGTGTGTCATGACAAGATAGACCATGTTACACAAGGCTATAGTTCTGTTTCTCTCTGTATCTCCTGGTGTCCTTAGCCTCAATGTCCCCTTACCTGTGTCCGACACTAGTCCTTGGTTAGCATGATCTTGTGTAACCTATGGGTGGGATGCAGTAGGTCTGCGGTGCACGATTCACATCATCACCCAAAGAGATTCATGGTTCACCCAATTAGCCAAAAATCAACATCTCACAGCATCCTGTGATCTGAAATACCCTCATTCATCTTTCAGTATCATTAATCATTCAGTTGTTTTCACTTTTAGAGTGAAGCTATTTATCATTGAAATGTTTCACTATCATCCTAGAACTTTGCAATACCAGAGAAAAAAATGTAGCCCACTCCCTATCCAATGAGATTGAACAGTGTGAGTGCAAGCAAACAGGTCCTGGGGCCATTTTACCTGCAACTCCCTGGGCGGTAAACACATCAAACACATCAAAACTTTAGTCATCACGTCAGACAGAGCCAGCTTTAGTCTGGACAGAACATAACAGATCTGTCCTATCTATTTGCACATATATCTTTGCTTTTACAGTCAGTACCCAAACAGACACACCACAAGCACAACAGGCACAACAGGCTGGGTGCAGCACAGGGTCAGCACAGTGGTAATAAAACAGAAATATATTATTGAGACTGATGTATATGTAAATATACTGTACTTGTGTGGGAAATATATTATTCTATTTTGTCAGCCCGTCAGCATGACCAATGTGGTACTGTAGTGTTTGAGTCACCAAGTGCTGCTTTAAAGACACTTATAAATTGTATGCACACATCCAGAGAATCTTGCCAGAACGCCTCAGTTTTCTGGGAAATAGTGCACGGTATCTTTAAAATGTGTGTTTAATAATGTTACATACTCCTTGTTAAGACTGTGGGGTTGGTTGACTCACTGGTTTGTGACCCTGGCTATGTAAATTAAGCCAAATTGCCTTGATCAGAGGGTCAATGATAATTAACCCGGTGATAGCAGCAACACACTTGCTCTTCTGCTATAAGGAGATTTTCCCAACAAACTTGAAAGCAGCAGGCGCAGTGAATTGGTCAGCCTGATAATGTTAGGATGTGGTGGCTATTAAAATGTTAATGAATTATTCATATTGGCTGTGGTAAACAGGTTATATCAAAATGTTGCAAATTTATTTTCAAAATGGTTGGCCTAGTTTTGCTACACAGAACAGTCTTAATCAATGATGGTCATGCACTGATGAGCTGGTGTGCAGTTGTGTTGAAGGGAGAACTGCAGGTTAGTGAGAAACAACAACTTACAGTATAGGTCCACAACCGAAAGGCCCTCCAGCGGGTGGTATATCACTGGGGCCGTGTTCCCACCCATCCAGGACATCTACTTGAAACAGTGCCTGAGGAAGTACCGCAGCCACGAGCTGTTCACTCCCTTACCGTCTGGCTGATGGTATCAGAGCATGAGGTCTGATACCAACAGGCTCAGAGACAGTTTATGTCTACAAGGCATAAGAATGCCGAATACTTGAACTGGACTGACCCCCTGCACTGACTATCCTCACGCGCGCGCACACACACACACACACACACACACACACACACACACACACACACACACACACACACACACACACACACACACACACACACACACACACACACACACACACACACACACACACACACACACACACACACACACACACACACACGTTACATACAGATCACAATTGCTACTACCAGACTCATTTACAATTGCTAATACTGCACAATTTAAGCACTTGCCCCCCAATCCCCCCTTTCCCTGATACATATGTAAATATTGGACTATAAATTGTGCCTTCCTGTATTATACTTATGCTAAAATGTTTATTCTATTCTACTAAGCCATTTACTTTATTCGTATTCTTATCTTTTATTATTTATTATTGTTGCATTATCGAGAAGGAACCTGCAAGTAAGCATTTCGTTGGACTTAGTGTATCCTGTACATATGACTAATAAAACTTGACACTTGAAACTAGGTGTGAAAACAATAGTAATAAGATGAAGCCTCTTTTATAGAGACATATTTTGATTACAAGCAAGTGTCCCGTTCGGGTGATGCATGCACATGGGGCGGCAGGTAGCCTAGTGGTTAGAGCATTGGACTAGTAACCGAAAGTTTGCAAGATTGAATCCCTGAGCTGACAAGGTAATAGTCTGTTGTTCTACCCATGAACAAGGCAGTTAACCCACTGTTCATAGGCTGTCATTGAAAATAAGAATTTGTTCTTAACTGACTTGCCTAGTAAAATAAATGGAAAAAAAATAATCCTGCACCAAAAACCTCTGTAGCAGGATGGCTAACGGTAAAGTCAGGACCTTGACAAACTTAACAGGGATTGATGACCATAAAAACATGCAAAACTGATGGCTATAGCTATGTTCAACAAGTATATTATTCTTCTGGATTTATCTAGCCCTATTTGGGATATTTTACCTTGCCTCGCTGGCTTGCTAGGTAATCAACCCTCAGATGACATCAAATCAAACAAAATTTTATTGATCACATACACGTGTTTAGCAGATGTTATTGCGGGTGTAGCGAAATGCTTGTGTAATCTGCGATGTTGTAGACGATAACCATCTGATTATGTGTTAACTTGCATGAGCTGCATTTGAAATTGCATGTGATCATATCCACTGCTAGGTAAACAAAGATGTTTCTGATTCCGAACTGGGCGTGCAACTTTTCATGACGCTGTCAAGAAATGGGTCTATATGTAGTGGTAAAACATTTGGTGGGTAAACTCTGATCGCCAGTCATGGGTAAAGAAGTAATGTTTCCTATTCTTTCAATGCATTCTTCCGCACAAGGTGGGTAAACTATTAGGCAAAATATAGCTGCATTTACTTGCATTTACCCATCACAACACCACTGATCTATTCAATGGAGAGTTTCTGTGCAGGTCAAATCTCAATTTTGCTAGAACTAGAAATATATAGACTATTTAGTGCATGTGGAAACTGACAATCATGATGGTTTCATCTGAAATACACTACCGGTCAAATGTTTTATAACACCTACTCATTCCAGGGTTTTTCTTTATTTGACTATTTTCTACATTGTAGAATAATAGGGAAGACATCAAAACTATGAAATTACTCATATGGAATCATGTAGTAACCAAAAAAGTGCTAAACAAATCTAAATATATTTTATATTTGAGATTCTTCAAATAGCCACCCTTTGCCTTGATGACAGCTTTGCACACTCTTGGCATTCTCTCAACCAGCTTCACCTGGAATGCTTTTCCAACGGTCTTGAAGGAGTTTGCACATGCTGAGCACTTGTTGGTTGCTTTTCCTTCACTCTGTGGTCCAACTCATCCCAAACCATCTCAATTGGGTTGAGGTCGGGTGATTGTGGTTGCCACTCTTTGCCTTGATGACAGCTTTGCACACTCTTGGCATTCTCTCATCCAGCTTCATGAGGTAATCACCTGGAATGCATTTTAATTAACAGGTGTGCCTTGTTAAAAGTTAATTTGTGGAATTTCTTTCCTTCTTAATGCGTTTGAGCCAATCAGCTGTGTTGTGCCAAGGTGGGGGGGGGGGGGGGGGGGGGGTATACAGAAGATGGCCCTATTTGGTAAAATACCAAGTCCATATTACGGGAAGAACAGCTCAAATAAGCAAAGAGAAACGACAGTCTATCATTACTTTAAGCAGTGGCGGATTTAGGTATAGGCAACATGGGCAGCCGCCCAGGGCGGCATCATGCCGGGGGCGACACTGGGCGCCCGCACAAAAACATTTAGAATGGTGACATTAAAGCGATAGGTTTTCTATCACTCTTTGCACGTCACGTCAATGACATCATGTCACCGTGTGGGTGGGTCAATTAACCTTGTCGGAGTGGGCACCCTGATTGTAGTTTGTGAGCTAGGCAGGCTACTGCCTGGGAAGGTCTCCCACTCAGAAGTACGAGATGGGGAGGGGGGCGAGGATAGGTTGACCTCAGGTCTCCCCACTGGAAGCCCGAGGTAGGGGGAGCGGGGGAATCTATCAAATAGCGCACCTCTAACTTTGTACAGTACTAATGCAATTAGTAAAATCAATCACACTACGAAATGCTACCAAATCAACCACAATTCATTCATAATACTGTGAATATATAGTTTCACAGACATATTGTTGCATTTTTTTCTGGTGTGTGCGAAATTGTTAAGAATAATATAAAACCAGTCTGCACACCACCAAGGTGAATTGGTTTAGTTTTGACTCTTGGTTGACAGTGTTGGGGGATGGGTAATCTATTGATGCTCGGGTGCCAAATCAACACAAATCTGTTTCTATTTGTCTTTGTTACTTCTTTTTGATATTTATGAGTCTTATTTTTGTATATACACTGCTCAAAAAAATAAAGGGAACACTTAAACAACACAATGTAACTCCAAGTCAATCACACTTCTGTGAAATCAAACTGCCACTTAGGAAGCAACACTGATTGACAATAAATTTCACATGCTGTTGTGCAAATGGAATAGACAAAAGGTGGAAATTATAGGCAATTAGCAAGACACCCCCAATAAAGGAGTGGTTCTGCAGGTGGTGACCACAGACCACTTCTCAGTTCCTATGCTTCCTGGCTGATGTTTTGGTCACTTTTGAATGCTGGCGGTGCTTTCACTCTAGTGGTAGCATGAGACGGAGTCTACAACCCACACAAGTGGCTCAGGATGGCACATCAATGCGAGCTGTGGCAAGAAGGTTTGCTGTGTCTGTCAGAGTAGTGTCCAGAGCATGGAGGCGCTACCAGGAGACAGGCCAGTACATCAGGAGACGTGGAGGAGGCCGTAGGAGGGCAACAACCCAGCAGCAGGACCGCTACCTCCGCCTTTGTGCAAGGAGGAGCACTGCCAGAGCCCTGCAAAATGACCTCCAGCAGGCCACAATTGTCAATCAGTGTTGCTTCCTAAGTGGACAGTTTGATTTCACAGAAGTGTGATTGACTTGGAGTTACATTGTGTTGTTTAAGTGTTCCCTTTATTTTTTTGAGCAGTGTATTTTTATATGTATATAGTTTTAAAAGTTATTATTATTTATTTGTGTTGTTCCAAATGTCTGAATAAAAACTACAGTTAGTGCGGAATGGTGTTTTTTTAGATGGGGGGGGGGGGGGGGGGGGGGGGCTGAAGGTGGGGTTCACCCAGGGAGCCATACAAGCTAGAACCACCACTGACTTTCAGGCATGAAGGTTAGTCAATACGGAAAATTTCAAGAACTTTGAAAGTTTCTTCATGTGCAGTCGCTGTAAGGATTTCTTTCCTAATAATAATAATGTAAAATTAACAAATTTACAGAAAGACTTGTGTGAAGGCCAACTTACAGAAGAAGAACTTTTTGAGGCAACAAAATCTTTTCAGTCTGGAAAAACACCAGGATAGAGAGGTATATCATACCTTTTTTGATGTATTCAAAGATCCATTATTAACATGTTTTAATTACTCTTATACAAATGGTAGACTTTCATGTACTCAACAAGAAGGTCTGATTTTATTACTACTAAAACAGGACCCAGGTGGTAAGTATAAAGATTCAGTCCATTTCAAAAACTGGAGGCCTCTAACACTTCAATGTTGTGATGCGAAAATCCTGGCGAAATGCATAGCATATAGAATAAAAATGGTTTTACGAGATATTGTTCATCCTGATCAGACAGGTTTTTTACATGAACGATATATTGGAGATAATATACGACAATTACTTGAAACAAGTGAACATTATGAAACATTGAAGATACCAGGGCTGATCTTCATAGCAGATTTTGAAAAGGCGTTTGATAAAGTACGACTAGAATTTATTTATAAATGCCTAGATTACTTTAATTTTGGTGACTCTCTTATACAATGGGTTAAAGTCATGTACAGCAACCCCAGATGAAAAATAGTAAATAATGGTTACTTCTCAGAAAGTATTGCGCTTTTAAGAGGAGTAAAACAAGGCTGTCCGTTGTCTCCATATCTATTTATTATGGCCATTGAAATGCTAGCTATGAAAATTTGATCTAACAAGCACATCAAGGGGTTAGAAATCCAGGGGATAAAAACAAAAGTGTCGATGTATGCTGAAGTCCACAATCTGGTCCCTGCACAGTCTCATTGAAGATCTTGATCACTTTTCTAGCCTCTCAGGATTAAAACCTAATTATGACAAGTGTACCATATTACATTTTGGATCATTTAAAAATAGTGTTTACACTACCTTGTAGGTTACCAATAAAATGGGAGGATGATGAAGTAGACATACCTGGTATTCACATCTCAAAAAATATAAATGAACCTACCACAATTAATTTCAATAGAAAATTTGCAAAAATAGATAGGATTCTGCAACATGGAGAGGTAAATACTTGTCTATTTATGGAAAAATCACTCTTTGGTCCTATCACAGTTTACTTATTTACTAATGGCACTACCTACTCCAGATGACTCATTTTTTTTAAATCATATGAGCAAAAAATATTTCATTTTATTTGGAATGCTAAGCCAGACAAAATTAAACGTGCCTATTTATATAATGAATATGAGTTTGGGTGGCTAAAATTATTAAATATTAAAGCTTTAAACCTCTCACTAAAAGCTTCACTCATACATAAGTTATACTTAAACCCAAAATGGTTCTTCAGTAGATTATTAAGAAGGGCTCATCCTTTGTTCAAACATGCCCTTTTTGCCTTTATACAGATTATAACTTCTCATTTCTGACTAATTGAAAATGACATTTTGTTTAAAGTATCACCCTTTCTTAAGCCATACGAAGCTGGTTACAATTTCAGTTTTATCCTCCAGAAAATATAGAACAAATATTACAGCAAATGCTATGGTTAAACTCAAATATACTGATTAATAAAAAACATTCTTCGTGGATTTTTGTTTTTTTAAATGTATTACATTTATTAATGATATTATGAATAGAAACGGAGGAGTTATGTCACATATGCAGTTATCAAAAATATATGGGAATATCTGCTCAATCCAAATGTAAAACCAACTGATTGCAGCACTACCACAAAAATGGAGGAGTCAAGTGGAAAAGGGAGAAGGTAAGGAACTTGTTTGCCTGCCATATATTAAAGATACAAATTGGCTGAAAGGAACTGGCATAAATAGAAAAATATACCAGTATCATTTGAGGACAAAAATGTTGACAGCTGCGCCATACAGGTTACAAAATAAATGGGAAGAGATTTTTGCTGCGAAGAGACAGAATCAATATTTCTGGTATTGCCCCTATGTAGCTTGTTTCTGGTCACAGGTTCAGGAATGGTTCAAAAAAATCACAACTTGCACTTAAAATTAACCTTACAAATAGCAGTGTTGGGCAATTTGAAAAGCCATAGTAATAATAAATAATATATTGATACTCGTAGGAAACTTTTTAATTTTTAGCTCACAATCTGTGGATACTATACGATTTAGAAAGGTAAAAAAAAAAGTTCAACATCACAGCGCAATTGAAAAATATATGGCACATGGAAACCAAACGAGGGTGGTCTATGGTGATAGGTGGGATGGGCTGAGAGTGGCTTATGTTTGGTAATGTATTGTTTTGTGACTGCTTTATATAAAAGTACCATGTATGCAAAATGTGTATGTAGAATGTATATGTAAAATGTATGTATATGTAGTAGAAAAGCTGTAAAAAGACAAAGATATTTGTCCTCCAAAGAGGGAGGGGTTAATAAAAAAAAATATATATATATTTTAAAAAGTGCAGTCGCAAAAACCATCAAGCGCTATGATGAAACTAGCTCTCATGAGGACCACCACAGGAATGGAAGACCCAAAGTTACCTCAGAAATTAGTTACATTATGGAGTAGTTCTCTCTCTGTGGGTCTAACCCCAAGAGGTTCTGGAAAACGGTTAAAGAACTGGAGAATAAACCCTCCTCCTCACAGCTGCCCATGTCCCTTAAATATGATGATGTGGTTGTTACTGACAAGAAGCACATGGCTGAGCGATTTAATCAGCACTTCAGTCATGATTCCTTTTTGACTCAGCCATGCCTCCTTGCCCGTCCAACATTTCCTCATCTCCCACCCCTTCTAATGCGACTAGCCCGAATGCTCCTCCCTCTTTTTCCCAGCCATGGTTCGTCCTTTATTTAAAGGGGTAGTTAAAGCTGATCCTTACTGTTATAGGCCTATTTCTATTTTGCCCTGTTTATCAAAAGTGTTGGAAAAATCAAATGACTGGCTTTCTTTGATGTCTATAGTATTCTCTCTAGTATGCAATCTGATTTCCGCTCAGGTTATGGATGCGTCACTGCAACCTTAAAAGTTCTCAATGATGTCACCATTGTCCTTGATTCTACGCAACGTTGTGCTGCTATTTTTACTGACTTGGCCAAAGCTTTTGATATGGTAGACCATTCCATTCTTGTGGGCAGGCTAAGGAGTACTGGTGTATCTGAGGGGTCTTTGGACGGGTTTGCTAACTACCTCTCTCAAAGACTGCAGTGTATAAAGTCAGAACATCTGCTGTCTCAGCCACTGCCTGTCACCAAGGGTGCACCCCAAGGCTCGATCCTAGGCCCCACGCTCTTCTCAATTTACATAAACAACATAGCTCAGGCAGTAGGAAGCTCTCTCATCCATTTAAATGCAGATGATACAGTCTTATACTCAGCTGGCTCCTCCCTTGATTTTGTGTTAAACGCTCCTCAACAAAGCTTTCTTAGTGTCCAACAAGCTTTCTCTGCCCTTAACCTTGTTCTGAACACCTCCAAAACAAAGGTCATGTGGTTTGATAAGAAGAATGCCCCTCTCCCCACAGGTGTGATTACTACCTCTGAGGGTTTAGAGCTTGAGGAAGTCACCTCATACAAGTGCTTGGGAGTATGGCTAGACGATACGCTGTCCTTCTCTCAGCACATATCAAATCTGCAGGCTAAAGTTGAATCTAGACTTGGTTTCCTCTATCGTAAAAGCTTCTCTTTCACCCCAGCTGCCAAACTAACCCTGATTCAGATGACCATCCTACCCATGCTAGATTACGGAGACATAATTTATAGATTGTCATGTCAGGGTGCTCTCGAGCGGCTAGATGTTCTTTACCATTCGGCCATCAGATTTGCCACCGATGCTCCTTATTGGACACATCACTGCACTCTATACTCCTCTGTAAACTGGTCATCTCAGTAAACCCATCGCAAGACCCACTGGTCGATGCTTATTTATAAAACCCTCTTAGGCCTCACTCCCCCCTGTCTGAGATATCTACTGCAGCCGTCATTCTTCACATACAACACCCGTTCTGCCAGTCACATTCTGTTAAAGGTCCCCAAAGCACACACATCCTTGGGTCGCTCATCTTTTCAGTTCTCTGCAGCTAGCATCTGGAACGAGCTGCAACAGACACTCAAACTGGACAGTTTTATCTCAATCTCTTCATTCAAAGACTCCGTCATGGACACTCTTACTGACAGTTGTGGCTGCTTTGCGTGATGTATTGTTGTCTCTACATTCTTGCCCTTTGTGCTATTGTCTGTGCCCAATAATGTTTGTTCCCTGTTTGTGCTGCTACCATGTTGTGCTGCTGCCATGTTGTGTTGCTACCATGTTGTTGTCATGTTGTGTTGCTACCATGCTGTGTTGTTATGTGTTGCTGGCATGCTATGTTGTTGTCTTAGGTCTTTCTTTATGTAGTGTTGCATTGTCTCTTGTCGTGATGTGTGTTTTGTCCTATATTTTTATTTAATTAATGTTTATTTTAATTCCAGCCCCCGTCCCAGCAGGAGGCCTTTTGTCGTTTGGTAGACCGTCATTGTAAATAAGAATTTGTTCTTAACTGACTTGCCTAGTTAAATAAAGGTTAAATAAAATAAATTAAACGCTTCACAGAGTTCAAGTAACAGACACATCTCAACATAAACTGTTAAGAGAAGACTATCTGAATCAGGCCTTCATGGTCGAATTTCTGCAAGGAAAAAACCCACTACTAAAGTACACCAATAAAAAGAAGAGACTTGCTTGGGCCAAGCTGCAATGGACATTAGATGAGCAATGGACATCAAATCAAATCAACGTTTATTTGTCACGTGCGCTGAATACAACAGGTGTTGTACAATACAACAGCATTTCACCTTACAGTGAAATGCTTACTTGCAGGCTCTAACCAATAGTGCGAAAAAAGGTGTGTGTGTGTGTGTGTGTGTGTGTGTGTGTGTGTGTGTGTGTGTGTGTGTGTGTGTGTGTGTGTGTGTGTGTGTGTGTGTGTGTGTGTGTGTGTGTGTGTGTGTGTGTGTGTGTGTGTGTGTGTGTGTGTGTGTGTGTGTGTTGTGTGTGTGTGTAAGTAAAGAAATAAAAACAACAGTAAAAAGACATTTGAAAATAAGAGTAGCAAGGCTATATACAGACACCGGTTAGTCAGGCTTATTGAGGTAGTATGTACATGTAGGTATGGTTAAAGTGACTATACATATATGATGAACAGAGAGTAGCAGTAGCGTAAAAAGAGGGGTTGGCGGGTGGTGGGACACAATGCAGATAGCCCGGTTAGCCAATGTGCAGGAGCACTGGTTGGTCGGGCCAATTGAGGTAGTATGTACATGAATGTATAGTTAAAGTGACTATGCATATAAGATAAACAGAGAGTAGCAGCAGTGTAAAAGAGGGGTTGGGGGGGGCACACAATGCAAATAGTCCGGGTAACCATTTGGTTACCTGTTCAGGAGTCTTATGCCTTGGGGGTAAAAACTGTTGTCCTAGACTTGGCACTCCGGTACCGCTTGCCATGCGGTAGTAGAGAGAACAGTCTATGACTGGCTGGGGTCTTTGACAATTTTCAGGGCCTTCCTCTGACACCGCCTGGTGTAGAGGTCCTGGATGGCAGGCAGCTTTGCCCTAGTGATGTACTGGGCCGTACGCACTACCCTCTGAAGTGCCTTGCAGTCGGAGGCCAAGCAATTGCCATACCAGGCAGTGATGCAACCGGTCAGGATGCTCTCGATGTTGCAGCTGTAGAACCTTTTGAGGATCTCAGGACCCATGCCAAATCTTTTTAGTTTCCTGAGGGGGAATAGGCTTTGTCGTGCCCTCTTCACGACTGTCTTGGTGTGTTTGGACCATTCTAGTTTGTTGGTGATGTGGACACCAAGGAACTTGAAGCTCTCAACCTGCTCCACTACAGCCCCGTTGATGAGAATGGGGGTGTGCTCGGTGCTCCTTTTCCTGTAGTCCACAATCATCTCCTTAGTCTTGGTTACATTGAGGGATAGGTTGTTATTCTGGCACCACCCGGCCAGGTCTCTGACCTCCTCCCTATAGGCTGTCTTGTCGTTGTCGGTGATCAGGCCTACCACTGTTGTGTCGTCTGCAAACTTAATGATGGTGTTGGAGTCGTGCCTGGCCATGCAGTCGTGGGTGAACAGGGAGTACAGGAGGGGACTGAGCACGCACCCCTGGGGAGCTCCAGTGTTGAGGATCAGTGTGGCAGATCTGTTGCTACCTATCCTCACCACCTGGGGCGGCCCGTCAGGAAGTCCAGATCCAATTGCAGAGGGAGGTGTTTATTCCCAGGTTCCTTAGCTTAGTGATGGGCTTTGAGGGTACTATGGTGTTGAACGCTGAGCTGTAGTCAATGAATAGCATTCTCACATAGGTGTTCCTTTTGTCGAGGTGGGAAAGGGCAGTGTGGAGTGCAATAGAGATTGCATCATCTGTGGATCTGTTTGGGCAGTATGCAAATTGGAGTGGGTCTAGGGTTTCTGGGATAATGGTGTTGATGTGAGCCATTACCAACCTTTTAAAGCACTTCATGGCTACAGACGTGACTGCTACAGGTCTGTAGTCATTTAGGCATGTTGCCTTTGTGTTCTTGGGCACAGGGACTGGGGTGGTCTGCTTGAAACATGTTGGTATTACAGACTCAATCAGGGACATGTTGAAAATGTCAGTGAAGACACCTGACAGTTGGTCAGCACATGCCCGGAGCACACGTCCTGGTAATCCATCTGGCCCTGCAGCCTTGTGTATGTTGACGTGTTTAAAGGTCTTACTCACGTCGGCTATGGAGAGCGTGATCACACAGTCGTCTGGAACAGCTGATGCTCTAATGCATGCCTCTTTGTTGCTTGCCTCGAGGCGAGCATAGAAGTGATTTAGCTCGTCTGGTAGGCTTTTGTCACTGGGCAACCCGCGGCTGTCCTTCCCTTTGTAGTCTGTAATAGTTTGCGAGCCCTGCCACATCCGACGAGCGTCGGAGCCGGTGTAGTATGATTCAATCTTAGCCCTGTATTGACGCTTTGCCTGTTTGATGGTTCGTTGCAGGGCATAGCGGGATTTCTTGTAAGCTTCCGGGTTAGAGTCCCGCACCTTGAAAGCGGCAGCTCTACCCTTTAGCTCATTGTGAATGTTGCCTGTAATCCATGGCTTCTGGTTGGGGTGTGTACGTACAGTCACTGTGGGCACGACGTCCTCAATGCACTTATTGATAAAGCCAGTGACTGATGTGGTGTATTCCTCAATGTCATCGGAAGAATCCCAGAACATGTTCCAGTCTGTGATAGCAAAACAGTCCTGTAGTTTAGCATCTGCTTCATCTGACCACTTTTTTATAGACCGAGTCACTGGTGCTTCCTGCTTTAATTTTTGCTTGTAAGCAGGAATCAGGAGGATAGAGTTGTTGTCGGATTTACCAAATGGAGGGCGAGGGAGAACTTTGTACGCGTCTCTGTGTGTGGAGTACAGGTGATCTAGAATGTTTTCCCCTCTGGTTACAAATTAGACCACATTAGACAGGTGGAAATGTGTCCTTTGGTCTGGAGTCCAAATTGTCTTTGTGAGACACGGTGTGGGTGAACAGATGATCTCCGCATGTGTATTTCCCACCGTAAAGCATGGAGGAGGAGGTGTTATGGTGTGGGGGTGCATTGCTGGTGACACTGTCTGTGATTTATTTAGAATTCAAGGCACACTTAACCAGCATGGCTACCACAGCATTCTGCAGCGATACGCCATCCCATCTGGTTTGGGCTTAGTGAGACTATTATTTGTTTTCAACAGGACAATGACCCAACACACCTCCAGGCTGTGTAAGGGCTATTTTACCAAGGAGAGTGATGGAGTGCTGCATCAGATGACCTGGCCTCCACAATCCCCCGACCTCAACCAAATTGAAGGAGTTCCGCATATGTGGGAACTCCTTCAAGACTGTTGGAAAAGTTAACCTTGATGTTAACTTTTTTTTTTTGCATTGTTGTTTGCTGTTTTCTTCTGTCTTTCCCTTTTTTCTCTGTAGTTCATTCTCTTGGTTGTTAGTGCATTGGGGGGGGTTCTTGGGGGTGGGGAATGGAATTAATTGTATTTTTTTTTTTCAGGGGGGGGACTGTGAGAGGGGTCTCAAATGGTTGAGGGACAGCTATTGGGGAACTGTGGGGGGATCTTGGAGGATTCGGGTTTCACAAGATTTTGATCATGAAAAAGGAAACTATGACATATATTTTATATCACTATCATGCACACACATAAGGATGGCTCTGTTGCGGAAAGACGGATACATGTTTGATAGTGTCTTGATGCTGTATTGTTTGTCCTTCATGTTCTAATACTTTAATGTTACCCCTTCCTTGTGTTTTTTGTAATAAATTATTTAAAAATATATATATTTTAAAAGACTGTTGGAAAAGCATTCCAGATGAAGCAGGTTGAGAGAGTGCCAAGAGTGTGCAAAGCTGTCATCAAGGCAAAGGGTGGCTACTTTGAAGAATCTCAAATATGAAAAATATATTTGGATTTGTTTAACACTTTTTTTGTTCACTACATGATTCTATATGTGTAATGTCATAGTTTTGATGTCTTCACTATTATTCTACAATGTAGCTCTGTAATGGTGTATTTTAAAGGTGTTGACAAGCACTTGATAGATGCTGGAGGAATGGCATGTCCTTTACTGAATGAAGAGAGACACACTCAATAATTATTTAATTATTTAATTTCATACTTATTTAATTGTCACATTTATGAGTTTTAACAATGGGTGGATTGATGCTCCTTCACAACAATGTAATTAGGCTACACAATTACACAGGGGCGAAACTTTCACTGGGGATGGAACATTCTGAAATACATTTTTTGTCCCCCCCAGTTTTATCATTGGAATGTGATACAAAACAGGGCAACGGTGTGCTTTAGGACCATGGGGACGCCGCCGAGTGTGAGGTAGGCCGTTTGGAGTGTTTATCCGACTGGATCAAAAAATAAATATATAATTGTCACGGTCGTGTGGAGAGACGGACCAAGGTGCAGCGTGATTGGAGTTCCACATCTTTATTATAGTGAAACTTAAACAAACTAAGAAACAAACAACGACCGTGCAGTACTAAAGTGCTATATGCACTCTCTCAGAAACAATATCCCACAAAGCAGGTGAGAACAGGGAACCCTTACGTATGATCCCCAATTAGAGACAACGATTATCAGCTGACTCTAATTGGGAACCATACTCAATCCCAAAACATAGAAACAAAATGACTAGAACCCCCGCCTACCCCCCCCCCCAAAGGTGCGGACTCAGGCCGCAAAACCTGAAACCAAATGGGGAGGGTAGGGGGGGTGACTAGTGTCGGTGGCGGCTCCGGTGCGGGCCGTAACCCCCGCCCAGACCCCGGATCCGGCCATCGTGCCGGGCTGAACGCCGTGCCTGGACTGGGCATCAGCGCAAAGGAGGACTCCGGCCAAGGCGCCGGGCTGAACGCCGTGCCTGGACTGGGCATCGGCGCAAAGGAGGGCTCCGGCCATGGAGCTGGGACTGGACACCGTGCCTGGACTGGGAGCGGGACTGGACCGTTGACCGTCACTGCAGGTTCCAGACTGTTGACCGTCGCTGGAGGTTCCGGACTGTGGACCGTCGCTGGAGGTTCTGGACTGTGGACCATCGCTGGAGGTTCCGGACTGTGAACCGTCGTTGGAGGTTCCGGACTGTAAAACATCGCCGGAAGCTCTGGACTGTGAACCGTCGCCGGAAGCTCTGGACTGTGAGCCGTCGCCGGAAGCTCAGGACTGGGAACCGTCGCCGGAAGCTCTGGACTGGGAACCGTCGCCGGAAGCTCTGGACTGTGAACCGTCGCCGGAAGCTCTGGACTGTGAACCGTCGCCGGAAGCTCTGGACTGGGAACCGTCGCCGGAAGCTCTGGACTGTGAATGCGTACTGGAGGCCTAGTGCGTGGAGACTTTACAGGTGGCACCGGACTGGTGACACGCACTTCAGGGCGAGTGCGGGGAGCAGGCACAGGACGTACCGGACTGGGGAGACGCACTGGAGACCTGGTGCGTGGAGCCGGCACAGGTGGCACCGGACTGGTGACACGCTCTTCAGGGCGAGTGCGGGGAGCAGGCACAGGACGTACCGGACTGGGGAGATGCACTGGAGGCCTGATGCGTGGAGCCGGTACAGGTTGCACCGGACTGGTGACACGCTCTTCAGGGCGAATGTGAGGAGCAGGCACAGGACGTACCGGACTGGGGAGGCGCACTGGAGGCCTGATGCGTGGGGCCGGCACAGGTTGCACCGGACTGGTGACACGCACTTCAGGGAGAGTGCGGGGAGCTAGCACAGGACGTACCAGACTGGGGAGACGCACTGGAGACCTGGTGCGTGGAGCCGGCACAGGTGGCACCGGACTGGTGACACGCACTTCAGGGCTAGTGCGGAGAGCTGGCACAGGACATACTGGACTGGGGAGGCGCACTGGAGGCCAGATGCGTGAAACCGGTGCAGATGGCACCGGACTGGTGTCCCGCTCTTCAGCACGCCTGTGCTGCAGCATTCTCATCGCTACCACCTCTCTCCGGAATCTTTCATCAAATTCCTCCTCAGACTCCCAAACAGGCTCTGGCACTCCCCGCTGCTCGACCACCAGCTCCATGTGCCCCCCCCCCCCCCCCCCCCCCCCCTCCCCGGCATCGTCGCTGTCCTTCCTGCGTCCTCTGCGACTCCCGCCAAGGAAGGGTCTCGTGTCCTCCCATGATCTCCTCCCAGGTCCAACTTATTTTTCCCATCGTTGCACGCTGCTTGGTCCTTGTTTGGTGGGATATTCTGTCACGGTCGTGTGGAGAGACGGACCAAGGTGATTGGAGTTCCACATCTTTATTTGCAGTGAAACTTCTCAAAAAACAATAAACAAGCAACGAAACGTAACCTCAGTGGTGCTACAAGCACATACACAAACAATATCCCACAAACACAGGTGGGAAAAATGGCTACCTAAATATGATCCACAATTAGAGGCAACGTTTACCAGCTGCCTCTAATTGGGAACCATACAAAACACCAACATAGAAATAATGAACTAGAACACCCCCTAGTCACGCCCTGACCTACAACTCCATAGAGAACCATGGGCTCTCTATGGTCAGGGCGTGACAATAATATTAATATTATGCCCCCCCACTTCTAAAACCATGTACACATGAATTATTGCACAGTTACCACAACTTGTGACAACCTCCTGCTCTTCTCAGTTCAAAAGGTACATGAATTACAAACTGATTGCACGGTAATTACCAGAAAAAACTAGGCTACTTTGTTCCTCCTTCATAAAAACAGCCGGGAGCTAATCCCAAAAGGCCAGGGTGACCTCACACCTTGTTCCTGGAGGAGGTGGGGCAGTGACAGGTCCTGGGGATGTTGGCACATGGGCCTGTAGACATTTAGTGGAAGTGGGACGTATTGCTTCCAGGGGGAGCTGGGGTCCAGCATCTCCCCATAGACACAAACAGACAAGCTCAGAGAGACTGAGAAAGAGGAAGAGACAGAGTCCTGCTCATCATGAGTCACAGCTGGTGCTGCATGTTGCTGCATGGTGCTGGGTCCCCCATCTTGCTCAACGCTGTCCTCTGGAACGGTTACGCAAGCACAGTGACAGATGGAAAGTGGAAACACTCAGTCTGCTGCCTCCTTCATCTGACTGGAGCTTGAGATAGGATAGAGAGATGGACAGAGACGTCTTATTTGTTTTGACAAACAAATCTATAAAAATAGATAAATTGCGGGCAGCTGTTGAATTTTTCTGTACATGTACAGAACATCAGACACACATGGCTGTGAGGACATGTGGTGTGGCTATGTGGGAGTGTGTGTGGTGCATGGTGTTCTCTCTAGTCCACAAACTCACCTTCTGTCTCTTAGAAGATGAATATGGTAAAATATTGATAAGTCAAGTGTGATGAAGGGAATTGTTTGAAAATAAAGTGTTGGATATGCTATTTTGGGACATACAGGCCTATGTAATGTTGTGTCCTGCTGTGTAACCTATTAAACTATGGTATACTGTCCAATGACAATACACTGTACTAAGGTTTTATATTATATTGTGCTGCCATATAATCTAGTGTAGTGGAGAGCTGCTATCTCTCGCTTCAGATTGACTTAACTGTTCAATAGATAACATTGATTGGCCTGAGAGCTAACAATTGCATTCACTCTCATCTGCGCTTCCCATCAATAGTTGTTTATAAGGCAAGGGTGGAAACCTGCAGGCCCTTAACAACTGGCCTTAAATACTCCTGTAACTCTGTGTATTATTTTGGATTTTATTTGGCTGGTATAGGGCATAGCCGCATTAACGAATGTTGAGCTGAGGTGGAGTGGACATTAATGTATTTGTATGGTAAAGAGGCATTTACTCACTGTGTTGTGTGTCCTATTCAAACTGCAAACTTCATTAGTCCTCCTTTACATCATCTGGTGCTTTTCATTCATTATTCATATAGCTACAGATAAAAAAGAATCTAATATTCATATAAACAAGCTTCCAAGAAAGAGACAGATAATATCATGAAGAATTGACTTATACCAAAACTACACATATTTTGATTGAATTTAACTATCTTATTAAAACATTAACCCTAGTGAATAACAACAAGAATAACATTTTCCTGAATCATTATAATAAGATTTTTTCAGAGTGATTGCAATTGCACTGGAATTGTTTATTTTTTTATTATTTCATTGATATTCTTTGCATGTTTTAGTGTTTTCTTGTTAATACTTGAGTTCTGTTTTGTATGATGTAACAACGTGAATTGTCGATCTGTATTATGAAAGAAGAAAGAAAAAATGGTGTGCAAAACTCTCAAAGGGTGGCTATTTTGAAGAATCTCAAATATAAAATATATTTTCATTTTTACTACGAGTCCATGTGGTATTTCATAGTTTTGATGTCTTCACTAAAATAAAAAAAATAAAGAAAAACCCTTGAATGAGTAGGTGTGTCCAAACTTTTGACTGGTTTGTTTGTTTGTCCAACCTTTATTTAACTAGGCAAATCAGTTAAGAACAAATTCTTATTTACAATGACGGCCTACACCGGCCAAACCCGGACGACGCTGGGCCAATTGTGCGCCGCCCTATGAGACTCCCAATCACGGCCAGTTGTGATACAGCCTGGTACTGTATATTAATCCATAAATCTAACCTATAATTAATCATGCTTACATTTAATTTTTTTAAAGTAGATTGGTAGGTCTATAACCGACAGTTCTATCTGAATTTGGTCAGGTCGCCAAAAAAGTTTTTTACCCTTATTTATTTACTACAAAAATGCTAATAACTGACACACAATCCAATGAAGGTATCTATAGAAAACCTACTCAAATCCTCTTCAGTGAATGAATTTAAAGGAAAAGCTGCCCAAATCCTCTTAACCAGGACCAAAGGAAACTATTGTGCTTGCCCTGGGAAGAAGACGGAGGAAAGGTAGCTACTGTGGAAGTGTAAGAGAGTTCATCAAAGTGAAAAGACATAAAGGCCCATCAAAGTAACAATTTGCACAGTAGCCAGATTAGGCTATAGCTCAGTGACAATGTCAATGATATATGAGTCCTCTATAATTCTACTGAGAGAAAATGGCTGCTGTTTAAATAGGGATGGCCTTCTCTTGGCCAAATAATCTCATTTAACAAAAGCTCTGGAGGTTTCACGGAGCGTGGATGGGTTGTGGCTGAGGAGCTCCCTAATTCAACCGAACTGAGAGAATTGGGCATTTGAGAATATGTGGAGAATGTGTGGCATTTCGATTTCCTATTAATCCCTGCAAAGGGAACTGAATATGAAAATTATACTTTCTTATTGACTTTTAAGTTGAGCTGTAAAGACTTTTCCCCAAATGGTATGAAATATGTAGAAAGTGAAGAATCTTAAGGTTAAAAAACCTGTGTTCTCTATGTTTACTGTGCTTTTCAGATATAGATGCAGCCAAGGATGCAATGTACTCTGTCCTTAAACTCATTGAGGTGAAACTTAACCTTGAGAACTTTAGCACATTATCACATTCAGCAGAAAGAGACAACCTACCACTCAAGTCCCTGTGCTTGGTCATATTGGACTAAAGGTTTCTGAAGGTCAACATTTAATGGATAGATGTACATAACTGTGAATGGAATCTGAGTCCTGTGTGCTTGTTGTTACCATCGGGATCATTGAACCTTCAGAAACCTTTTGACGAGCAAATAAATAAACACAGACAAACAAACGAAGAAGAATACTGCAGCACCTGGGATTATTTCCCAATATCTCATGTAAAAGAGGAGGGCATTAGAAGGAAATGTGCTGCCATTACGGGGTGATCTTGGTTTCATTCAATAAAGATAAGGAAGCGGAGGAAAATCATAAATACAGCAATGATATCGCAATGTAAAAATAAGGTTAGGGCCTTGTCAATGCACCCGTTTTCATCCCTCACCAAGCAAGGCTACAGTAATGAGATTCCATTCAGGAAAAATTAATAGATGAGGATGTACAGGGCCCGCTACCAAAACCTGCGGGCTCTCCTTCACTGCAGCCGAGGTGAGTAAAACATTTAAACGTGTTAACCCTCGCAAGGCTGCAGGCCCAGACGGCATTCCCAGCCGCGTCCTCAGAGCATGCGCAGACCAGCTGGCTGGTGTGTTTACGGACATATTCAATCAATCCTTATCCCAGTCTGCTGTTCCCACATGCTTCAAGAGGGCAACCATTGTTCCTGTTCCCAAGAAAGCTAAGGTAACTGAGCTAAACGACTACCGCCCCGTAGCACTCACTTCCGTCATCATGAAGTGCTTTGAGAGACTAGTCAAGGACCATATCACCTCCACCCTACCGGACACCCTAGACCCACTCCAATTTGCTTACCGACCCAATAGGTCCACAGACGACGCAATCGCAACCACACTGCACACTGCCCTAACCCATCTGGACAAGAGGAATACCTATGTGAGAATGCTGTTCATCGACTACAGCTCAGCATTTAACACCATAGTACCCTCCAAACTCGTCATCAAGCTCGAGACCCTGGGTCTCGACCCCGCCCTGTGCAACTGGGTCCTGGACTTCCTGACGGGCCGCCCCCAGGTGGTGAGGGTAGGTAACAACATCTCCACCCCGCTGATCCTCAACACTGGGGCCCCACAAGGGTGCGTTCTGAGCCCTCTCCTGTACTCCCTGTTCACCCACGACTGCGTGGCCATGCACGCCTCCAACTCAATCATCAAGTTTGCGGATGACACTACAGTGGTAGGCTTGATTACCAACAACGACGAGACGGCCTACAGGGAGGAGGTGAGGGCCCTCGGAGTGTGGTGTCAGGAAAATAACCTCACACTCAACGTCAACAAAACAAAGGAGATGATTGTGGACTTCAGGAAACAGCAGAGGGAGCACCCCCCTATCCACATCGACGGGTCAGTAGTGGAGAAGGTGGAAAGTTTTAAGTTCCTCGGTGTACACATCACGGACAAACTGAATTGGTCCACCCACACAGACAGCGTTGTGAAGAAGGCGCAGCAGCGCCTCTTCAACCTCAGGAGGCTGAAGAAATTCGGCTTGTCACTTAAAGCACTCACAAACTTCTACAGATGCACAATCGAGAGCATCCTGTCGGGCTGTATCACCACCTGGTACGGCAACTGCTCCGCCCACAACCGTAAGGCTCTCCAGAGGGTAGTGAGGTCTGCACAACGCATCACCGGGGGCAAACTACCTGCCCTCCAGGACACCTACACCACCCGATGTCACAGGAAGGCCATAAAGATCATCAAGGACAACAACCACCCAAGCCACTGCCTGTTCACCCCGCTATCATCCAGAAGGCGAGGTCAGTACAGGTGCATCAAAGCAGGGACCGAGAGACTGAAAAACAGCTTCTATCTCAAGGCCATCAGACTGTTAAACAGCCACCACTAACATTTAGCGGCCGCTGCCAACATACTGACTCAACTCCAGCCACTTTAATAATGGGAATTGATGGAAATTATGTAAAAATGTACCACTAGCCACTTTAAACAATGCCACTTAATATAATGTTTACATACCCTACATTACTCATCTCATATGTATATGTATATACTGTACTCTATATCATCTACTGCATCTTGCCATCTTTATGTAATACATGTATCACTAGCCACTTTAAACTATGCCACTTTATGTTTACATACCCTACATTACTCATCTCATATGTATATACTGTACTCTATACCATCTACTGCATCTTGCCTATGCCGTTCTGTACCATCACTCATTCATATATCTTTATGTACATATTCTTTATCCCTTTGCACTTGTTTGTATAAGGTAGTAGTTGTGGAATTGTTAGGTTAGATTACTTGTTGGTTATTACTGCATTGTCGGAACTAGAAGCACAAGCATTTCGCTACACTCGCATTAACATCTGCTAAACATGTGTATGTGACAAATAAAATTTGATTTGATTTGATTTGATTTACAGAAATATAATTAATGAGCATTAAACCTGGGACACAGGAAATCACATCACAAAGACACTGAGACACATAACAATAATGTGTTTTGATATCTAATCATAACCTTACACATCAACCACCTTTACATAAGCAAGACCAATACAAACACTATTTTCTTAATCCTTGTGGTGTCTAAATATACACTGATACATTCCATTTATTACAATAGCTTCCAATAGCTATTTATCCCACTTTCTAAACCTCACTCTGTACTGTTAATCTTCTGAACAGTAATCTGTGGTCTAAAATAAGAAGCCAGGCTTGATCCATGAGGTAATCAATTCAGACAGAGTGCTGCAGGACACAAGCTATATTTAGACTTCCTAAAATGGAGGAATTTTAAATACAAAAGACCCCTGCTTACCTGGTGCAGAGATGGCCAGAGACAAGGCGGGAACAATAGTGATTCTGTTAATGAGACAAAAAAAAGACAAAAACATTTATTATGACACTTGCAATCATATGCGAACCACAAGAAAAAACAACAGGCCTTACTATACACAACCTATGTTTTCTTTTTGTTCTTTCAATTTTTTTCTCACTTGATAGTGACATTCTAACGCTGAGTGAAGTAAAGCAATAGGAGAGCTTGACGGTTGTTCTTAAAAACAGATCATTTCACACCAAGAATCTCTGACCTACAGAATACTCCCACTACTCACGTTCTAAAGCTTCAGAAGATTGATCTCTGTAGCTCAGTTTGCAGAGCATGGTGCAGAGCACACCAGGACAGTGGGTTCAATTCTGAAGACCACCTATACATACAATATATGCATGAATGTCTGGGCTCTGCCACAGCCACACGAGGCTGAAGAAGTGGGACAGGCTCTACCTTTGGGGGTAGTCACGGAGTCAGCCTTTGAAGTGCGTATGTGGTTTCATTTCTATGTGCATGCGTTAACTTAAGGATCCAACACTTTTTTTCAATTTTCGCCTAAAATGACACCCAAATTTAGACATCCGCATACATAGGTTCGGTTTGCTCGTAGTAGAACAAGGCTAGGCGAAGTGAACGTCTGTGCTTGCATAATCCCTTTTTCTGTCTGTCCCTCTTGAGACGCCGTATCAACAACATTACACTTCCTCAACTGAAGAAATCTGCAATTCATTTTGACATTTTTGCTGAGGAGTTCTTAGTCACGCAATTTTACATGTAACTAAGATGTTTGGTGCAGTATTTCTCAAGTGAAAAAATGTACATGAAAACTAGTTGTCTGTCGTTGAATGACAAGAAACACTTCATTGATTGTTGACCAATCACTGACGAAGGGGCGTAGACTTCGGCTACCAAACTTCGACAAGCCACAAGAAATAAAATGGTGTCCTCGAACAGCCGGAAAAAAACAGGCCGAACGCTGCAACACACCAAAACGAACATCATAATATATGTTTAGGGATCTATTCAATCTGTAAAGCTGAAGTGTTACAGATTCCGCAATATAAATTTAAAGGTACTTTCCAATTGAGCTGACATATGCAGCGTTTATCATGAATGCAGTCTCCGCTAAAGCGGGGAGATTGCCTTTCAATTTCAATCACGCAGTAAAGAGGAACTTCCGCGATGCGGATTGAAAAGAGCCCTTAGCATGAAGAACGGAAGTAGAACGAGAGAGAAGGCGAGAAATCTGTCTACATATCCACACAGCCAAAACCCACCTGTGAACAAAAACACCTTCATAGAGAGATCCTGCTGTGATGTGATTCAGTTAGAAGTGATCCTCTTCCCAGGAACATCAAGGTAACAGGATGCCTCACACATACAGCAGGGAGAAAAACAAAGGCATCATAAAGGAAGAGCCTCGCCAGACCTCATGAGTTGGTGTGTGCACTCCAAAATTATGTCCTTCGGGTTCTTAAAAATGCTGCTGTTGTGGCGTGGATCCAAGGACTCAGGGGGAGAGGTAACCTGCTAGTTCCTATTAACATTTTCTCTTCATGTTAACTTAAAGCCGGAACCATGGGTGGGTCACCACTGGTGGAGTATGTGTGTGTGTGTGCGTGCGTGCGTGCATCCATGCGTGTGTGCGTGCGTGCGCGGGTTAGAGTGTGACGGCTCTATCTACTGGCAATTTCACATATTTCTATTTATAAACTCCGTTCAGAGAGCAAGAAGCCCCATTTCCTGCTGTTTCATTGTGGAGGAGAGAATAATGACTCTCCAGAGTGTCATCATCTCATAGACTTTCTCCAGAGAATTGCTCTCTTCCTCCTGTTTGAAGACAGGGAGATAGAGAGAAAGAAAATCAACAGTCCTTTTCACAAGAGAGTAGAATTGTTTATAGAGTGCACATATATCAACGAGCAGAATAAAGCCACTTGACGTAGGGCTCTATTCAATCAGATCCGCTATAGCCAACATCCACTTAGCGGTTGTTTTGGAGGTGTCGATGTCGAGTTAGATCTGTCAAATACACAAGCGGCTCCTGGCATAGCTAAAGCGGACATTGGCCATTGGCTGCACGGAGTCGCATTAAGAGAAATCCCATGCAACCTTGTTTACAAGTTTAAAACGCTGGAATGTGAGATGTAATCTACACCTTAATTAGGCTGATAGAAATCCTCATTTAATTTAATTTTTTTAAATATGAGGGTCATTATTTTTATTTCTATACTTTCTTGTTCTGAACTTCCAACATGAGTGGGATGGGTGTGGTTGCGTGACAATAACCAAGAACAGCTGCTCACTGATTTCACAGTTCCAACGCAGTTACACCTCGGACACCGCCAAAACATCAGCTATGCGGGTGTCGGCTATCCCCTGTTAACGCATGATCTGATTGAATCTAGGCCTTTATTGTACTAGCCATCACTCACCAGAGATGGAAAAAGTACCCAATTGTCATACTTGAGTAAAAGTAAAGATACCTTAATAGAAAATGACTCAAGTAAAAGTGAAAGTCACCCAGTAAATTACTACTTGAGTAAAAGTCTGAAAGTATTTGGTTTTAAATATACTTAAATATCAAAAGTAAATGTAATTGATAAAATATACTTAAGTATCAAAAGTAAAAGTATACACTACCGGTCAAAGGTTTGGGGTCACTTAGAAATGTCCTTGTTTTTTGAAAGAAAAGCTATTTTTTGTCCATTAAAATAACATCAAATTGATCAGAAATACAGTGTAGACATTGTTAATGTTGTAAATGACTATTGTAGCTGGAAATGGCAGATTCTACATTGGCGTCCAGAGGCCCATTATCAGCAACTATCCCTCCTGTGTTCCAATGGAACGTTGTGTTAGCTAATCCAAATTTATAATTTTAAAAAGCTAATTGATCATTAGAAAACCCTTTTGCAATTATGTTAGCACAACTGAAAACTGTTGCCCTGATTAAAGAAGAAATAAAACGGGCCTTATTTAGACTAGTTGAGTATCTGGAGCATCAGCATTTGTGGGTTCGATTACAGGCTCAAAATGGGCAGAAACAACTTTCTTCCGAAAATTGTCAGTCTATTCTTGTTCTGAGAAATGAAGGCTATTCCATGTGAGAAATTGCCAAGAAACTGAAGATCTTGTACAACGCTGTGTCCTACTCCCTTCACAGAACAGCGCAAACTGGCTCTAACCAGAATAAAAAGAGGAGTGGGGGGCCCCGGTGCACAACTGAGCAAGAGGACATGTACATTAGAGTGTCTAGTTTGAGAAACAGACGACTCACAAGTCCTCAACTGGCAGCTTCATTAAATAGTACCCGCAAAACACAAGTCTCAACGTCAACAGTGAAGAGACGACTCCAGGATGCTGGCCTTCTAGGCAGAGTTCCTCTGTCTGTGTTCTTTTGCCCATCTTAATCTTTTCTTTTTATTGGTCAGTCTGAGATATGGCTTTTTCTTTGCAACTCTGCACTCACTCTGTCAGTGAGTGAGTGCGTGCATGAGTGTAAGAGAGCAAGAGAGAGAGAGCACACCTCAAAGCAGAATAGCCAACACATAGAGACACTAGCCAGGGGGGAGAGAGCTAACGAAGGACGCCGATTCAATGTCATGCAAATGTATTGAGGGGGAACTCCTGTGGCTGACAGGACAGAAAAGGTCAGAGAACTAAACGTTGGGAGGCGAACAGGTCCAGTCAGGTCCGATGACCTTGGTCCATATCCAACTGAGAGATGGTCAACCTAATGAGGTTGGTGGAGTGACTGATTTGGAGGAGGAGGCAGTTTCCCCTTACACACTGACTGATATGAGGTCAGATTTGCGTTTCTGAGTAGGATGAAGTTGCACGCGATCAATGCCTTCATTACCACTGATTGATGAAAGGACTGGATAGGTTGACACCATGTTGCTTTCACCTATCATGTTTAGCTATATCAGTGAATGTGGAAGAAAGGACACAACGAAAGGAAAAAAGTTACAACTCTTTAGACAGAGATTCTACTTTAAAGAGAGGAGAGGAAGACACTGCATGTTTAAAAATAGGCTCTTGACTTAATCTCCCTGTAACTGTTTGAAATAACTGTGCCCAAACAACAACAGATGAATGTGGATGATTCTTTTCTTTAGATTACCTGCCTAGAAAAACATAATACAAGGCTGAAAGCTCCTAGTCTGGACTCTCCAGGCAGTATCTAATATGTGATATTGAGTGCAGCTACTGCATGTGGCAGTGAGATTAAAGGTCCTGAACTGTGAATTGGCTTGGTCAGCATCTGCGGCCAATAGAAAACAATAAAAACAACACATCATAGACCATCTCTTGGGACAAAATAATCAGCAGTTTGGCTACCAGTCTGTTGGTTTTTCAGAGCTCTAGGTCCTACTGTATTCAATCAAAAGCTGTCACTGGGTTTATGAGGTAAGACTAAAACTTATTTTTCATACACTAAGACTGTTACATTATAACACACCTTATCTCCTTACTCCCACCCACGCACCCATCCATCTCCCCACCCACCCAATCATTCCTGACAGACAGGATCAGATTGATGCCCTTTATCACACACAAATAAGAGAACAGAAGGAAACACTATGCCGCTGTTCCCACTGGACGCCATCACTCATCCCCAGCAGAGATTTATACACTCTTGTCATATAGCATTGGAGAGGGGGAGACATACACACAGAGGGACAGAGAATGGAGGAGTGAGAGATTGAAATGGAAAGGGAGTGTATATGTGGTGGGGGTGAAAAACAGATGTGTGAGAGGTGAAGAGGATGAGAAAAAAGAACTAGAACAAAGAACACCCTCTCTCTCTCCCAGCCACTAAGCTGCAGTTAGTACACCATGTATGTACAGTGAATGAGGTTGACTTTGACTGACGGGTATGAGTAGCCCACATGAAGGCTTCTCTGGGAACCCTGGCATACCCAGGCCCTCTGGAAAACCAAATGCCATCCCACATGGAGCTTAGTCTGCTGACTAGGGCACAACTCCATGATCCTCACAGAGCGCAGTGTGCCAAGGAACAGAACACAAGGCTGGTGACCATGCACGATTAGGATTACCCATGACACCAGGAGACAGGGAAATATTGTAGCCCCTCAGAGACAACCCAGCTGTTATGATGTAGCCAGCAGGAGTTTATCCTATTGGGAGATATCACTTCAAAAGACAGATGTGACACTGCTTCTCCACACCCTCAGATAAGGACAAGACAATGTTCCAAGGTGTCTGGGTTTATTTAGTTTAGTTGAATGCACCGGTAGACCAGCAGGGATAATGCACTCCACTGTCTACTTAATGGTGCTGTTCTTTGCTGAGTCGTTGGTTCAGACAGTTGAATAGAAGTGTCTGGGAGATATTTGTCTGCATTAAATGTGTTCACAGTCTGGGGTCGGGCCTGTTCCTTGTCAGCCTGCTACCAACTGATAAGAGTCAGTCTGGTAAGCTTTTTAGGCGTGACGAATAAGTCAATACATTGCATTTAATGTGAAAAGATATGCGTCATGGTATAGCTAGAGCATATAGCTAGGATTAGGGTTGATCCAAGATGTGGAGATGAAGCGAGGGTTAGAGTTGAGCTGGGAGCATGAAGCTACGGTTAG
This sequence comes from Salvelinus namaycush, assembly GCF_016432855.1. NCBI lineage: Eukaryota > Metazoa > Chordata > Actinopteri > Salmoniformes > Salmonidae > Salvelinus > Salvelinus namaycush. The sequence goes on along the minus strand of NC_052319.1, from coordinate 26,505,239 downwards.
GGTTGAGGCTTAGGGGATGAGCCAGGATGTGGGCATGAAGCTAGAGTTAGGGCCTTAACCCCAGACAACCCCAATGTGTCCATCTTCCCACTACATGGCAGAAAGGCAGGCCTCAGTAGAAGCCTGACCTAGAGTTAATTTGCTTTGAGTGACATTGGCTGAATTTTGTGCTGGCGTTGGACGTGGGAACCCTTTTTGTCATTCGGGTCAATATCTCTGCGTCATCTAATTTTGATTGGACTGTGGCATCCAATCACAGTGCCAGCAGGCATTTGGTTTTTAATGAGGACCGTGATCTTAAGTCTGGAGTTATCGTTGTCCATAATTACTACCTTACCTGGCCGATGTGACTTCTTTTTGGGGAGGTTGGCCAAATTTGTATGCCTTCATTGTCATGATTATTTTATACTTCAAGGCTATCCATATCAGATGCGTCTTCTAGTACCTCCGGAGGTGCTCAGGAAAATCTAACCACAATCTGTTCACAATGTGTCTTTTGATTGTCTACACCTGTCGACAAATGGGCACAATCAAAATGTGGACAAGATCAGGACAACAGCCGCATGTTAGAACCATGTATAAACGGGCTAGAGGGAAGGAGGGCAGGAGAGGGGCGATTAGAGGAGAGAGGCGATTAGAGGAGAGAGAGACATGTCTCTGTCAGGGGTCTTTCACCAATTTATCCAGTGCAGCTTTTTTTTCCTTTTACTGCAAAGGCTTCAAAGCAGTGCCTTCGATGATGGGCGTTAGGGATTGTGTGTGCGTGCCAGCATCATTCTTTACAGGTATAAATTCAATGCGTCTGCCAGGGGTCTTTGTATGATTAAAGTCAGCTTTTGATATTTTTAACACTGACAAGCCAACCTATGATCAAGGCTAGAGGGGAACATTGCTAACTGAACCAAGGCTGTATGTAGAATAGGTAATTCAATGTTCAAACATGCAACTTTCCCTGAACAGAAAACACATGCGCATCATCAGGTATACTATAGGTATTTTACATGATACCCAAAGCATTTGTTCACCTTCATGTTGGTTGTGTTCAATCACCTTCACATAGAAATAAGACAATTCATGCATTTTACATCAATAGCTTTTTATGCTGGCAGCCACTGTCACATGTATGAAGCCATGAGAGACACACCCCTACCTTTAAAATATGGGAACATCTCCATAATTCATGTGTTGTTCTTGCCTTCCGTCTACCCATATTCTTATCCCAAGCTTGAACAGGTTTATGAAGGACAAATATAGAGTGTCCTTATATCAGGACCAGGCAGTCCAATCTTCAACTGCTAGCTCTGGAAAAATATCATGGTGTGTGTGTTTTTTGAAGCAGTAAGTAAACAATAACAGACCCTACATCGTTTTCATCTTCCTTCTCAACATTTAAAGAAACGTCCAGCAACAGAGTGGCTGCGGATCCGACTTTTCTGGGCCCATCTTCCTGACAGCTAAAGGTCCCGAAGCTTCTGCGCCCTACTTCTAGAAAACAGGCTACTCTGGCAAATGGTGCTTGTTTAATAAAGTTGCATCAAAGCTGAATAACAGAACCAAATACAATAGCATAGTATAATGACACTGCAAGACAAAAAAAACAACCTCATGAGATTTTAGGATGATTGTGAGAATGATCGCATTTCTCTCGTGGCCAAAACTCAACAGAGCATAACACTAGGCCAAATATGTGCTTTGATAGAAACAAAGCAAAAGGTACGGTACCGTTTTAACACCATCTGCTCTAAAATGTATTTACTGAACGTCATTCAAAAAACTGTGGACTGCTTCTAAACAACACTGTACAACTCAAGATCTAAATGCATAACTCCATGAAACCACGATCAAATGGTTGGTGTTCAGATGCTGAATGGACGTTTCACTGGTAAAACAAATACTTATCATTCACGATCGACAGGGAGAAATGTGAAGGGAGGGTCACCACAAAAATGTGTGAGTAAAGTAGAGGTAAAGAATTTCTAAGCAAACAGCTGGAGGCAGGGCTTTCTCCTATAGATCTCCATTTTTATGGAATGGTCTGCCTACCCATGTGAGAGACGCAGACTCGGTCTCAACCTTTAAGTCTTTACTGAAGACTTATCTCTTCAGTGGGTCATATGATTGAATGTAGTCTGGCCCAGGAGTGTGAAGGTGAAAGGAAAGGCTCTGGAGCAACGAACCGCCCTTGCTGTCTGCCTGGCCGGTTCCCCTCTCTCTACTGGGATTCTCTGCCTCTAACCCTATTACAGGGGCTGAGTCACTGGCTTACTGGTGCTCTTTCATGCCGTCCCTAGGAGGGGTGCGTCACTTGAGTGGGTTGAGTCACTGACGTGATCTTCCTGTCTGGGTTGGCACCCCCCCTTGGGTTGTGCCGTGGCAGAGATCTTTGTGGGCTATACTCAGCCTTCTCAGGATGGTAAGTTGGTGGTTGAAGATATCCCTCTAGTGGTATGGGGGCTGTGCTTTGGCAAAGTGGGTGGGGTTATATCCTTCCTGTTTGGCCCTGTCCGGGGGTATCATCGGATGGGGCCACAGTGTCTCCTGACCCCTCCTGTCTCAGCCTCCAGTATTTATGCTGCAGTAGTTTATGTGTCGGGGGGCTAGGGTCAGTTTGTTATATCTGGAGTACTTCTGTCTTATCCGGTGTCCTGTGTGAATTTAAGTATGCTCTCTCTAATTCTCTCTTTCTCTCTCTCGGAGGACCTGAGCCCTAGGACCATGCCTCAGGACTACCTGGCATGATGACTCCTTGCTGTCCCCAGTCCACCTGGCCGTGCTGCTGCCCCAGTTTCAACTGTTCTGCCTGCGGCTATGGAACCCTGACCTGTTCACCGGATGTGCTACCTGTCCCAGACCTGCTGTTTTCAACTCTCTAGAGACCATAGGAGCGGTAGAGATACTCTTAATGATCAGCTATGAAAAGCCAACTGACATTTACTCCTGAGGTGCTGACTTGCTGCACCCTCGACAACTACTGTGATTATTATTATTTGACCATGCTGGTCATTTATGAACATTTGAACATCTTGGCCATGTTCTGTTATAATCTCCACCCGGCACAGCCAGAAGAGGACTGGACACCCCTCATAGCCTGGTTCCTCTCTAGGTTTCTTCCTAGGTTTTGGCCTTTCTAGGGAGCTTTTCCTAGCCACCGTGCTTCTACACCTGCATTGCTTGCTGTTTGGGGTTTTAGGCTGGGATTTTGTACAGCACTTTGAGATATCAGCTGATGTACGAAGGGCTATATAAATACATTTGATTTGATTTGTAAAGAAACACTTGCGCAGAATGTGATTCAAATCTTCAGCTCTGGGGAAAAGGATCCGGGGGGGCGGTTACGTACTTAAAGCAATGCAAAATATCCTCTCCAGCAATCTAACTTCCATTACCTTGCGACCCACAAGACCTTATTACAGTACAGTGTATACCTACTCAGTCCACCCACACAGCGATAACCCACTGGGTCACAGCCTTTAGCTCCTGATATGCTGTGGCCCCTGGCTTCAAGGATGCTCAAGGCGAATGTATCCTTGAAGCGTGTCAAAACCAATGCCACAGTCCACATGCGCAATACAGAGACAGACGGTGCTGGCAACAGGAGGTAACCCTGCTCTGACACAATCCTGTTTCTAAACTTTTAACATAGTACGTATCCACACAGTGGACTAGGAGATGAGGAATTCCTCTGTTTTTGTTGTCATTTGTTGCCAAACAGCCATACAAGATGCAGACAACTTTCACATTGTAAGTACCGTACAAGTGCAACAAAACTAAAACAAACATTTCTTTTTTCTTCTTTTTACTCCCCAAGAGAAGCATAAATATTTTACAGAAGATAACAGCGGTCTCGTTATTTACAAGATATAATAAATGTCTTGACAACTCACAATAACTGTTTCTGTGTTCTGAGGGCTAGGGAGTAACAGAGATAGATAGGAATGGAGAGAGAGAGAGAGAGATATGGAGAGGACTTAATTACAATCTTTTAACAGTTTAGTTGAGAGGACACTGCACACACCCATTTGTGTTGTCATATGAAGTGAAAAAGGTTTTTCCCATGACAGTGGCAGACTACACATACACTGTAGCAGGCTCTTATAGGGGAGAGTGAGGAGAAGGAAGAGACAAATACACAAACATGCTGACAACCAGATAGGCAGTAGTTTCGATAACACACACAAAGAATAGAACTCTTACTACTTCAAAACGAGAGTACTAGAAAGCTTTTATCCAGCTATGCATTCAAAATTGCATGGAAATTAAATTAGTGACATAAGAGGTCCTCCTAACAGCAATGTACAAGCCCAAGTGTTATCCCCTAGCTTCTGATGAGCTAAATTCTGCATAGTGGCCAACTTCCCCATCTCATCTCCCATTCTCAGAAGCACTCAGTAAAAGCCTCTCCTGTAGGGGCAGATGGAAGAGATTTAAAGGGTGAGAGGACTATGACTGACAGCGACATAACTCTCTCTCTAGCCCAGTGATCCAGGAGAATGAAGCCTAAGGGGAATTAGCTGTACCTTTACAGACAGCACAAATTCTCCCAAAATGTACCGGTAAATAGATAGGTCTATCACCCTCTCAAAGAAAAGAGCAAGGTTGGGGGGGTTGTGCATTATGACTAGAGCTAGGCATTCTGGGAGCTGAAGGAGAGTGGTGGGGGAAGGAGGTAACTAGTAATCATTGTCTCTCCTTACGGAAAGAAAGTGAAAACAGAGCGAGTAATAATGGAATAATCTGAAGGAACGCCCCCGTGTATGATCTGAAAAGCATGTTAATGTGTTGCATTTGAACAGACAATACACACTAGCCATGGCATACATAACAAAACAGAGGGAGGAAAGTCAAGATTAGGAGAGCAAAAATTCCCACATTAGTGGTGTGTATGCACATGTGTATATTGGAGCCTTGCCACAGAGAGAGAATCAGAGCTAACAGAGAAGTTGGTGGGCCATGTTGTATTGGAGTATTCGCTCAGTAGTGAGAGGCTCTTCTTGCTGTTCGAGAGGCTGGGGGTGGGGTGTCGAGGTTCAGGGGGAGTGGCTTAGAGTGGCAGCTGGAAGGAGATGTCCACATGAGCCTCCTGAGCCAACGACACAATCTCAGAAAGCTTTACAACCTGAGAGTGAGACAGAGGATAGTTTAACACAAGCACAGAGCTAAACAGTAGCAGGGAACAATACGAGTTGACTCATTTCAAAACAAACAAAAAAACTAACAAAGCTAAAAAGGTTTTGATTGCGAGGGGCTGTAATTTCCATGAGGTGGTCATGCCAAGCTGCCACTGTGCTGGCTAACTGATGCTCATCTCTGGAGTAGATCACTCCAAAAACAAGGGAGAGAGATGGTGGGAGTCAGTGAGAGCCCTAAGCCAGACTAGAGGTTGAGGGAGAGTGAGGGGAGAGATAAGAGGAAGGGGGCCTCTGCTCTGATTCAATGTCACTGCTGTTAGCTCCGCCAGAAATCAAAGCTATAAAACTCAGGCTGTGTCACTTCAGCCAGGCAGGATGGCGATGAGCTGCATTTAAACTGTCACTATACCCTGACAGTTCCAATGGACACACACACTACCCTGTTGATGCCCCTTGTCTCAAACACACCCCATTACTCTGGACCCTCACAAACAAAGCTTGACATTCCTTAGTTTCCACATTCACACAGACCAACTGTACCAAACACACAACACCCAAGGTGCTTAGAGGGGCCGAAGGGGGTAGAGAAAGGGAGAGAGGTGTGTGTCTCACCATTCTAGCGGCCTCGTCCAGATCGTCACAGGCCAGGAGCTTCAGTGGGCTAGCAGCGATCAAAGCTTTGGCATCGTCCACTCTAGATCCTGAAACACAGCAGAGCAGCAGTCTCTCTTCAGCCTCTATCTTTTCCAAAGCTCTTTGGTTCTCTTTTATATAGCTTTTAATCTGCAATTTCATCATTTCAGTCCTATTATATTGTGGCAGGTATCCTAGCAGTTGAAAGCATTGGTCGCTGGTTTGAATCCCTGAGCCGACTAGGTAAAGAAAATCTGTCAATGTGGTCTTGAGCAAGGCACTTAACTCTAATTGCTCATGTAAGTCGCTGATAGCGTTTGTTATAAATGTGGTCTAGATTACATTTCATATTAGAGTAGGTGATCATCATTGATAAGGACATTTTGCAGAAAGTAGAAAGAGCCTCAATACATGCAAGGCATTGAACATTACATACGGTTCCCCAACTGGTTCTATTTCATCATAATAAATCATATAAAAGACTAAAAACAGGAAATCGGCTACAAGTGATTTTCATTTAGGAAATCTGTTCCTAAGTATTCCCTTGCATAATAAAGGAGATGTGATTGTATAAAAATGTAAGGAAGGTTAAATATTACATCTGTTAAGGCCTCTTGCAGTCCATTAACAGTCTACAAATTATTTGTAAATCATCCATTCAAGAACAATGAAAAAAATTCTAGTTGATGATCCCTGGGCTGCATGACTGGAAAAAATAGCTCAAGACGACATACAGTAAAATAGAAGTCTATGATTTGTTTGTGAAGGCAATCATTTTAGTCCAATTACATTTAGTTTAACTGAGTGACCGAGTTCTGTATAAATACACACAATCTATTTGAGTACATCTGGAATAAAGCTGGGACCTACAGGGTCCCACAGCACAGGTTGTGTGTGGAAGTAGTAGAAGAGCCAAATCCTGACAGGCAGCTTGCTCTTTGACCTTTAAAAAGGCCCCGCTCCAATGTTGCCCTGGTGTCACCCCTTCCTTCTCTCCCGGCCCACTGTGTGTGTGTGTGTGTCACTGGGTGACCCGTGACAAAATGTCAGTGCAGTAGCCGATGACTCCATGAGGGAGGTCAGTCTCACCTTGTAATCGTACCACAATGGGGATCTTCAGGTCCAAGTCTGTAACAGCCATGATGATGCCCTGAGCAATGATGTCACACCTCATGATGCCACCGAAGATGTTCACCAGGATGGCCTGCACCTGAGGACCACAAACAAAGATGTTGACCATGAAAACATGACTGAAGATATTGACCGTAGAAACAAGACAAAACCAACCAATCACAAAGCATGATCACAAATCCATAAAGGACCATTAACAACCAAAACCTAAACATCATATAGCATGAACAGAATCATAAGCATCAACATTACCCAAAAATCTACTACCAGAGAGCTTTTAACCATCTATCAAACCTCACACCTCAGGCTATGTAAACTAGCATGTGTACGCCCATAGGTGTTCCCTTAAGTCATCCCCCATTTAAAATCTCCCAGATAAATGTCACCCCATAGCTTCCACCAGTATTAAACCTCACCCCCAGAATGGGCCCTCCTACTGATATCCTACAGGTATCTCCAGACATGTCTGTCAAGACACACCTACTAGGGGATGCGTCTACTGAAAAGTTTCCTTATACATTTGAAGTCGGAAGTTTACATACACCTTAGCCAAATACATTTAAACTCCGTTTTTCACAATTCCTGACATTTAATCCTAGTAAGAATTCCCTGTTTTACATCAGTTAGGATTACCACTATTATAAGAATGTGAAATGTAAGAATAATATTAGAGACAATGATTTATTTCAGCTTTTATTTCTTTCATCACATTCCCAGTGGGTCAGACGTTTCCGTACACTCAATTCGTATTTGGTAGCACTGCCTTTAAATTTGTTTAACTTGGGTCAAATGTTTGGGTAGCCTTCCACAAGCTCCCCACAATAAGTTGGGTGAATTTTGGCCCATTCCTCCTGACAGAACTGGTGTAACGGAGTCAGATTTGTAGGCCTCCTTGCTCACACACACTTTTTCAGTTCTGCCCACAAATTGTCTCTAGGATTGAGGTCAGGGCTTTGTGAAGGCCACTCCAATTCCTTGACTTTGTTGTCCTTAAGCCATTTTGCCACAACTTTGGAAGTATGCTTGGGGTCATTTCCCATTTGGAAGACCCATTTGAGACCAAGCTTTAACTTTCTGACTGACGTCTTGAGATGTTGCTTCAATATATCCACATAATTTTCCCTCCTCATGATGCCATCTATTTTGTGAAGTACACCAGTCCCTCCTGCAGCAAAGCACCCCCACAACATGATGCTGCCACCCCCGTGCTTCACGGTTGGGATGGTGTTCTTTGGCTTGCAATCCTCCCCCTTTTTCCTCCAAACATAACGATGGTCATTATGGCCAAACAGTTCTATTTTTGTTTCATCAGACCAAAGGACATTTCTCCAAAAAGTACGATCTTTGTCTGCATGTGCAGTTGCAAACCGTAGTCTGGCTTTTTTATGGCGGTTTTGGAGCAGTGGCTTCTTCCTTGCTGAGCGGCCTTTCAGGTTATGTCGATATAGGACTTGTTTTACTGTGTATATAGATACTTTTGTACCTGTTTCCTCCAGCATCTTCACAAGGTCCTTTGCTGTTGTTCTGGGATTGATTTGCACTTTTCGCACCAAAGTACATTAATCTCTAGGAGATAGAACACGTCTCCTTCCTGAGTAGTATGACGGCTGCGTGGTCCCATAGTGTTTATACTTGCGTGCTATTGTTTGTACAGATGAACGTGGTACCTTCAGGCGTCTGGAAATTGCTCCCAAGGATGAACCAGACTTGTGGAGGTCTACAATTTTTTTCTGAGGTCTTGGCTGATTTCTTTTGATTTTCCCATGATGTCAAGCAAAGAGGCACTGAGTTTGAAGGTTGTCATTGAAATACATCCACAGGTACACCTCCAATTGACTCAAATGATGTCAATTAGCCAATCAGAAGCTTCTAAAGCCATGACATAATTTTCTGGAATTTTCCAAGCTGTTTAAAAGGCACAGTCAACTTAGTGTATTTAAACTTCTGACCCACTGGAATTGTGATACAGTGAATTATAAGTGAAATAATCTGTCTGTAAACAATTGTTGTAAAAATTACTTGTGTCATGCACAAAGTAGATGTCCTAACCGACTTGACAAAAGTATAGTTTGTTAACAAGAAATTTGTGGAGTGGTTGAAAAACGACTCCAACCTAAGTGTATGTAAACTTCCGACTTCAACTGTATAACCATGACCTTCCTGAAGGTCCAAACATCAAGAATTCGTAATTAATCCCTACCACTACCCCCATCAAAACATCATTAGTATAAGTTGCAGGCTGCTCATGATCCTGATACCCAGCCATCTCATTCCAGTTGGGGTCAGAAGTCAGGGTGAAGGCCTGTGGAATACGTGACATGTCTGTGCCTGCTTGTGCCACAGTGAATACCTACTGCAGCTTAATGGTTCTTCAATGACCACCAGAGATGAAAAATGCTAGTTACAGTGACAAGTGTCCCCCACTCTCAGTCCTTACCTTCCTGTCGGAGGTGATAAGTTTGAAGGCCTCCATCACCTGGTGGGCTGTAGCTCCGCCCCCCACATCCAGGAAGTTGGCGGGCGTGCCACCATGCAGCTTGATGATGTCCATGGTGGCCATGGCAAGACCAGCCCCGTTTACTGCACATGCACACAGTGTATAGAATGAATACACAAATAACAAAATATTTCTATCACTACTGTTACTACAGTGAACCAAAGCTAGGTGTGTGGTGCAGTGAACCAGTGGTGGCTGTGTTGTGGCACTCACCCAGACAGCCGATGGATCCGTCCAGTCCGATGTAGTTGAGGTCAGCCTTGGCTGCCTGTCGGTCCCTGGCATCCTCCTGGGTCCAGTCCTGCATGTCAAACACCTTCTTCTGGCGATACGCCGCGTTGGAGTCAAAGTTGATCTTGGCGTCCATGCACATCACTGTCATAGGAACACAAGAGAAAGAGGCTGAGCCAAAGATGGCTGACATCATCATTGGACGACAAAACCAATGACCCTGTAACTTCATTACGACACAGCCAGAGGCAGATATCCGTTTATACTTTGAGGGAACTTTTTGTTATGCCTGGTCCAAGGTGACATAGCTTTACTGTGTAACATTTGTTGGCTGTACTGTACATGTCAAGGATGAATCTGGGTTCAGTGGGTTGAGGTATAGATAAGATAGACAGACAACTACATGGCCATACAGTACATGCTCATCGAACATCTCATTCCAAAATCATGGACAATAATATGGAGTTGGTCCCCCCTTTTCTGCTATAACAGCTTCCCCTCTTCTGGGAAGGCTTTCCAATAGATGTTGGAACATTGCTACAGAGACTTGTTTCAATTCAGCCACAAGACCATTAGTAAAGTCGGGCACTGATGATTAGGCCCTCGCAGTCGGCGTTCCAATTCATCCCAAAGGCGTTCAATGGGGTTGAGGTCAGGGCTTTGTGCAGGCCAGTCAAGTTCTTCCACACCGATCTTAATAAACCATTTCTATATGGACGTCACTAAGTGCACGGGTGCATTGTCATGCTGAAACAGGAAAGTGCCTTCCCCAAACTGTTGCAACAAAGTTGGAAGCACAGAATTGTCTAGAATGGCATTGATTGCTGTAGCATTAAGAACTCCCTTCACTGGAACTAAGGGGCCTAGCCCGATCCAGCCCCAGACCATTATTCCTCCTCCACCAAACTTTACAGTTGACACTATGCATTGGGGCAGGTAGCGTTCTCCTGTCATGCGCCAAATCCAGATTAATCTGTTGGACTGCCAGTTGGTGAAGCGTGATTCATCACTCCAGAGAACGCGTTTCCACTGCTCCAGAGTCCAATGGCAGCGAGCTTTACACCATTCCAGCCAACGCTTGTTATTGCGCATGGTGATCTTAGGCTTGTGTGCGGCTGCTCGGCCATGGAAACCTATTTCATGAAGCTCCTGACAAAAAGTTATTGTGCTGACATTGCTTCCAGAGGCAGTTTGGAACTCGGTAGTGAGTGTCCCGTTCTGCGAGTTTGTGTGGCCTACCACTTTGCGGCAGAGCCGTTGTTGCTCCTAGATGTTTCCACTTCACAATAATAGCACTTACAGTTGACCGGGGCAGCTCTAGCAGGGCAGAAATTTTACAAACTGACTTGTTGGAAAGGTGGCATCCTATGATGGTGCCACATTGAAAGTCACTGAGCTCTTCAGTACGGGCCATTCTACTGCAAATGTTTGTCTATGGCATATCTGTGTGCTTGATTTTATACACCTGTCAGCAACAGGTGTCCCTGAAATAGCCAAAACCACTAATTTGAAGTGGTGTACACATACACTATATCACCAAAAGTATGGTTTACTGACGTAGTAGCGTCAAAGGGCCATCATTGGCAATTCCTGCTGTCAATCAACTCTTCTTGTAGGGTTGGTAAATTCAGTCCATAACCACAAAGTCCTTAGAAGTACATATAAGCACTTGAAAGCTTTTCACATTTCAAAGCTAAAATAGTGCCTCTTACTTGACCCTCATCAGCCACCATACTCTGTCATATATGGCTATGGTGATGACAGTTGGTTGTGCAATAACACCCTCTCATTCCTTCAGTACTATTGGGTTTAGCTGCCTAATTGGCCCATCACTTAAAAGTACTGCAATTCACACTGTGATTGTTCACTGGGAGTGCATTAGCAAGCATGATTGACAGTGAGTAATAGATCGACGGGAGAAGCCTCCAACCAAGATTTTAACACTGACTGGCAACGCTCTCACCCAGCACTTAACACTTGCGTGACAAACAACATCACTGGGAACGAAAAGCAAGTATGTGTGTGTACCCTGGCCAGAGGCGTCCTCCACCATGGGGTTGATCTCCAGCATGGAGGCATCGTACTTCATGAAGACGTTGTACAGCTTGATTATGTTAGCCGCTGCGTCGTCGATCAGAGCAGCAGGGAAGCCCATCTTCGTGGCAATCTGGAGAAAGAGAAAGCGGAGAGAGAAAATGTGAGAGACCGAAAAAATATATACTTTGGCAACACTAAGTAATGTATTCCCAGCTTGTAAAACAAGAATTCAATTGAAGGTGAGAGGACGTGAGGGAGAGGAGGAACAAAATACAATAAGAGGTAGAGTGAATTTGAGAGACAGGAGGTGTCAGTTCATGGAAACACTGCAGGCACATGTGACATGTAGTAAGTGAGATGGCATGTTGAATGAGCATCACAGACTGTATCAAGGTCAACCCTGACTTTGAAAGACATTGCGTGAGGGGATAACTAACATGATTCTGAGGCCTTTTGAGGCTTCTGGGGCCATTCTCTTGAGATAGAAACTCGAGACAGACCAAATATTAATATACAGTAAATGTTGCCACAAGTCATTTGTTTAAACGTGCTCCAAAATAGCTACAAATCAAGAGTTTGACACGCGCTTTGTCTTGTCTGACTAAGTATTTTTACAACCCGATCCCAACTGTACCGAAACAGCCTGTTCCATCTTGATTCCATCCATGATGTCGATTGGCTCCTTCACAATGGCGTCGGGATTCTCTGCCGCCACATCCTCAATGTTCACACCCCCCTGAGAGCTGCCAATCAACACGGGGCCCTGTTCAGAGGGAGGGTCCGATAGATTATTAGTACCAGTAATTTTACACCGTCATTGAGTGGCAAGTGGCAATCAAACTGAAACGGAGCAAATTAATAGAACATAATTCTCACAGCAATATCACAAATTTAACAAAAGATTGAATTGATCCATCGGTCATCAAGTTCTCAATGTACAAATGACCTCAACTAACCTGTATCCCCGCACATTGACTCGGTACCAGTACCCCTGTATATAGCCTCGTTATTGTTATTTTAATGTGTTACTTTTTATTATTTTTTACTTTAGTTTATTTGGTAAATATTTTCTTAACTCTTCTTGAACTGCACTGTTGGTTAAGGGTTTGTAAGTAAGCATTTCACAGTAAGGTCTACACTTGTTGTAGTCGGCACATGTGACAAATAAAGTTTGATTTGGAATGACAACTGGTATCTCTAACCTTTTGAGTGAAAAGACCAACTGCATACAGCAGGACAACCAAGTCCCATGGAGCACAAGCATTTCCAACATGTCCATACCCATGTCCTTTACCACTACACCATCTAGTGGTAACATCACCAACAACATTCTTAAATCAAGATTCACACAACTGACCAATCTGTCAAATCTGACGGTGTCACCTGTTGTCACCTGAGAGGCGTGGAGGGGCGGAGAATGGCCTCACCTGGAAGGATCTCTCCATGGTGATGGCAAAGTAGTACTCCCTACGGGGGTACCTGCGCTCACAGATGAACACCTGGTTACAGATACGGCCCTGCTCGCCTGTCTGCTTGGTGTACAGCTTACGGCCAATCATCTGAGAGGAGATGTCCCGGGCCTCCTCTGGCCTGTAAGAAAGGTGAAGAAGAATTGACATTGCCATGGTCAGACAGAGTAGAAATGGGTGCAGTTTGAAAGGAGATGTCTCTGACACTCACGAGTAAACAATCTTCACGCCTCCCTTCAGCCCTCCCTCGAATGTGCCTTTGCCTCGGCCTCCAGCCAACACCTGGGCCTTCACCACCAGATCCTTGGTGCCTGAGACACAGAGAGAGAGAGAGCGACAGTAACTGTTACAGATATGCCGGACATTCCACTTATACACAGAGATAATGTGTGTAACAAACTATACAAAACATTGTCAAACACTGTCTAACAACCATTTTAGCAGAAGCATGCACTCATAAGCCCCTAAATGACTAGACTGTTGCTGTCAAGTTAATCTGTATCCACCACCAAACAAACTGTGTTAGCAATGAGTACTTAGTGAATCGTTTAGTCCTACTCATTAGAAAAGTTTATGGTCATACGCACATCCTTAACTTAGGTGCTGGGCTAATAAAGAATACTAGTAAAGAACAAGAAGGCCCGTACACTGTTTATGCTCCCAATTCACCGCTTTGTTGACAATGTTTCCATGCGAAATGGATCTTCGTCAAGTCAAACAGACTTGTGCTCACATCCCAAAATATACACGTCACTATTCACCACTAAACACACTGGGTGTGGAAACATTTAAAATCAATAGTCAATCATAATTAATCAGAGTTACATATGGTCATAAAGGATTATATACAGTTGAAGTCAGAGGTTTACATACACCTTAACCAAATACATTTAAACTCAGTTTTTCACAATTACTGACATTTAATCATAGAAAAAAATTCCCTGTCTTACATCAGTTAGGATCACCACTTTATTTTAAGAATGTGAAATGTCGGAATAATATTAGAGACAATGATTTATTTCAGCTTGTATTTCTTTCATCACATTCCCAGTGGGTCAGAAGTTTACATACACTCAATTAGTATTTGGTAGCATTGCCTTTAAATTGTTTATCTTGGGTCAAACGTTTCAGGTAGCCTTCCACAAGCTCCCCACAATAAGTTGGGTGAATTGTGGCCCATTCCTCCTGACAGAGCTGGTGTAACTGAGTCAGGTTTGTCAGCCTCCCTTCTCATACACACTTTTTCAGTTCTGCCCACACATTTTCTATAGGATTGGAGGTCAGGGCTTTGTGATGGTCACTCCAATACCTTGACTTTGTTGTCCTTAAGCCATTTTGCCACAACTTTGGAAGTATGCTTGGGGTCATTGTCCATTTGGAAGACCCATTTGCGACCAAGCTTTAACTTCCTGACTGATGTCTTGAGATGTTGCTTTTGTTGTTGCTTTTGCTATTTTGTGAAGAGCACCAGTCGCTCCTGCAGCAAAGCACCCCCATAACATGATGCTGCCACCCCCGTTTTTCACGGTCGGAATGGTGTTCTTCGGTTTGCAATCCTCCCCCTTTTCCCTCCAAACATAACGATGGTCATTATGGCCAAACAGTTCTATTTTTGTTTCATCAGACCAGAGGACATTTCTCCAAAAAGTACGATCTTTGTCCCCATGTGCAGTTGCAAACCGTAGTCTGGCTTTTTTATGGCGGTTTTGGAGCAGTGGCTTCTTCCTTGCTGAGTGGCCTTTCAGGTTATGTCAATATAGGACTCGTTTTACTGTGGATATAGATACTTTTGTACCGGTCCTGTTGTTCTGGGTTTGATTTGCACTTTTCGCACCAAAGTACGTTCACATCTAGGAGACAGAACGTATCTCCTTCCTGAGCAGTATGACGGCTGCGTGGTCCCATGGTGATTATACTTGAGTACATGGTTTGTATAGATGAACGTGGTACCTTCAGGCGTTTGGAAATTGCTCCCAAGGATGAAACAGACTTGTGGAGGGCTACAATTTTTTTATGAGGTCTTGGCTGATTTCTTTTGATTTTCCCATGATGTCAAGCAAAGAAGCACTGAGTTTGAAGGTAGGCCTTGAAATACATCCACAGGTACACCTCCAATTGACTCAAATTATGTCAATTAGCCTATCAGAAGCTTTTAAAGCCATGATATTTTCTGGAATTTACCAAGCTGTTTAAAGGCACAGTCAACTTAGTGTATGTTAACTTCTGACCCACTGGAATTCTGATACAGTGAATTATAAGTGAAATAATCTGTCTGTAAACAATTGTTGGAAAAATGACTTGTGTCATGCACAAAGTAGATGTCCTAACCGGCTATAGTTTGTTAACAAGAAATGTGTGGAGTGGTTGAAAAACGAGTTTTAATGACTCCAACCTAAGTGTACATAAACTTCCGACTTCAACTGTACATCATGGTGCGAACTACGGGGGTGCAAGGGGGGGGGGGGGGGGGGCTCAGCTCCCCTGAAATAATGCTAATCTAACCATTCTCCTATTTGTTTAAAATGCAGTGGGAAATATGTTTTACAGTGGGAAATAGGAAAATCTCCCAATGAAACGAACACCCCCAGCTCTCTGTCATGGTTTAAACCATTTATTTCTGTGGCGGCACTGTCCATCCAGTAATGGGGGCGGCAGGTAGCCTGGTGGTTAGAGCGTTGGACTAGTAACCGAAAGGTTGCAAGATCGAATCCCCGAGCTGACAAGGTAAAAATCTGTCGTTCTGCCCCTGCACAAGGCAGTTAACCCACTGTTCCTAGGCCGTCAATGAAAATAAGAATTTGTTCTTAACTGACTTGCCTTGTTAAATAAAGGTCAAATAAATTTAAAAACGTTGAATTTCGGCCTCAGCTCCTTCATGCATAGATTTTCCTTTGAAGGCATACTTTCAAATTTGATAAAAATAGCCTTTATTCCAATGCATTCGATTTATCCGTTGATTTAACATTATTTGCTTTTGTCAGTCAGCTGTTTAGAGCGCTCATTGCTTTGTTTTTCAGGTCTACGCATTCTCCGTGACATCCGTGGCCAGAAGTAGTAGCATTTATTTAGCATCATTATTTTCTAGGCTACCGGCAGTGGTGTAGGCCTAGTGTAAGGTAAACGGCATTTACCCACCTTAAAAAAAAATGCACTTGAAAGTAATGGGAGCATGGCCTTTTTCACTGCAACCAGCAATCGGAGTTCACCCACATATTTATTTTAACACGTAAATGTCTACAGGTAGGCCTATTTGAAGTTCATGGTAATACACATTGTAGACTAGTTTAGTAAGTTGACCTTGTGTATTGGAACATTGCTGTGGGGACTTGCTTCCATTCAGCCACAACAGCATTAGTGTGGTCAGACACTGATGTTGGGCGATTGGGCCTGGCTCACAGTCAGCGTTCCAATTCATCCCAAAGGTGTTCGATGGGGTTGAGGTCAGGGCTCTGTGCAGGCCAGTCTAGTTCGTCCACACCGATCGACAAACCCTTTCCATATGGACCTCAACCCCAGATTCCTCATCCACCAAACTTTACAGTTGACACTATGCATTCGGGCAGGTAGCGTTCTCCTGTCATATGCCCAACCCAGATTTGTCCTTCAGACTTCATCACTCCAGAGAACGTGTTTCCACTGCTCCAGAGTCCAATGGAGCAGTGGAAAGCGAATAGCGCGTAAAAATCGTCTGTCCTCGGTTGCAACACTCACTACCGAGTTCCAAACTGTCTCTGGAAGCAACGTCAGCACAAGAACTGTTCGTCGGGAGCTTCATGAAATGGGTTTCCATGGCCGAGCAGCCGCACACAAGTCTAAGATAACCACGCGCAATGCCAAGTGTCGGCTGGAGTGGTGTAAATCTCACTTCCATTGGACTCTTGAGCAGTGGAAACGTGTTCTCTGGTGCTTCACCATCTGGCAGTCTGTAATGGGAATTTGAATGTTGGTGCTTTTCTTGTAACTAATTTGTGTGTCCTATTTATGTAAACCAATCTCTGTGTTCATGCAAGTGGCTGACTGTACAAATCCTCACTTATTAATAGCTGCAATTTGGCAGTACGCCGAGACGTTGTTTTGAGAACAAACGAAAGTTATCAGTTTCAAGGTCTCAGCTTAGAGAGGAGAAGCCTTGTGAGGTGTTGGTCTGTCACATATTATGAAACAGTATTGGTCGGTCACATGAATGAAACAAAACGGTAATGATTAATGAATTATGCTAAATCATGCAAAAATAACTTGTCTGTGTATAGTTCTACATAAGACAACTGCTGAGTCTGCCCAGGCAGAGCCCCTGATTGACATGTGTACTATGGTGCATTGAGTTGGTTGGAACCTCTCCAGCACGCTGACAAACAATGATTCATTTAAGACTGACTGAGTGTCTCTGTGTAAGAATTTTTTCACAACAAGTCGAACAGACGAATCTGGGTTTGGCGGATGCCAGGAGAACGCTTACTGCACCAATGCATAGTACCAACTGTAATGTTGGGTGGAGAAGGAACAATGGTCTGAGGCTGTTTTTCATGGTTTGGGCTATGCCCCTTAGTTCCAGTCACGGGAAATCCTAACGCTACAGCATACAATGACATTCTATACGATTCTGTGCTTCCAACTTTGTGGCAACAGTTTGGGGAAGGCCCTTTCCTGTTTCAGCATGACAATTCTCCCGTCCACAAAGCGAGATCGGTGTGGAAGAACTTGACTGGCCTGCACAGAGCCCTGACCTCAACCCCATTGAACACCTTTGGCATGAATTGGAACGCAGACTGTGAGCCAGGCCTAATCGCCCAACATCATTGCCCGACCTCACTAATGCTGTTGTGGCTTAATGGAAGCAAGTCCCCGCAGCAATGTTCAAATATCTAGTGGAAAGCCTTCCCAGAATAGCGAAGGCTATTATAGCAGCAAAGGGAGGACCAACTCCATATTAATGCCCATGATTTTGGAATGAGATGTTCAATGAGCAGTTGTCCACATACTTTTGGTCATGTAGTGTACCTCTGATTATGATTAAGCAGTGGTGTAAAATACTTTAAAGTGCTACTTTAGTAGTTTTTGGGGCATCTGTACTTTACTATTAATATTTTTTACAACTTTTACTTCACTACATTCCTAAAGACAATATTGTGCTTTTTACTCTACATTTTCCCTGACACCCAAAAGTACTCGTTACATTTTGAATGCTTAGCTGGACAGAAAATTGTCTAATTCACACACTTATCAAGAGAACATCCCTGGTCATCCCTACTGCCTCTGATCTGGCGGACTCACGAAACACACATCTGAGTGTTGGAGTGTACCCCTGGCTATCCGTAAATAAAAAAAATAAAAAAATGAATTGTGCCTACTTGTCTGCTTAATATTTGTAATTAGAAATGTTTAATACTTTAACTTTTGATACTTAAGTACATTTTTGTCATTACATTTACTTTTGATACTTAAGTATATTTAAAACCAAATACTTAGACTTTTACTCAAGTAGTATTTTACTGGGTGACTTTCACTTTTGCTTGAGTCATTTTCTATTATTATCTTTACTTTAAATGAAGTATGACAATTGGGTACTTTTTCCACCACCGTGATTGACTATGCGCAAAAGTGAATTGAAGTACATTTTTTCCACACCCACCATGTGTAATGTGCGTAATGGTCATGTGAGGTGAAATGTGTATATTTTGGATATGAGCACTCAGTGAACCATCCCTAGATATCGTTAGCAGTCATAGCTCGTAAGCTAAAAAATATACCAAAAAAAAGTATAAGTTGGGGACAGCCCTAAACTGCACTGTCTTATAGAGCTGTGACGATACCAGTATAGCAATATTTTTTTACATGGAAAAAATGAAAACACGAAGCAGACCAAACTCTTTGGTCCTTTAAAAACCTGCAGTACGTAAAATATTGTGTGCTACAGTTTTTGAAAATAAATGTGACCGTGGATGACAGACAACATTAGGGCTGTTTTCCTAAAGAAGTCAAATCCACTTTGTGTTTTGTTTCCATGCCACGACACTAACGAGTATTGCGATCCTGGTATCGTCCCGGCCTTACTGTCTTTTGAACTCTTATGAGGTATTATGAACTTCCAGTCATTCTATCGGAGCTCTCAGTATAGCACTACGATGATACTGGGGCATCCCTAGATTACAGTATACATCCCACTCTCTGACCATACCTGACTCAGTCAAACATCAAAGAAGATTGGTTAGTTAATGCATACAGACTCACTACTACCTGGTCTGACATAATATAGGCCTACTGTCAATTCAAAGTGTTTATCCCCAATTTACTCTACTGCAATTTATTTGCCCACATCCTATTAGGCTATAGATTACCAATCTCCTTGGCAACAGAGTAGGCCTCATCGGGTGAGCTGGCCACCTTGCCCTCGGGCACACAGACGCCAGCCTCTTTGAGCAGACCGATGCTCATGTACTCATGCAGGGAGAGGTTCCTCTGCTGCTGCAGGTGGGGGGACTGCTGCTGAGGCCCAAGCAGGCCAGAGGAACCACCCAGCACCTTGAGAGAGGGAGTAGAGTGAGAAGGGGATAGAGGAGAGAGAAAGTGATGTAGGGAGGAGGGTACATTAACACTAGTGAAGCAGTGAAATTACAGTACCTACTCATGTCAGGGGGAGTACATCGTCTGTGCAAGGACACTGAATGAGAATTGTTACATCCATACAAAAGAGGGCACACACAGATACACACAACACAAATGTGGAGTAACGTGTGTGTCAATAGTGGAAGTTTGCGGATATGAAAGAGGAATACATCAAACATGTCATTTGGGCGTCAATTGAATCGACACCAAAAACGTTTTTCGAATGTATAAAGGCCCACTAACTCTTATAAATCGGACAGTTAGCTAGCTGGCTATTGTAGCTAATCTATTTAGCTAAATCTCAGATGCCGACAGCCTCGATGTCGCATAGCCTCCATTCATCCCGTTCTGACGTCGGCGCTTTGGTGTTGGAGGTCACTGTGTTTAGAACTATGTGAGCGGAAAATCTCTTGTTAGCAAACGCAAATCCCTGAACCCCCAAAATGGCTCGTCTTTTAATACATTTAGTTGTTTATGAATACATTCATTTTGCCATCGCTAGCAAGTGAAAGTAACTAGCTAGATAGTGAGATAAACATGAGCAATGTCTAGGTAGCTAGCATAGCCAGTTTCCTAGCAGCCTCAATGGCGATGAGCTAATGTCAAATATGACCCTGTCTCTTTTTGGGGAATTTTGGACGTCGAAGATGGGGCAGCAAAAAAATAATCACAGCTACAGGCAGCCGGATTTCGTTCCCTTTTTTTCCAACGCACACTTACCTTGGATGCAGTGGTAAGTGTCGATCTGGCCCCAGAATTTCTCAGGCTAGCCGAAAATCGGCCACAAATCAGGGACGCCGCCATGTTTCCTTCCCTGAAGCAAACGATAAATTGGGCGCATGCGTAGTAAACCAAGTGCCCCTTACACAGGGTTGGTGCACATCCCATGGTCTTTACAATTTGAAGACAAGGCTATAAATAAATACATATGGTCAAGTCAACTCAACTCCACATTGCGCATACTTACAACTATACAATGTCCTGTCAAATGGTATCAAGGATATCAGCACCACACAAAGTATTTACTCAAAAGTTGTATTTATTTACAAGCCTGAAAAAAACTACAATATATACAGCCTTATTTACACATGGAGCAACAAGTCAGTCAATTAATATGCAGTTTTTCAACATAAAGAATATAAGGTGTGCTTGATGAATCTTGCCTGAAATAAGCAGTTTTTACTTTTGAAAAAAAACAAAAAAGTTAACTCGGGTAAGTGCACCAACAATTCCAAAATTCACTCCTGGTGACATGTTTTCAGCAATAGCAGAGATGATAAGGAGCACTTGGGTTCGAATCAGCAACAACATTTTTATTTTTATGAAATACTGTTATATTCTTTCCTACACAAAGGTACATGTACTTTTCAACACTATTCCCCATTGCCAGCCTAAAAAAACAGCAAAGAAACAAATAAAGGGGAACCTGATAGACAACGAAAGGAATATGTCTGTTATCAGTCACGTAGTACCAGACATTTCCCTGGGGTGTATTCCTTAGTCGGATTCCATTGCACAACATTTTGTCTGTTGCAAAACATTTTGCAAAATGTCAATAGAAACATTTGTTTTCATTGCAAACCGTTTTCCATTACCGAATCTGACTAATGAATACACCCCTGAACTGATACAGTGGACTTGAGAGCTGGTGATATTACATTGGGGATCACAGATAGTGTTGTGCAAATGTCTCATCAACAAGCCGGTAATAGAGAGGGTCAGAGAAAAACAAGACCGTGAGATGAGTATCTCTCAATATTCTCTGGATTCTATGTAGTTGTTTGCTATATCGGATAGCTAACCCTGTATCAACTGATGCTTATCGTAAATGTTATGGGTGTGATGGATAGCTGGATAGCTGGCTCTACGAGGTACTGGGTGTGTCCAATTCCCAAATCAGAGTCAGATATACACACACAGATGGGCAGACAGAGACAGACACACACACTTAGTCCGAGTCGCTGCTGCTGCTAGATGAGTCTGTAGACATGGCCTCCACGTCGTCCTCGTTCTCCTTGTTGTGGCCGGGGGGCTCCAGCCCAAAGTCATTGCCATGGTGAGGGGGGAGCATGCCCACTGAGACATCTGATGATTGCCAGGGGTACTGGGGGGTGAGCACATCTGATGAAGGGAGGGAAGAAAGAGTAATTAAACAATGATAGGGTTAGTATTACAGTATATTTCACAGAAACATATCAAAACACACAGATCCTAGGAGAAGACAAAAACAGTTGATTCCATTTGTCGAAAGGAGGAACCACACAAACCGAAAGCATACCTGGCAATCTCCCAGCTGCCAGTGCATCTCCAGGGAGGTGTCCATTCACACCATTGGTTGGCAGGTTGCTCATGTGACCCAACAATCCACTGCGCATCTCCAGGTCAGTGGGGTAAGGTCTACGCGGATCACCTTTTATAAGGAATATGCCATGAAGTTGATTGAAGAGTAATTACAGCAGTATTGTGAATGCAAGTGATGGCTATGACAGAGACTGAGGTTCAAATATTCCCCATCAGTACTGAGAAGAATTTCTAGTCTGGAGAGAAGGAACATGCAAGGGAAGGAGGATCTGGCGGGGGGTGGGGGTTGAAAAATAGAGGGCATCGAAGACCGCATAACAGAAGCTCAAATAGGCAGAAACAGGACATACCTGGTACCCAGTTGAGAGGGGCACAGACTGCATTGCTGGCACTGATCCTGTGGGCATATTTGATGATCTCTTCTGAGGAGATGCTCCCTGAAAGACAACAGTACTTTTAGTTTCATGTATTATCTTTGGTAGTATTTATCATAAAGTTCTCCGGCTATTCAGATGAATGCTGTGAAAATCAGGCTCACCTTTTTTGGCCTTATCAATAGATTTCAGTTTCTCCTTTGCTTGGTATACAGCAGTCGCCTAGAAGAGAGGTTTGGGTAAAAAGGTTAGGTTGAATCAAAGTCAGAAACAAAGTGCTGTTTTGTTCCAATTGCATGTTATTAAAATGTGACCCATTTTATAGTCTATTTAGGATTTCTCATTTGTCCTCAGCTCTGCTGTACTCACCAGTATATGTTCAGCCTCCTTCAGCTGTTTCTGGAGCTGCTGGATGTCGCAGTCTCTCTTCTCCACCTCCTTCTCCAGGACCTGCATCTCCTGGTGCACCTTGCCCTGCTCATGGGCCACCCTCATCAGCTCCTGGAACTCTTTGTCTCTCTGTACCAGCAGCTCCAGGATCTGCCCACAGCAAAACACATCCATTTAGACTTCTGACATCTATTGCATGCACATTGCAATGTATAGACTACTATTGAGTCAGAGTTGTATGGAGAAAAGGCAGACTCAAAAACCTATTTCACAATACATGTAAATAAGAACTACATTTTAGTGGTATAGTGTACATTTAATTCTGTGAATATTGTAGACATTGCTACATAAAAAAAAAGTATAGACGAGTTAGTTGACATCACGAAAACAATGCGCACGCTTCAATGGGGCAGAAGTCTGTGTGCTGTTGTGATTCTGGATGGCCAGATAGCTAGCAACAATGACAAGAAGTAGCCATGTGGGGAATCATAAGTGGCTTGTTTCAGCTAGTTTCATCCTGTTCTTGATACCATGTCTTGTTTTGACTGATGTCACATCTATGTTAATATGGCTAAAATTCATTAGCTAACCCACAACTGTAACAATGTATTTCAGAGACAACAAGTGCTTATTGTGCAAATGTATTTGTTTTCAATAAACATTGAAGATGAAATATAGTTTACATGTTGTCAACAATCTTAGCCAACCTTGTCTTTTTTTCTAAACAACCAACCTGTCTATATAGCGAACACATTGTACAGTTTTATGTTGAATCAGATGCCTGTTACTAGCCCTTGATCCTGACTCTCAGTTCCATTACATTACACATAAGAGTCATGACGGCATCTGATTGGGGGAGTTTAAGACCCCCAACGCTCGGTCTGAACATTAACATGCATCGCTTGCGATACGGTTTTGAAAGCATAATGTGTTTCATATCAGCGAGGAATACATTTTTTCACTCCAAAAATTTTAGGGGGTTCGCACCGGCTGAAAGTTGACTGCATTCGATTTGGAACTGGGCTGCCTCCTGGCATGAGCCAGGTGCTCCGTTCAAAGCCCAGGGCAATGTCGGCTTAAAACAAAAGTGACGTAATTAAGCACGTGTAGTACAAAGTAAGATTGTGTTTTCACATGCAAAAGTGATTGTTTTTGATAAAAAATGCTTTAATCTGCATTCCCAATGAAAACGAATTAGAAAATAAACATTTGTTTTATGGAACAGATATGACAGAGCAGTGCAGATTACTGTTCAATTTGACAAGGGGGCGCCCCCCCTCCCAAATGTACACTACATGGCTAAAAGTACGTGGACACATTCCATCGAACATCCTATTACAAAATCATGGGCATTAACATGGAGTTGGTCCCCCCCTGTGCTGCTATAACAGCCTCAACTCTTCTGGGAAGGCTTTCCATTAAATGTTGGAACATTGCTGTGGGGATTTGCTTCCATTCAGCCAAAAGAGCATTAGTGAGGTCTGACTCTGTTGGACGATTAGGCCTGGCTCGCAGTCGGCGTTCCAATTCATCCCAAAGGCGTTCAATGGGGTTGAGGTCAGGGCTCTGTGCAGGCCAGTCAAGTTCTTCCACACCGATCTCAACAGACCATTTCTGTATGGACCTTGCTTGTGCACGGGGGCATTGTCATGCTTAAACAGGAATGGGCCTTCCCCAAACTGTTGCCACAAAGTTGGAAGCACATAATAGTCTAGAATGTCATTGTATGCTGTAGCGTTAAGATTTCCCTTCACTGGAACTAAGGGGCCTAGCCCGAACCATGAAAAACAGCCCCAGACCATTATTCCTCCTCCAGAATGTACAGTTGGCACTATGCATTAGGGCAGGTAGCGTTCTCCTGGCAGCCGCCAAACCCAGATTCATTCGTCGGACTGCCAGATGGTGAAGCGTGATTCATCACTCCAGAGAAAGCGTTTCCACTGCTCAAGAGTCCAATAGCGGCGAGCTTTACACCAATCTAGCAGATGCTTGGCATTGAGCATCTTAGGCCTGTGTGTGGCTGATCAACCATGGAAACTCATTTCATGAAGCTCCCGACAAACAGTTCTTGTGGTGATGTTGCGTCCAGAGGCAGTTTGGAACTTGCTAGTGAGTGTTGCAACCGAGGACAGACGATTTTACACGCTAAAGCACTCAGCGGTCCCATTCTGTGAGCTTGTGTGGCCTACCACATCGAGGCTGAGCCGTTGTTGCTCATAGACGTTTCCACTTCACAATAAAAGCACTTACAGTTGACCAGGGCAGAAATTTGACAGACTGACTTGTTGGAAAGGTGGCATCCTATGACGGTGCCACATTGAAAGTCACTGAGCTCTTCAGTAAGGCCATTCTACTTCCAATGTTTGTCTATGGAGATAGCATGGCTGTGTGCTCGGTTGTATACACCTGTCAGCAATGGGTGTGGCTGAAATAGCCGAATCCACTAATTTGAAGGGGTGTCCACATTAGAGGTCGACCGATTATGATTTTTCTACGCCGATACCGATTATTGGAGGACCAAAAAAGCCGATACCGATTAATCGGACAATTTTTTTCATTTATTTGTAATAATGACAATTACAACAATACTGAATGAACACTTATTTTAACTTAATATAATACATCAATAAAATCAATTTAGCCTCAAATAAATAATGAAACATGTTCAATTTGGTTTAAATAATGCAAAAACAAAGTGTTGGAGAAGAAAGTAAAAGTGCAATATGTGCCATGTAAGAAAGCTAACGTTTAAGTTCCTTGCTCAGAACATGAGAACATATGAAAGCTGGTGGTTCCTTTTAACATGAGTCTTCAATATTCCCAGGTAAGAAGTTTTAGGTTGTAGTTATTATAGGAATTATAGGACTATTTATCTCTGTACGATTTGTATTTCATATACCTTTGACTATTGGATGTTCTTATAGGCACTTTAGTATTGTCAGTGTAACAGTATAGCTTCCATCCCTCTCCTCGCCGCTACCTGGGCTCGAACCAGGAACACATCGACAACAGCCACCCTCGAAGCAGCGTTACCCATGCAGAGCAAGGGGAACAACTACTCCAAGTCTCAGAGCGAGTGACGTTTGAAACGCTACTAGCGCGCACCCCGCTAACTAGCTAGCCATTTCACATCGGTTACACCAGCCTAATCTCGGGAGTTGATAGGCTTGAAGTCATAAACAGCGCAATGCTTGAAGCATTGCGAAGAGCTGCTGGCAAAACGCACGAAAGTGCTGTTTGAATGAATGCTTACGAGCCTGCTGGTGCCTACCATCGCTCAGTCAGACTGCTCTATCAAATCATAGACTTAATTATAACATAATAACACACAGAAATACGAGCCTTACTATGGTCAAATCCGGAAACTATCATTTTGAAAACAAAACGTTGATTCTTTCAGTGAAATACGGAACCGTTCCGTATTTTATCTAACGGGTGGCATCCATAAGTCTAAATATTCCGGTTACATTGCACAACCTTCAATGTTATGTCATAATTACGTAAAATTCTGGCAAATTAGTTCGCAATGAGCCAGGCGGCCCAGACTGTTGCATATACCCTGACTCTGCGTGCAATGAACGCAAGAGAAGTGACACAATTTCACCTGGTTAATATTGCCTGCTAACCAGGATTTCCTTTAGCTAAATATGCAGGTTTAAAAATATATACTGCTGATTTTAAGAAGGGCATTGATGCAACGACAGTCCTTTTTCGCGAATGCGCACTGCATCGATTATATGCAACGCAGGACACGCTAGATAAACTAGTAATATCATCAACCATGTGTAGTTATAACTAGTGATTATGATTGATTGATTGTTTTTTATAAGATAAGTTTAATGCTAGCTAGCAATTTACCTTGGCTGCTTACTGCATTCGCGTAACAGGCGGGCTCCTCGTGAGACAGGTGGTTAGAGCGTTGGACTAGTTAACCGTAAGGTTGCAAGATTGAATCCCTGAGCTGACAAGGTAAACATCTGTGGTTCTGCCCCTGAACAAGGCAGTTAACCCACCGTTCCTAGGCCGTCATTGAAAATAAGAATGTGTTCTTAACTGACTTGCCTAGTTAAATAAAGGTGTAAAAAAATATATTTATTTTTATTTATTTTTTAAATCGGCAAAATCGACGTCCAAAATTACCGATTGTTATGAAAACTTGTAATCGGCCCTAATTAATCGGCCATTCCGATTAATCGGTCGACCTCTAGTCCACATACTTTTTGACATGTAGTGTGTTTGAGAGACAACAAGTACCCATTGTGCAAATGTATTTATGTTTTCAATAAACATTGGAGACTAAATATAGTTTACATGTTGTCAATCTAAGCCAAATTTGTCTGTTATGCCCCGTAGTTGCACACGTGTCGGTTTTGTTGCTAAACAACCAACCTGTCTATATATTTAACACATTATGCAGTTTTATGCTAAATCAGATGCCTGTTACAAGCCCTTGAAGTGACCGGGCATTGCCCAGTGTACCCTGGGCCAGATTAATCAAACCCCCTCGGTGTTAGTGCTTTTTTACAGAAAACAGACAGAAGACAGAGTGAACAATCTGTGCTAATTAGACATCTGCGTCTACGAACGTGTGTAAACTGGAAGACACGTGTTGTTACTGAAAAATACTGTTAAAACAGTGTACAGTAAGTGTGTATTTTGCATTTGTGAAATAGTTCTTACGTGATATGAAAGTAAAGGGATTTATGTTTCTAGAACCGTACCAAAATTGATTCACGTTTAGATTATTTGGCTGTTTTGGTTTCCAAAGCCAATTTGCCTTTAAACAGAATATCTAAGGTCCTACGGAGTAACGTTAAGCTCCTTTAGTCCATTATTGGGTTAGCCTGTTACCTGAGTGTCCTCGCCTCCTTGAGGGAGTTTTTGGCTCCTTGACAGTGCAAGCATCTCTATCAATTCCCTGAAATATGAGTAATATTGGGTTTAGTTTCTATGCATGATAATGGAGAGAAAAGAGAACTTCTCAGTTTGAAAGACAATACTTGACAGAGAAAATGACCAGATAATAAATTACTGCCAATCAGTTACTTGAACATTGCGTTTGCAAAGATGAGTTAATATAGTCCTCCTGACCATCCATTCGGACCTGGTCTCAGAGCATTTCTTATTATTCTGTACGTATCTCAGATATATGGTTACATAAGACAGATGGTTACTTAAGGTAAAAATGAAAGGTGGGGGATTGTCGGCCGTAATACGCAAATGTCTAGCAACCGAAATGAGAGTTTGAATCTCATCACGGGCAACTTTAGCCTTTTAGCACCTTTTCAACTTCATACTACTTTAACTACTTAGCATGTTTACTAACCCTTCCCATAACCCAGCTAGCATTAGCCACCTAGCTAGAATTTGTAACATATATGTTTTGCAAATTCCGAACATATTGTACATTTCTCAAATTCGT
The DNA here is from genome assembly GCF_016432855.1 of Salvelinus namaycush. Taxonomy (NCBI): domain Eukaryota; kingdom Metazoa; phylum Chordata; class Actinopteri; order Salmoniformes; family Salmonidae; genus Salvelinus; species Salvelinus namaycush. Next base: position 26,477,022 of record NC_052319.1, on the reverse strand, counting down.
AAAATATTGTACATCTTGCAAATTTGTTATGTACATTTTGCAAATTCATAAAATAATACGAATTGTAGTTTGTAACATATTCATAAATGGGTGATGGACATCCACACATTAATACATAACATAAGAAACATATACAATATAGAGCGTTTCGAATTTACTTACAGAATAATCCAACATACTCTGAGACCAGGTTGTCAATTCAATAAATCCAACCCATTTATAAATGCCTACGTTTCTGGGACCGGTTTCCCACAAGCATCTTAAGGCTAAATTAATCTTAGAATCCTAAACTGAATTTAGCCTTAAAATGTTACTATGGTTCTAAAATGAACTTAGTCTTAAAATTATTTTGGGAAACCGGACCCTGTTCTGAGTGTACAACCACAGATAGAATATTGAGACAGATATTTCACTGGATGTATAAATTTGAAGCATCCGCTTGGCGTTTCCCCTCACCTCCAAATATGGTAGTGAGAGGAAGCCCAATGGCGGGCAGTGGGAGAAGATGGAACGAGATAGATTTTGGCCGAAGTCGATTAATCATTTGATCTCAATACAGTTCTCTGTTCTCAAAACTAGAATCTGTTATAAATAGAGTGGACCAAGGTTTGTAGACTTTACCCTTTGCAAAAGTTTTTGTTTGTTTGGTTGTTTTTTTAATCTAGTTGTTTAAGAGTTATTGCACACGCGTAACTCACAGTAGGCGTTCCCTAACGGAAATATGCAGATGACGCTAGAATGCGCCAATAGGATCTCACTAACTCGTGCTGGCTCTTGACCCTTCCTTACCTATTATGCCCACTAATGGCTCATTTGTTCCCATTGGAAACGACATGCTGTGCTCTCTTGGTTTAGTTATAAAAATCTTTGGTTCTACTCAGGTCGCTAACAATACACTCAGAACAAGAAACGTAGGCAAAGGCATTTTTGAATTAGCGACAAACTAGATCATTTGAATGGCTGTTAAGATAACAATTATTAAAGGGTGAGAAAATAATAATTTCGTACCTGGATAACACCTCTAAATCGTCCAGTACCAATAATAACCGCTCTTTTGTAGATTTGTCAGCCACCGCCATGGTTGTTGCCACGCCACTGCGCAGGACAGGAAATTGAGCTAATATTTTGTTGTCTGGAAAGAAAGCTTGCTAGCGACGGTTCTCGCCCTCTGTTGGTCATTAAATCAAAAAGAGAAAGAGGCGGAGCCACATCTAGCTATACTAAATACTGAAGAAAAGTAGAGAAGAGTCTGTCTGCTATTGCGTTTGAGTTAAGCAGTACGAGTTGTGTTAAACTACGACGTCTGATTTTGGAGTTGTTACAGCAAGATACCAAACAATTTCGACGTGATAAACACAGTCGTTCTCTTTTTTTCGAAATCAAATAAAGTGTGCATTTCACGATGGTGAAGGTTTCTTTTAATTCGGCCCTCGGGCAGAAGGAAGTGAAAAAGGACTGCGAAACCCTCATTCCCGAGGACAAGGTGAGTCGCTAAATACTGTAGTAATTTTTACAGAAAATTGTATAGCTATACGTACTGTCAGCAATCCATATATATGTTTTTTGACTCACTGAATAATGTTCACTCTATCAGTGATATAGAATCTAAACAGTGTGATGAGCCCATCAAAGTTGAAGAGATTATAGAGTATATCAAACATCTAAAGAACAATAAATCACCAGGTTTTGATGGAATTAAATCAGAATTTTACTAATTATTTTCTGAACAAGTTGCTCCCTTCCTATTTGAAGTCTTTTTAGAGAGTATTAAAAACAATATTCTCCCTCCTACAATGAGTCAGGGGTTAATAACACTGATACCCAAGCCTAAAAAATAAGTGCTGCTTAACGATAACTGGCATCCAATTTGTCTTCTTAATAATGACTATAAGATATTAGCCTTACTACTTGCAAAAACAATTAAAGATGTCCTGGATGCAATCATTGATGAAACAGTCTGGCTTTATGAGGAACCGATATATTTCTAACAATGTCAGACTAATATTAGACATACTTGACTACTAATAACCGAGGATAGCTTCATATTATTTTTAGATTTTTATAAAGCATTTGACACAGTAGAGAATCAGTTCCTCTTCCACTCCCTTGAGAAATGTGGCTTTGGGGATTTTTTTCTGTAAGGCTATTAAGACTCTCTATGCAAATGGTAACAGCTCTATCAAATTGAAATATGGCTCCTCACCTAGATTTGAGTTAAAGAGAGGAATTAGGCAATGTTGTCCTATCTCGCCATACCTGTTTTTATTAATCACCCAACTTCTTACAATTTTTTAAAATAATAGTCCTGTACAAGGTATTTCCATAGCTGGTAAAGAAATTATTATAAGCCAGCTGGCTGATGATACTACACTTTTTCTGAAAGATGCTAACCAAATTCCCATATCGATCAATGTGATACAATCCTTTTCCAAAGCGTCTGGTCTATACCTTAACACTAATAAATGTGAACTGATGGCTGTCAAAGATTGTGTGACACCTTCATATTATGGTATTCCAGTAAAAATACTTACATATTTAGGCATAACCATTACAAAGGATCAGAAGTCTAGAGGCTTACTAAATTTTAACCCCCTTATTAAAAAAAACCAGAAGTAGCTAAATCAATGGCTACAGAGGGACTTGCCTTTAAAAGGAAGTCCTAATAACCAAGGCTGAAGGTATCTCTAGTAGAGGTCGACCGATTATGATTTTTCAATGCCGATACCGATTATTGGAGGACAAAAAAAGCCGATACCGATTAATCGTCCGATTTATTTAAAAAAAAATATATATATATCATACACACACACAATTTTGTAATAATGACAATTGCAACAATACTGAATGAACAATGAACACTTTTATTTTAACTTAATATAATACACAAATACACACACGCACACAGCTCTGAAGTGATAATGATACTGAAGAGTCTGCTTAGGAGACAAATACTCTCAACTGTTTGAATAAAAATAGAGTTTAAGTTACCTGTGATGAATGTTGAAAACAAAAACTTTAATTTCTATATGCAGGAAATCCTATTTTAATAATGGGCATGGTAAGAATTGACAACCAAAGTGCGAGTCATAATTCCCATGACACCTTTTAGCAAAATCTGAAAAGCGGTTCCTTCATTTATTCCATAGGATATTTTTAGATTCACTTAAAATAAGGTCTGTGTTTCGTGTAGGCTTACATCACCGTGCCAATTTTATAACTGTGTAGATATCCATAGGACAAGGTAACTCTGATCAATATTGGCTAAATATAAGCGAATATACATTTTTTTGTAGAGTGGATTCATGAAAATATGTTGACAAACGTTACCTTATCCTAGTGAGATTTACACGGGTATCAAAACGTCGAGGCGGTTTAAGCCTGCACGAAACACAGACCTTATTTGAAGTAGATCAAGACATTTTCTATGGAAGACATGAACGGTAAAATAACGAAGGAACCCCTTTCAAATTCAGCCGCAAGTTATTACAGGAATTATAACACGTCGACTATTTCGCTCTAAACCATATACCTTTGACTAATCCGGAAACTATCACCTCGAAAACAAAACGTTTATTCCGTTCCGTATTTTATCTAACGGGTGGCATCCATGAGTCTAAATATTCCTGTTACATTGCACAACCTTCAATGTTGTCATAATTACGTAAAATTCTGGCAAATTAGTTCGCAAAGAGCCAGGCGGCCCAAACTGTTGCATATACCCTGACTCTGTGTGCAATGAACGCAAGAGAAATGACACAATTTCACCTGGTTAATATTGCCTGCTAACCTGGATTTCTTTTAGCTAAATATGCAGGTTTAAAAATATATACTTGTGTATTGATTTTAAGAAAGGCATTGATGTTTATGGTTAAGTACACATTGGAGCAATGACAGTCATTGATTGATTGTTTTTTATAAGATAAGTTTAATGCTAGCTAGCAACTTACCTTAGCTTACTGCATTCGCGTAACAGGCAGGCTCCTCGTGGAGTGCAATGTAATCAGGTGTTAGAGCATTGGACTAGTTAACTGTAAGGTTGCAAGATTGGATCCCCCGAGCAGAACGTTCCTAGGCCGCCATTGAAAATAAGAATGTGTTCTTAACTGACTTGCCTAGTTAAATAAAGATTAAATAAAGAAAAAAAAATCGTCAAACCGGCGCCCAAAAATACCGATTTCCGATTGTTATGAAAACTTGAAATCGGCCCCGATTAATCGGCCATTCCGATTAATCGGTCGACCTCTAATCTCTAGACTAACATATGACGCTCTATCTTTATATCTTGACAGTAAAATAAGCAAGGAGATAGACCAGATGCTTTTCAACATTCTGTGGAGAAACCGTACCCATTACATTAGGAAAACTGTTGTAATGAACACTTATGAGAATGGTGGGCTGAATTTTCTGGACTTTACTACCTTAAATAATACTTTTAAGATCAATTGGATAAAACAATTCCTAAGAAGACCCACTTCTATGTGGAATTTTATTCCTCATTCCTTATTCCTCTTCTCTACTTTTGGTGGCCTTAACTTCATGTTGGTTTGCAATTATAATATTGACAAAGTTCCAGTGAAACGTTCTGCTTTTCATCGGCAGGTTTTCTTGTCATGGTCCTTAATTTATAAGCATAATTATTCTCCACACAGATATTATATATGGAATAATCGGGATATATTGTATAAAAATACTTATTTGTTTTTAGAATATTGGTTCCGAAATAATAATCCTATTGGTGAGCCAACTGGTAAATGCAGAGAGTCTTTTACTCAGTTATAAGGAATTCTTATCACTTTTCCAAGGTCCCTGTAGCACCTTAAGATTTTGCAATTGTTTTAGATGCCATTTCCTCAGGTGTTGCTTTATTATTCAGGAACGTGTCAAGACCTGACCCTCAGAGCCTACCTTCCGTTGACCCTGTTGACTCATCAGTAGGAAAGATTTGTTTCTCTTTTGGTCCATTCAACAACAGAGCGATACGAACCTTGTTTCAGCAGGATGTTGTATCTATACCTTATGTCATGCCTTATTGGAATGTATTTATTGATAATATCTGTTGGGAAAAAGTTTGGAATTTGCCACACACATACCTTTACACGCTTTTTACATTGTATCACACATTTAAAAATATAATGAAAGTGGCCATTTTTGGGCCCTTTTTAGACCTATACATGCTGTTTGTAAGACTATGATCCTTTCACTATACATGGTACAGACAACATCTTGGTGTCATTATACTCCTTATAGTGTGCTCTAAAATATGGAGTATTTGTATATTCTGAATATAAAATGTTCACATTAATTTATTCAACATTAAATATTATTATAAATGTCTCAAAAGTACCCTTTTTGATTTAGCTTATTTTTAGATGTATGGTTTGGCACAATATACTCTTTAAACTAGTGCTGTTCCCCCCCAAACATTTTGTATTGGTCTACCGAGAGTCGTTCTGTTCTTTCGACCAATCGATTGGTCTAACTGTTTAAACTTATTTTTCCATATAAAGACACCCTATGTTTGAATAAAATCAACTACATATGCATTGAGCTTGTCTGATGCTTTAAGCACACTATTTGATTAAATAATTAAGACACAAATAACTTAAGAGCCCGATGGGCACACTGTTAAAAAAATAAATAATAATGACAGCGAGTGCCTTTGTGACTGGCGCACGTTGTCTCGCTCTCCTCCCTACTGCAGAGAAAAGGCACCACAGCACAGCAAGTGTTAATTGCGCTCTCTGTGCTGAAGCTGCAACATTTCAAATCCCTAATTTGTTTAGGAAAACCATTCCCTCAACCCTTGCTCTCTTTACATGTGACCAATAGGGCCTGACCTATAGCCTATCATAATCACATCAATAAATTGGTTATAACAAACTCCAAACACAGTAATGTCGACAGCAAAATGGATGCGGAGGACATGAAAGCAACTTGGAACGGGTGAATGTTTACTGGTTGCTCAGGAGGGAAAGGTGAAGTCAGATCTATGGAAGACATTTTACTTAGTTGTAGAAACTACTGGAGATCAAGATAAAGGAGGGTATAGCAGTAAGTGTTGTGAGTTATGTTGCTGTTGGATTACAATAGTATTTTGTTTCTGGCCATTTGGTACAGTTTAGACAACACAAATATGTGTACCAGAGAGGCTGTTCTAAAGGAAAAAAATTATAATCTATAAAGCCTTTATTATAGCAGTCTAAAAACAGTTGCATGCATTCAAAGTAGAGCTATCGACCGATTAATCGGAACGGCCGATTTCAAGTTTTCATAACAATCGGAAATCGGTATTTTTGGGCGCCATTTTTTATTATATACACTGCTCAAAAAAATAAAGGGAACACTTAAACAACACAATGTAACTCCAAGTCAATCACACTTCTGTGAAATCAAACTGTCCACTTAGGAAGCAACACTGATTGACAATAAATTTCACATGCTGTTGTGCAAATGGAATAGACAAAAGGTGGAAATTATAGGCAATTAGCAAGACACCCCCAATAAAGGAGTGGTTCTGCAGGTGGTGACCACAGACCACTTCTCAGTTCCTATGCTTCCTGGCTGATGTTTTGGTCACTTTTGAATGCTGGCGGTGCTTTCACTCTAGTGGTAGCATGAGACGGAGTCTACAACCCACACAAGTGGCTCAGGTAGTGCAGCTCATCCAGGATGGCACATCAATGCGAGCTGTGGCAAGAAGGTTTGCTGTGTCTGTCAGCGTAGTGTCCAGAGCATGGAGGCGCTACCAGGAGACAGGCCAGTACATCAGGAGACGTGGAGGAGGCCGTAGGAGGGCAACAACCCAGCAGCAGGACCGCTACCTCTGCCTTTGTGCAAGGAGGAGCACTGCCAGAGCCCTGCAAAATGACCTCCAGCAGGCCACAAATGTGCATATCTTTATATATCTTTTCATGTGACAACACTGAAGAAATGACACTTTGCTACAATGTAAGGTAGTGAGTGTACAGCTTGTATAACAGTGTAAATTTGCTGTCCCCTCAAAATAACTCAACACACGGCCATTAATGTCTAAACCGCTGGCAACAAAAGTGAGTACACCCCTAAGTGAAAATGTCCAAATTGGGCCCAATTAGCCATTTCCCTCCCCGGTGTCATGTGACTCGTTAGTGTTACAGGGTCTCAGGTGTGAATGGGGAGCAGGTGTGTTGAATTTGGTATCATCGCTCTCACACTCCCTCATACTGACTGGTCACTGGAAGTTCAACATGGCACCTCATGGCAAAGAACTCTCTGAGGATCTGGAAAAAAGAATTGTTGCTCTACATAAAGATGGCCTGGGCTATAAGAAGATTGCCAAGACCCTGAAATTGAGCTGCAGCACGGTGGCCAAGACCATACAGCGGTTTAACTGGACAGGTTCCACTCAGAACAGGCCTCGCCATGGTCGACCAAAGAAGTTGAGTGCACGTGCTCAGCGTCATATCCAGAGGTTGTCTTTGGGAAATAGACGTATGAGTGCTGCCAGCATTGCTGCAGAGGTTGAAGGGGTGGGGGGTCAGTCTGTCAGTGCTCAGACCATACGCCGTACACTGCATCAAATTGGTCTGCATGGCTGTCGTCCCAGAAGGAAGCCTCTTCTAAAGATGATGCACAAGAAAGCCCGCAAACAGTTTGCTGAAGACAAGCAGACTAAGGACATGGATTACTGGAACCATGTCCTGTGGTCTGATGAGACCAAGATAAACTTATTTGGTTCAGATGGTGTCAAGCGTGTGTGGCGGCAACCAGGTGAGGAGTAGAAAGACAAGTGTGTCTTGCCTACAGTCAAGCATGGTGGTGGGAGTGTCATGGTCTGGGGCTGCATGAGTGCTGCCGGCACTGGGGAGCTACAGTTCATTGAGGGAACCATGAATGCCAACATGTACTGTGACATACTGAAGCAGAGCATGATCCCCTCCCTTCGGAGACTGGGCCGCAGGGCAGTATTCCAACATGATAACGACCCCAAACACACCTCCAAGACGACCACTGCCTTGCTAAAGAAGCTGAGGGTAAAGGTGATGGATTGGCCAAGCATGTCTCCAGACCTAAACCCTATTGAGCATCTGTGGGGCATCCTCAAACGGAAGGTGGAGGCGTGCAAGGTCTCTAACATCCACCAGCTCCGTGATGTCGTCATGGAGGAGTGGAAGAGGACTCCAGTGGAAACCTGTGAAGCTCTGGTGAACTCCATGCCCAGGAGGGTTAAGGCAGTGCTGGAAAATGATGGTGGCCGCACAAAATATTGACACTTTGGGCCCAATTTGGACATTTTCACTTAGGGGTGTACTCACTTTTGTTGCCAGCGGTTTAGACATTAATGGCTGTGTGAGTTATTTTGAGGGGACAGCAAATTTACACTGTTATACAAGCTGTACACTCACTACTTTACATTGTAGCAAAGTGTCATTTCTTCAGTGTTGTCACATGAAAAGATATACTCAAATATTTACAAAAATGTGAGGGGTGTACTCACTTTTGTGATCTACTGTATATATAAAAAATAAAAAAATGATTAATCGGTATCGGCTTTTTTTGTCCTCCAATAATCGGTATCGGCGTTGAAAAATCATAATCGGTCGACCTCTAATTCAAAGCTCCCTTGTTTAATTTTAAAACTAAAATGCTTGATTGCATTTCAAAGCATGAATGTCTCGTATGCTCTGATGCATGAACAAATTAATGATTGATTTGATGCAGTAGCCTATATATTGAAATAAGTTACGGTATTAAGACTAAACAGGACATGCTCTTAGGCCTACAGCTAGGTGGTGGTTATACAAGGATACTATACAAAGCCTACTAATGATAACGACATTATTATAATAATGATCATTGTAATAATAACAATGAAATCAAGAAAAAGGAGAGTATAGGAGCGAGAGCTGCATGCATATTATGTGACAAACAGGTGCTGTTAGATTCATTTTTTATGCCTGTTTGGAACAGTGTAAACAACACTAAATAAATGATACCTAATAGCAGTCTGTTCTAACGGGAAAAAAAATTGTAAAGCCTTTATTACAGCATAGCAAAGATTAAAAACCGCCAAATCTGTGAAATTGCTTTACCCAACATTTTGCCGTTGCATGAGGCTTGGTGCTCACGGAATCAGTAGGCTATTAAACAAACACTCAAACAGCCAACAGAAGCAATATCTAGCTTATTTCTGTAGATATATATATACAGTACCAGTCAAAAGTTGACACAGCTACTCATTGCAGGGTTTTTCTTTATTTTTACTATTTTCTACGTTGTAGAATGAGTGAATACCTCAACTATGAAGTAACACATGGAATCATGTAGTAACCAAAAAAGTGTTAAACAAATATGAGATTCTTCAAAGTAGCCACCCTTTGCCTTGATGACAGCTTTGCACACTCTTGGTGTTCTCTCAACCAGCTTCACCTGGAATGCTTTTCCAACAGTCTTGAAGAAGTTCCCACATATGCTGAGCACTTGTTAGCTGTTCCCTTTACTGCTGTCCAACTCATCCCAAACCATCTCACTAGGGTTGAGATCGGGGGATTGTGGAGGCCAGGTCATCTGATGCAGCACTCTCCATCACTCTCCTTCTTGGTCAAATAGCCCTTACACAGCCTGGAGTTTGGTTTTGGGTCATTGTCCTGTTGAAAAAACAACATCCTAAATGACCCCCAGCCTTTAGATGTGAACTGAACAATGCACTTGAGATGCATTTTAAAGGCTATGGATGCGAAAGTGAACTTATTTCCAAACGTTTAGGTCAGTTGTATGCTGCTTTGCAATCTATCAACAGCAAGGGTTCCATTAGAGGCGCAATATATTTTACTGATGCATTTGGCAATATTCAATTAATACGCACAAAACATATGAACAAAAGCATTCGCTATGAAAGTTGATATGTAGGCCCTTCATATATTGGCTATGCACAGCACTTTGATCAATTTATCCAATCAGTTATTGTTTTCTTGCTCAAACCGTGAGCAACACCTGTCAAACCCAGACATTTCTCTCAAAACACAGGGATGTTGATGCTGCTGCCTCCGCGGCATTGTTCTCAATCCCTAAATTTTGCTATTATGCACATAGCAACATATTAATAGTTTTCATGTTGAATATATGGATGTGAAATTGTATTTCAGAATGTAGCGATACTCCATATTTTAGAGCCCACTATTAGGAGTATAATGACACCAAGGTGTTGTCTGTATCGTGTATGGTTGGTTGTGTTACAAAAAAAGCATATCAAACAACCTTCCAATGAAGGTTCTATGTGATAATTGCCAGAACAGTCTAATACCACAAAACAAAAAAATCAGCCCATGCTGGCATTGAATCACCCTATACAGTATGTTTGCTCCTTTGAACTTTTTGGGGTAGTTTAGGGGACAGTTATCTTGTTTTTATTTGGGGTAGTCAGTGTTTTCTTGCTGGCCAAATGTTCACTCGGATGAGTTTAGAGACAAAGCAAGATGACCAAAGTAGCCTACTCTTGGGCCCAATAGGCAGCATGCATTCAGGTTAGCTAGGCAGGCATAGGCTTCAAATGCATTTCAGGGGAATTCTTCACCTGAGACTTACCCCACACCAGTGTGTTGCCAGTGTCTATGTTAATGTAAGCTCTAGTGTTCTTTTTCGGGAACTGTGTTTCCATCAGAAGTGTGATACAGGACTTTGGGCGAGCAGAATCAACAACCTCTGCATCAAGACAAGGTGTTTTACCAATGTTCAGTTAGCCATTCATTGTATTGTAGAAGCCAGATGAAACGAACCGGTGGCCAGGCCGTGGCACCAAGTCGGAGCAGGTCCACCGATGCCGTGAGACTGGAGACGGTCCATGGAAGTGGAAACTCAAAAGTTTGAGCCTTTTTTAGTAAAACACTGGGATAAGTCTCAGGTAAAAATGCTCCATAAAATGGAGGGTGTTTTTACACCACTTCCCTGCTGGCAGGATGCCGCTCGCCTGGCTAGGGAAGCCGTCTAAGGGAATGTGTAGGTCAGTAGCTCATCAGATGGAGTGAGAGACGGACAGTGTCAGTTGGCTCTGTTCACACTCTGCCTGATTTAACAGGTTTCATTTAATTTCACATTTATTTAACCAGGTAGGCCAGTTGAGAACAAGTTCTCATTTACAGGGGCAGAGTGATTGGCAGCCGGCACAGTGCAGCTGCGAGGGTGTGTCCTATGTGCTGTCAAGGGTTCGACCAAGAGCAAGCCTGAGTCTGCTCTGCAACCACTTGATAGTTCAATAATATTATGTAAGTATAGGCCAACTTCATAATGACATACACCCCTTAACAACACAGAGGCACCCCTAGAATGTGGTATTGTTATTTGCCTTAACCTTTGTCAGGTTAAACCTATTAGTGTGGGTAAGATATGACCAAAAGACGGCCAGTTATAGAAACAGTAGATCTAGCTAAACGTATGTTGTTTTTCCAAGTTGCCTACTAGCCACTTTATAAACAAGATGGCTGCCCAGAGAGTTGACATTAGGAAGTCAAGAGACTTGGTTGTCAGCAGATCCCCCTATGTAGTTTGCATGGCCTCGACTAGGCAACTTTCAAGGGCATGTCTGTCTGGTCGGCTTGTTTGAATACGGAAGCAGATCTGATATCGAGTTAGCACCTCAGTCTTTTCCTGTCAGCTGAACACATCAGCTACTTACTGAGCTAGTTGTTATTAGACAACCTTGGCAACACGTTGGTACATAAATGCATAAACTGTTGCATGTAAATCATGGATGGAGCATGCAAATGTACAATAGAATGAAAGTTCAAACTGACTGTTTTGAATGTGTCATTAGCAGTCTCTATAGATGGGAGGGAAATGGCTTGTTGTATGGAAGTGAATGCAAAGTAGGAGCGACGAATATTCACCAGTGCATAGACTTGGCCTAGTCAGTCCCCCCCATGATTTTTCAGGGATTTTTGTGTGATATTTGCATGCAAAAATGCTTGATTTTGCTGTGGTAATTCTGACATTTTTCATGGCAATTGGTCGCAAAAATGCGCTGAGCGAAAACCTTCGTGGTGCTTGATTGAACCATATTATGCGGTACATGTGCAGTGATTGGTTGAAATTACAAGCCCACCTTTTGATGGGTCAGTTTTATGCTATAATATTGCAATGATTTGACCGTTTTATGCAGAAATAGTGTGTGAATGGTCAAATTTGCTAGCCCTAAAGTGGTTAGAAAGGTTCGTAAATAAGACGTGCTGGCCATAAGTTCACTGAGCATTACTGAGGATATATTCTGGGCATGTTGGGGTGGAAAAGGAAGAAGATAAGGATTTAGTTGCCTGTGCAATGTGAGCTCTTCCTCGGTCACAGTAAAACACTACCTGTCTCCGAGCTACTGAAATTCTACCTCTTTTCAGGGTGTTACATTCCTGAACTTTAGAATTAAGATGTTCTGTCAGTGCGAAAGTAGAAGGGGAAGTATTTTCTCTCCTTGTTAGGTAATTTAAAAAGAGGCATACTATAGAAAACAAATTGTACTCATCTCCCGTTTGTGATTATTATTTTTGAGGTTGTAAATGCAGCGATAATACAGCATGGCTTGATTTATGAAGACGGTCAGTACCACTGAATTAGTCTAGGCCAGGTAGTTTGCATACTGGAAACCTGGCCACACCTGCTGTATGCTTGTTATCTGTGGCATCAGCAGGTTGGGGAGCATGTGGAAACTTGCAGGAACCCATAGCTGAGGGACAGACAGTCCTCGGAACAGAGGTAGAGGCTGGAAGAAGACGTTGAGCCAAGGGAGAGCAGGCTCTGACGCAACCTATTTTGTTTTCTTACAAGAGGAAGCATAAGCAGCTGAGTTCACCCTCAAGGCCCTAGGGAGAAATAACATAGAAACACATAGCCCCCAACTTATGTAGCATAGCAAATGGCGCCCTCTATACCATGTGAAACCACAATGATTACATAGTCAAAGGCGATGCATACGTGTTTGTCTGTAGTGGCTTTTCCAAAGAGAGAAAGACGAGGACACGCACAACAACAATTTGAAGCACATAAAGACACAGCAAGCCTCAGAAACACACAGTTCATGTGGCGTTTCATTGTACCATAGGCAGAAATGGCATTTATCTGAGAGGGAGCACAAGTGTTCGTGTGTAGTGGTTTCCTTGGTGTGACTGGACACACAGACAAAGCATTGATCGTCACCCTAGCGTGACTGAGCGATGTGATTGCAGCCCCAGATGTAGGCCTAGAGCCAGTGGTCTGAGGGGGCTTAGCAGAGCAGAAGACCATCTCTGTCTGAGGGGAGAGTAAACATGCTTAAAGTATAGGACAATATTAGGCTACATAAAGTACAGCACATCCAGTATTTTTAAAGGTCCAATGCAGCTGTTTTTATCTCAATATCAAATCATTTCTGGGTGACAATTAAGTACCTTACTGTGATTGTTTTTAAAATGGTATAAATGAAATAAAAATAGTTTCCTAGCTATGAGCAATTTCTCAAGCATGAATTTTGATAGGACTGTCTGGGAGGGGTAACTGAAAACTTGCTGTTATTGGGCTGGCTTGGTTAGACGTTGTGAGGCCGGATGTACGTATTGCCAAATTCTCTAAAATGATGTTGGAGGCAGCTTGTGGTAGAGAAGTGAACATTCAATCCTCTGGCAACAGCTCTGGTGGACATTCCTGCAGTCACCATGCCAATTGCATGCTCCCTCAACTTGAGACATCTGTGGCATTATGTTGTGTGACAACTACACATTTTAGTGGCCTTTTGTCCCCAGCACAAGGTGCACCTGTGTAATGATCGTGCTGTTATGCCTGATATGCCACACCTGTCAGGTGCATGGATTATCTTGGCAAAGGAGAAATGTTCATTAATAGAGATGTAAAATAATTTCTGCACAAAATGTGAGAGAAATGTTTTTTGTCCATGTGGAACATTTATGGGATCTTTTATTTCAGCTCATGAAACATGGTACCAACAGTTGCGTTCATATTTTTGTTCAGTGTATTTCAAATGTTTGACTGCACTGGGCCTTTAAAACACTTGACTAGGTTTTCTGCAGTGTACACTAATCTATGCTCCCATATTGTCTATTTCAGGGACAGAAGTATGTTTCTTGATAACATTTACGCTGATGTCCAGTATCTGCATACAGCTTCTGGATGTGCGTATGTTCTTCCCTTTCTTCCTGCAGAAATGGGGAAACCAACATAGTCAGAGCAGAAGAACACAAAAGGAAGAGGAAGTGAATTGGAACAGACTGGAGGAACAAAACTGAGGCCAAGTTTAATTTTAGTGGAGCAGCCTTATACTATCAAAGTTCAACATGAGAAAAAAACCTGAGGTTAATGTGCGGTTGTGGGATGAAAGTAAACTTTAATAAAGCCTCTGACTCCAAACCGATTGTAACCAAACCGTTCATGGCTTTGGGCACATACAGACTCAGTTACAAAACCATTCATGATGGGGATTTTTTTTTCTCACTGGGTGTAATGGTGTGAGGTAGGCCCAACACAGCATTTGAATCAGACGTTGTCATTGGCAGAGATTCTTGTTGCTAATGAAGCAGAAGTTCCTGTTTTAGTGCATTATATTACCCTATTTACTCTTACAGTAAGTCAAAGCCTATCCCTGGAAACTCCCCTTCGGTCAGCAAAGGCAAAACCACCCTGGCATTTTGATCTCATGGGGAAGAGATTAGAAGTTAAACCAGCCAGAAAGCCTCAAATATTCCCTTTTTGCCCTCTCTAGGAAATCACTTGCAGCCAAGGCTTCCGAACAGAGTGGATATAATGGGATATACGTTAGTGTTCCTCTCCCCCTTGCTCCCTCTTGGTTTTTGCTATTAGCCTACTCCCCTGTGTTTCTCCCTCCTAGTATCTCTTTTTATTGCTTTGGGTCTCCCTGGAAACGCCACCCTGCTGCTCCGAGATTTGTGTTGACATTAACTTGATTGAGGTCAGGCTAGCTCTTACTACTTGGGAAGGGCGAATTGCTTGCTTCTCATTGTGCTATAGCTTTTCTGCTGAAGTTTGGTTGAGAATGTGGGCTCTTCCTGTCACACTATTGTTTGGACCCAGAAACGCTTACTCATGCAGTCATACTCCTCAACTGTACAGATGGGCTCAACAACAATAATGTTCTCAGTCAGAAAACTTGTTTCTTCGGAGGCCAGCTCTAGAACTTCCTCTTGTTGAAATGTAGAGAAATTTTCCGTCAGGGCATTACTGAAGAATGTTGAGACTTAATGATTTTCCGCCAATGCCCATACTCATTACCTTGGTCAGCTAGACCAGGGGTCGACCCATGTCTAGAAAGTCCCTTCACAAGGGGATACGAAGGTGGTGGAGGGTTTTTAAAGAAGAGACCTTATCGTGAAATCCCGTGTTTGTGATTTGATAAACACTGTGTCGTTTGTCTACATGACTCACTCCCTCAGTCAACCTCAAACAGCTCAATCTATGGCTGTTGATCAGAGCACTTAGCTGTTCATTATAGCCAGCAGGGCCTTTGGGTGGTTTGCAGTCCTCCTTAGATCTTTGACCCATCTGAAATTCCCTAATAAAGATCAGGAAGTTTGGGAGTGTCTGGGGTGAGTCAAGTGCTAGTGTTTTAGTTCACAAGTGTTTTTTTTTTTTTTATAGAGCTAAGACCAGCTGTATTACACCAAGATCCAAGGATCAAACCCATCTCCTGGCCTTAGTCTATGATATCACAAATTGACTACAATAATATGTCAAGGCATTAGGAATATACACTGTAGATGGTCTACTCTCCCCACCCTCTGTTTTCTCTATGTTCTCCTACTCTACCTACCTTTCTATCTCTTTGTCTCCCTCTCTTGCTGTGCTGATGCTGATTTGCATCATCACTCGCCCTACTCTGTGCCTCTTTGGGGAGAATGAAGCCCTCTTCATCCGTTCCTTAAACACAGCCTTTGTTTTTTCTCCGCTCGCCATGCAGCCCCCCTGCCAATGTGCTGCACCCCCTCTGAACAAACCCTACCTCTTTTTGTTGTTTTGAACCAGGAGTGTTGCCAAAACTCTCATATCTAGTGTGGCTGTGCCCATCCCTCCTACACTGCCTTGAACACGGGTGAGGTGGAAAAGGAAAGTGAGAGAAATGAATGGAGAGCGAGGGCAGAGAAAGGAGAGGTTAGAGATGGGCAGAAGTGAGAAGTGTTTCAAGAGAGCAAGATGAGGGATTGAGTGACTTAGAAACCTGTAAATACAGTATGTGTGTGTGTCTGTCTGCCTCACATTCTGCCTCTTCCCTCTGTTTCTTCAGGATCCGGAGGTGGCTCTGCCAGTGCGTCAGCAGTCCAAGGCCTGGTGCTGGTGCGTGTGCCTGGGCTTGGCCCTGATGCTGTCTGGCGTGGTTGTGGGAGGGGCCTACCTTTACAGGTACTACATTCTGGAGGTGAGACTGGACCACTCTGACCCCTGTGTTTATCTAGGGGTTATTGAATACTGTAACTGGCAGGATTGGAATGTTGTATTTATTGTATTTGAATACATGACATGTTTTTTATTTGACATGGCAAAAGATACATTCTGCTAGAAGGGCAGAGCTCCATGCAGTGAAAAGTGGGAATATAAATGTTTTCTGTGTCCTCCCGTCCACCAGGAGGGCAGAGTGTTTGTGTGTGGGGTGAAGTACCGTGAGGAGGACATTGTGAAGTACCATGAGGAGACAATGATGATCCAGGAGGAGGAGGATGTGGAGCTGGACCTGCCCTCCAGCTTCAAGATGATCCAGGAGAACATCCGCATACTGGCGGACCAGGATGTGGCTCTCATCAACGTACCCGTGCCCGAGTTCGAAGACGGCGACCCCGCCGACATCGTCCACGACTTCCACAGGGTAAGACTTGACTGAATTGAAAACTTCAACCCTGCTGTTTTTTGCTAACCCCTGTTTGTTTCTGTGGGGATAACAATCCACAGACCATGGATTGTTTGTGTTCAGTGGCATTTCTTAAGGTTGTTATCTTAGTCTGTTCTATTGGCGGTTCTCCACAGAGACTGACTGCCTACCTGGACCTGTTCCTGAACAAGTGCTATGTCATCCCCCTCAACACTTCCATCGTCATGCCTCCCAATGACTTCCTGGAGCTTTTGGTCAACATCAAGGTAACAGGAACTGCTTTATGAACCATGTTACAATAATGATAGTAATACATTCGATTTCTTACGCACTAGTCTGGGCACCCAATGTAACCTTATACTGTTTTTACAATGTTGTAAGAGAGACTGACATTAAATGTTTTTGAAATGAACCACTTAATATCTCATGATGTTAATGATAGGATGTGTTAGTCGATGTTTTATTCCTCTTTCTTCCCCAGGCTGGTGCCTACATGCCCCAGTCCTACCTGGTCCATGAGGAGATGGTGGTGACAGAGCGCCTGGACAACGTGGAACAACTGGGATTCTTCATCAACAACCTCTGCCAGGGCAAGGACACCTATAAGCTTCAGCGCAGAGACAGGATCCTGGGTCAGTACACACCTGCATAAATACACACACACACCATACATCACACCTTGCGCACGCTTCATAGCTCTTAGTGAAGAACTATGCTAACGTGCCCAAAGGAAATAGGCTTCTCTTACATTCAGCCCTTTTTAGCTTGAGATCATGACT
Source organism: Salvelinus namaycush (assembly GCF_016432855.1). Taxonomy (NCBI): domain Eukaryota; kingdom Metazoa; phylum Chordata; class Actinopteri; order Salmoniformes; family Salmonidae; genus Salvelinus; species Salvelinus namaycush. The sequence goes on along the minus strand of NC_052319.1, from coordinate 26,459,415 downwards.
GACTGGTCTCTAAGCACGCAGTTAGACCTCCCATACCTAACACACTACTCACACACACGTCCGCGTACAAGTATTCGCACGCGCACACACGTCTAACAAAACTACCACATGGGCATTGCAACATACTTTTGTATATATAGTGTATGTGGACACCCCGGATTCTGCTATTTCAGCCACACCCGTTGCTGACAGGTGTATAAAATCAAGCACACCGCCATGCAATCTCCATTGACAAACATTGGCAGTAGAATGGCCTTACTGAAGAGCTCAGTGACTTTCAATGTGGCACTGTCATAGGATGCCACCTTTCCAACAAGTCAGTTAGTCAAATTTCTGCCCTGTTAGAGCTGCCCTAGTCTATTGTGAAGTGGAACCGTTTAGGAGCAACAACGGCTCAGCCAGGAAGTGGTAGGCCACACAAGCTCACAGAACGGGACCGCCAAGTGCTGGAGCATGTAAAAATCATCTGTCCTCGGTTGCAACACTCACTACCGAGTTCCAAACTGCCTCTGGAAGCAACGTTGGAACAAGAACTGTTCGTCGGGAGCTTCATGAAATGGGTTTCTATGACCGAGCAGCTGCACACAAGCCTAAGATCCCTATGCGGAATGCCAAGTATTGGCTAGAGTGGTGTAAAGTTCGCCACCATTGGACTCTGGAGCAGTGGAAATGCGTTCTCTAGAGTGATGAATCACGCTTCACCATCTGGCAGTCCGACGGATGAATCTGGGTTTGGCAGATGCCAGGAGAACGCTACCTGCCCGGATGCATAGTGCCAACTGTAAAGTTTGGTGGAAGAGGTGGAATAATGGTGTGGGGCTGTTTTTCATGGTTCGGGCTAGGCCTCTTAGTTCCAGTGAAGGGATATCTTAACGCTACAGAATACAATTATGTTCTAGACGATTCTGTGCTTCCAACTTTGTGGCAACAGTTTGGGGATCGCTCTTTCCTGTTTCAGCATGACAATGCCCCCGTGCACAAGGCAATGTCCATACAGAAATGGTTTGTCGAGATTGGTATGGAAGAACTTGACTGGCCTGCACAGAGCCCTGACCTCAACCCCATTGAACACATTTGGGCTAGATTGGAACGCTGACTGCAAGCCAGGCCTAATCCCCCCAACATCAGTGCCCGACTTCACTAATGCTCTTGTAGATGAATGGAAGCAAGTCCCCGCAGCAATGTCACAACATCTAGTGGAAAGCCTTCCCTGAAGAGTGGAGGCTGTTATAGCAGCAAAGAGTGGACCAACTCCATATTAAAGCCCATGATTTTGGAATGAGATGTTCAATGAGCAGGTGTCCACACACTACATGACAAAGTATATATGACTCATATCTTTCCAAAATAATGTTCTCCCAATGAGTCTGAGCCTGTATGAAAAACCAAACACCATATTGTGGCATCTCATACAGGTTTTTATTAGGCGTAGATCAGCATTTTAACCTTTCCATCTCCCACATTACAGGTATGCAGAAGCGTGAAGCTCTCAACTGCCACAAGATCCGTCACTTTGAGAGCAAATTTGTGGTGGAGACCTTGATCTGTGAGCCCTAGTGACGTCGCCGTGGGCAAAGTGTGACATCGTCTCTGTACAACCTCTTAATTTCACTGGGAGCGCAGTTGGAGATTTGCAATCCTCACTTTCTGGTTTAAATGTTCCCATTTTGTTATTCTACATCAGGTAGTTGTGTGTGTGATCATTTTTATGTGAAATGGGGCAATTTTGTCTCTGCTTAAAATCTGTCAATCAGTTCCGTGTTTTTTTTCTTCATTATACAGGGATGCAATTATTCGATAGAGGGTTTCTATTTTTTGGAGGATATATTCAACGGCGGGACTGCTAGCTTTTCAAAAATGTAAACCTCACTGATGATTTTAAGATCTATGTTAAGATTACTTAAGTAATCAAACTGGGATTAAGGGGCTTGAAGCAGATCATGTATGGCATAGTCAGACTTTCTGAAACCGAGTCTAATTTGTATTTTTGAATACAGAAACAAATGTGCAAAGGCATAGCAAATGTATCATTTTGTACCACTGAACCTGGTTTAGAAGGGACTAGTCCAGGGTGTTTTATAGATTTTACATTTTCTGTTGAAACTGTTAAGATTTCTTAACTGGAAAACATCTTAAAATAAGTGTGGATAAATGTTTTTCTTTCATCTAGCTTTAAGAATAAATAAATATCAAGATAGTTGTCAACAAAGGAAAACACACTTTTTTTTATTTTGGAATCAAAATATTTAGTTTAAGTTCTTTGTTTTTTTTCGATAACTCCATCTATATTACTAATTTGTATATAACCTCTGTAAAGATATGACCAACACCACAATAAATCTTAAACCAGTACTACAGACCTCCATGGCATAGCCAGTGTGTTTGTGTCAAGAACATATCAAATAAGTCTGAGTGCTTTTCTTAAATACACATTTGTCTGCTAACTTGGCGCCATCCGTTTGTCTTTTTTTAATGTAACGTTTTATTTAACTAGGCAAGTCGGTTAAGAACAAATTCTTATTTCCAATGACGGCCTAGAAACAGTTGGTTAACTGCCTTGTTCAGGGGCCGAACGACAGAGTTTTACCTTGTCAGCTCGGGGATTCAATCTAGCAACCTTTCAGTTACTGGCCCAACACTCTAACCACTAGGCTACCTGCAGCCCTTTTCCTGTGAGCCACTCTTTTGAATGGAGTCATTAGTACATGTTGACTGTATGCGCTGTCTCATTTGCTTATGTTTGCTCCCATAGCAATATGTGTCTCCTCTGATAGCTAAATGTGGTGACGGATCAGTTGACAAAGTATGACTATAAGCCCTGTTAAATGATCGTAGTGGAACGCTGCAGAGGTGGGACCAAATCACAAGTAAGTCTTAGCACTCAAGTCCCAAGTCAAGATAGGCAAGTCCGAGTCAATTATCAAGTCCTAAACGTTGAGTTTCGAGTACTAAACAAGTCATAATGTGCTCTTCACCAAATGTAATACCATTTCATATTTAAGAGTAATAGTATATTACATTTATGCAAATCATGAATGCTTTGACAAATATATATTTATTACTTTCCAAATAAACTTTATATTTCCATGGAAAATACATGGGTAGCCATGAGAAAGACACATCAATATGACAACAAAAACTAAATATTGTAGTGCTCTCTCCAGATATACTCTACACACCTAAAACAGTCCTGCCATAAAAGTTAATCATTTATTAAAAGGTACATCAAAACAACTGATACTGAACTTCAAGTAGGCTTACAATTTGAACACTGGCCTGAATGTCTGAGAAAACAATCCAGATCCCAAAGATGGGAGATGAAACCTGAACATGGAGACTGTGTAATGCATAAACAGTCATTTTTTCTCTTATCTCAGGGCCCTATGATACATTGCATTTGCAAAAGACCAAATGTGATAAAAGTCTAAGTCATATGTGCACAATGAGGCCGCAGTATGATGCCACCATGGCTGAAGACACGCTCCACTGGAGCACGAGGCAGGCACTGCCAAGACCCTGATGGCCACTCGGGACAGTGAAGGAAGAGCCTTCCTGTTCATTGCCCAGAACAAGAGGGCATTCTGTCCTTTGCATATGTCAAAGTACTGCTGGAGTGGTCCCAACAGCTTTCTTCTGCCTCTTACAGTATGCTGCAAACAGCCCTTCTTCTTGTCCAAAACGATGGTCCTCTCGCTCTTCCTCATTAACAAGAGGCACAGCTTGCTCAGTCCCTGTAGCATCTTGCAGAATCAGTTCTGGCAAAACATGTAAAAGCATAGCAGAAACAAAAAGGCCGGTATTGGTGATGTGGGTTACACTGAAAAAGTATTATTGTTGCAGTCAATTGGATTAAATTATGAGAAAAAGTTACTTCAAACTCAATATTTACCTTTCACTCTTTGTGCCACCTACTCGTTGACCAGCACATGGTGCTCCGCCCACATCAGAGAAAAATCCAGATCCAAGGCAGCTGCTTTGAGGTAGACTGGATCTGAAAAGGGGGCAGTTATTCCATCTTGTGTCCTGGCCATTTTCACATTGAAGATTCCAAGAAATCTTTTGTTCAGGGATGCCTGGAGACTTCTGACCAGGCCACTCAGGAAATGGACTCGAGGCTTCCGCTGCTCCAAGTGGTGAAATCAAGGACATGACCGAGGGAACAACAGAACTGATTGTGACTATCTTCTCCCCGTGTCATATCTGTTGCTTCTCCAAATGGCATCAGGATGTCCACCAACTCCTTCAACTTATTCCACTCCCGTACTGTGAACAACAACTCCTTGTGCCCAACAACTCCTTGTGCCCAGCCTTTTCTAGAACATGACTGATCTTTAGATGGTCACATTGGATAACTGCCTTCACTTGTCTCAGTGTTGAGTTCCATGTTGTGTTGACAGCAGCAGGGATGCCTCTTTCCCCAAATTCAGCATCAAACACCTCTTTGAATGTTGTGCTTGTACGCAGCAGTGAGCTGATTTTTGATAACTTTGAAAGAGAAGGAGTCATCACTTTGTTTCTTTCAAGCCATCTCCCACCACCAGCTGGAGAGTGTGGGCAAAACACTGCAAGCGCTGTTTTTTTGCAATAGCAGCATCCACTGTTTGCTGGTCTTCCAGGGTTAGGTCATTCCAGAGCTCTGGGTCGTCAAGGTGATCTTCGTCATGTACTTCATCTTCTTGTTCAATGGGGAAGCACACCGTGGATGCTTTTCTCATGTTGGCAGCATTGTCACTAATGATATAGTGCAATTTATTTTTAATGCTGTACTCACCACATATGGCCTCAAACTGCTCACAGATTCTCTCGGCCGTGTGTGGGCCTTTGAAGCGGTCACAGGCCAAGAGATTGGACTTGATCTGTATCCTCTCGCCATCTTTCTCCATACAGTGCACAGTGACACCAAGGAACCCCCTCATCTTTCGGTCGGACCAAATGTCCACTGTGACTGAAACATGGTCTGTGTTGCTCAACTGAGTTTTCAGTTTTGAACGTCTCTCTGTAGCGAGGTTCTCTACTTTTGATGTCAATGTTCTTTTTTATTTTATTTCAGCAGAGCAGTTCGACTTAAGCAAAGCAGTTCGACACATACAAAAGCACAGAGTTACACATGGAATAAACAAACATACAATCAATAATACAGTAGAAAAATCTATATACAGCATGTGCAAATGAGGTAGGATAAGAGAGGTAAGGCAATAAATAGGCCATGGTGGCGAAGTAATTACAATATAGCAATTAAACACTGGAATGGTAGAATGTGCAGAAGTTGAATGTGCAAGTAGAGATACTGGGGTGCAAAGGAGCAAGATAAATAAATAAATACAGTATGGGGGTGAGGTAGATTGGATGGGCTATTTACAGATGAGCTATGTACAGGTGCAGTGATCTCTGAGCTGCTCTGACAGCTGGTGCTTAAAGCTAGTGAGGGAAGTAAGAGTCTCCAGCTTTAGTGATTTTGCAGTTCATTCCAGTCATTGGCGGCAGAGAACTGGAAGGAGATGCGGCCGAAGGAAGAAATGGCTTTGGGGGTGACCAGTGAAATATACCTGCTGAAGCGTGTGCTACGGGTGGGTGCTGCTATGGTGACCAGTGAGCTGAGATAAGGCGGGGCTTTACCTAGCAGAGACTTGTAGACGACCTGGAGCCAGTGGGTTTGGCGACGAGTATGAAGCAAGGGCCAGCCAACGAGAGCGTACAACGAGAGTGTTCTACGACACACTGGGCTGTACTTACTGTCAACCACTGACAGAAAGTGACGAAAACTCTTGTTTTCCATAATAGACAGAGGCAAGTTGCAATTGATAACCAGGTCGGACAGTATTGCATTGTTGATAGCTTTCTGCTGTGTATGATTAATCCTGTACTGCCCTACACGGGTCTCCATTAACTGTGAGATTGGAGACTGTTGTGGTTCACTTGTGACACTTTTGTTCATCTGGTATTGTTCAAATCTGTAAGCATATAAAAAAAATATTGAGCGAGGCAGTAGCACAATCTTGCCTGGTCTCAATCTTGGGTGCAATGATCACGTTCCCGCACTGGCTGACTGCGTGAAGGCTCATTGATTTAATGTTATGTTAGCCTATCAATCAATCAAGTTTATTTTATATAGCCCTTCGTACATCAGCTAATATCTCGAAGTGCTGTACAGAAACCCAGCCTAAAACCCCAAACAGCTAGTAATGCAGGTGTAGAAGCACAGTGGCTAGGAAAAACTCCCTAGAAAGGCCAAAACCTAGGAAGAAACCTAGAGAGGAACCAGGCTATGAGGGGTGGCCAGTCCTCTTCTGGCTGTGCCGGGTGGAGATTATAACAGAACTATGCCAAGATGTTCAAAAATGTTCATAAGTGACAAGCATGGTCAAATAATAATCATGAATAATTTTCAGTTGGCTTTTCATAGCCGATCATTAAGAGTTGAAAAACAACAGGTCTGGGACAGGTGGCGGTTCCATAACCGCAGGCAGAACAGTTGAAACTGGAATAGCAGCAAGGCCAGGCGGACTGGGGACAGCAAGGAGTCATCATGCCCGGTAGTCCCGACGTATGGTCCTAGGGCTCAGGTCCTCCGAGAGAAAGAAAGAGAGAAGGAGAAAATTAGAGAGAGCCAAGATTTTCAAAATGTTCATAAATGACAAGCATGGTCAAATAATAATCAGGAATAAATCTCAGTTGGCTTTTCATAGCCGATCATTAAGAGTTGAAAACCGCAGGTCTGGGACAGGTAGGGGTTCCGTAACCGCAGGCAGAACAGTTGAAACTGGAATAGCAGCAAGGCCAGGCGGACTGGGGACAGCAAGGAGTCATCATGCCCGGTAGTCCTGACGTATGGTCCTAGGGCTCAGGTTCTCAGAGAGAGAGAAAGAAAGAGAGAACGAGAGAATTAGAGAGAGCATACTTAAATTCACACAGGACACTGGATAAGACAGGAGAAGTACTCCAGGTATAACCAACTGACCCTAGCCCCCCGACACATAAACTACTGCAGCATAAATACTGGAGGCTGAGACAGGAGCGGTCAGGAGACACTGTGGCCCCATCCGAAGATACCCCCGGACAGGGCCAAACAGGAAGGATATAACCCCACCCACTTTGCCAAAGCACAGCCCCCGCACCACTAGAGGGATATCTTCAACCACCAACTTACAATCCGGAGACAAGGCCGAGTATAGCCCACAAAGATCTCCACCACAGCACAAACCAAGGGGGGGCGCCAACCCAGACAGGAAGATCACGTCAGTAACTCAACCCACTCAAGTGACGCACCCCTCCTAGGGACGGCATGAAAGAGCACCAGTAAGCCAGTGACTCAGCCCCTGTAATAGGGTTAGAGGCAGAGAATCCCAGTGGAGAGAGGGGAACCGGCCAGGCAGAGACAGCAAGGGCGGTTCGTTGCTCCAGAGCCTTTCCGTTCACCTTCACACTCCTGGGCCAGACTACACTCAATCATATGACCTACTGAAGAGATAAGTCTTCAGTAAAGACTTAAAGGTTGAGACCGAGTCTGCGTCTCTCACATGGGTAGGCAGACTGTTCCATAAAAATGGAGATCTATAGGAGAAAGGACCTGCCTCCCGCTGTTTACTTAGAAATTCTAGGGACAATTAGGAGGCCTGCGTCTTGTGACCGTAGCGTACGTATTGGTATGTACGGCAGGACCAACTCGGAAAGATAGGTAGGAGCAAGCCCATGTAACGCTTTATAGGTTAACAGTAAAACCTTGAAATCAGCCCTTGCCTTAACAGGAAGCCAGTGTAGGGAAGCTAGCACTGGAGTAATATGATCAAATTTCTTGGTTCTAGTCAGGATTCTAGCAGCCGTATTTAGCACTAACTGGAGTTTATTTAGTGCTTTATCCGGGTAGCCGGAAAGTAGAGCATTGCAGTAGTCTAACCTAGAAGTAACAAATGCATGGATTAATTTTTCTGCATCATTTTTGGACAGAAAATGTCTGATTTTTGCAATGTTACGTAGATGGAAAAAAGCTGTCCTTGAAACAGTCTTGATATGTTCGTCAAAAGAGAGATCAGGGTCAAGAGTAACGCCGAGGTCCTTCACAGTTTTATTTGAAACGACTTTACAACCATCAAGATGAATTGTCAGATTTAACAGAAGATCTCTTTGTTTCTTGGGACCTAGAACAAGCATCTCTGTTTTGTCCGAGTTTAAAAGTAGAAAGTTTTCAGCCATCCACTTCCTTATGTCTGAAACACAGGCTTCTAGCGAGGGCAATTTTGGGGCTTCACCATGTTTCATTGAAATGTAGAGCTGTGTGTCATCCGCATAGCAGTGAAAGTTAACATTATGTTTTCGAATAACATCCCCAAGAGGTAAAATATATAGTGAAAACAATAGTGGTCCTAAAACGGAACCTTGAGGAACACCGAAATGTACAGTTGATTTGTCAGAGGACAAACCATTCACAGAGACAAACTGATATCTTTCCGACAGGTAAGATCTAAACCAGGCCAGAACTTGTCCGTGTAGACCAATTTGGGTTTCCAGTCTCTTCAAAAGAATGTGGTGATCGATGGTGTCAAAGGCAGCACTAAGGTCTAGTAGCACGAGGACAGATGCAGAGCCTCGGTCTGACACCATTAAAAGGTCATTTACCACCTTCACAAGTGCAGTCTCAGTGCTATGATGGGGTCTAAAACCAGACTGAAGCATTTCGTATACATTGTTTGTCTTCAGAAAGGCAGTGAGTTGCTGCGCAACAGCTTTTTCTAAAATTTTTGAGAGGAATGGAAGATTCGATATAGGCCGATAGTTTTTTATATTTTCCGGGTCAAGGTTTGGCTTTTTCAAGAGAGGCTTTATCACTGCCACTTTTAGTGAGTTTGGTACACATCCGGTGGATAGAGAGCTGTTTATTATGTTCAACATAGGAGGGCCAAGCACAGGAAGCAGCTCTTTCAGTAGTTTAGTAGGAATAGGATCCAGTATGCAGCTTGAAGGTTTAGAGGCCATGATCATTTTCATCATTGTGTCAAGAGATATAGTACTAAAACACTTAAGTGTCTCTCCCGATCCCAGGCCCTGGCAGTGCTGTGCAGATCCAGGACAGCTAAGCCCTGGAGGAATACGCAGATTCAAAGAGGAGTCCGTAATTTGCTTTCTAATGGTCATGATCTTTTCCTCAAAGAAGTTCATGAATTTATTACTGCTGAAGTGAAAGCCATCCTCTCTTGGGGAATGCTGCTTTTTAGTTAGCTTTGCAACAGTATCAAAAAGAAATTTTGGATTGTTCTTATTTTCCTCGATTAAGTTGGAAAAGTAGGATGATCGAGCAGCAGTGAGGGCTCTTCGGTACTGCACGGTACTGTCTTTCCAAGCTAGTCGGAAGACTTCCAGTTTGGTGTGGCGCCATTTCCGTTCCAATTTCCTGGAAGCTTGCTTCAAAGCTCGGGTATTTTCTGTATACCAGGGAGCTAGTTTCTTATGACAAATGTTTTTCGTTTTTAGGGGTGCAACTGCATCTAGGGTATTGCGCAAGGTTAAATTCAGTTCCTCAGTTAAGTGGTTAACTGATTTTTGTCCTCTGACGTCCTTGGGTAGGCAGAAGGAGTCTGGAAGGGCATCAAGGAATTTTTGTGTTGTCTGAGAATTTATAGCACGACTTTTGATGCTCCTTGGTTGGGGTCTGAGCAGATTATTTGTTGCGATTGCAAACGTAATAAAATGGTGGTCCGATAGTCCAGGATTATGTGGAAAAACATTAAGATCTACAACATTTATTCCATGGGACAAAACTAGGTCCAGAGTATGACTGTGGCAGTGAGTAGGTCCAGAGACATGTTGGACAAAACCCACTGAGTCGATGATGGCTCCGAAAGACTTTTGGAGTGGGTCTGTGGACTTCTCCATATGAATATTAAAAAAATATTAAAAATTAGAATATGATCTGCTATGACTACAAGGTCTGATAGGAATTCAGGGAACTCAGAGAGGAACGCTGTATATGGCCCAGGAGGCCTGTAAACAGTAGCTATAAAAAGTGATTGAGTAGGCTGCATAGATTTCATGACTAGAAGCTCAAAAGACGAAAACGTCATTTTTTTTTTTTTGTAAATTGAAATTTGCTATCGTAAATGTTAGCAACACCTCCGCCTTTGCGGGATGCACGGGGGATATGGTCACTAGTGTAACCAGGAGGTGAGGCCTCATTTAACACAGTAAATTCATCAGGCTTAAGCCATGTTTCAGTCAGGCCAATCACATCAAGATTATGATCAGTGATTAGTTCATTGACTATGACTGCCTTTGAAGTGAGGGATCTAACATTAAGTAACCCTATTTTGAGATGTGAGGTATCACGATCTCTTTCAATAATGGCAGGAATGGAGGAGGTCTTTATCCTAATAAGATTGCTAAGGCGAACACCGCCATGTTTAGTTTTGCCCAACCTAGGTCGAGGCACAGACACAGTCTCAATGGGGATGGCTGAGCTGACTACACTGACTGTGATATTGGCAGACTCCACTAAGCTGGCAGGTTGGCTAACAGCCTGCTGCCTGGCCTGCACCCTATTTCATTGTGGAGCTAGAGGAGTTAGAGCCCTATCTATGTTGGTAGATAAGATGAGAGCACCCCTCCAGCTAGGATGGAGTCCGTCACTCCTCAGCAGGTCAGGCTTGGTCCTGTTTGTGGGTGAGTCCCAGAAAGAGGGCCAATTATCTACAAATTCTATCTTTTGGGAGGGGCAGAAAACAGTTTTCAACCAGCGATTGAGTGCTGAGACTCTGCTGTAGAGCTCGTCACTCCCCCTAACTGGGAGGGGGCCAGAGACAATTACTCGATGCCGACACATCTTTCTAGCTGATTTACACGCTGAAGCTATGTTGCACTTGGTGACCTCTGACTGTTTCATCCTAACATCGTTGGTGCCGACGTGGATAACAATATCTCTATACTCTCTACACTCGCCAGATTTAGCTTTAGCCAGCACCATCTTTAGATTAGCCTTAACGTCGGTAGCCCTGCCCCCTGGTAAACAGTGTATGATCGCTGGGTGATTCGTTTTAAGTCTAATACTGCGGGTAATGGAGTCGCCAATGACTAGGGTTTTCAATTTGTCAGAGCTAATGGTTGGAGCCTTCGGCGTCTCAGACCCCGTAGCGGGAGGAGTAGAGACAAGAGAAGACTCAGCCTCAGACTCCGACTCGCTACATAATGGGGAGAACCGGTTGAAAGTTTCTGTCGGCTGAATGAGCACACCAGTTGAGCATTCCTACAGCATTTCCCTCCAGAAGCCATGAGAAAGTTGTACGGCTGCGGGGACTGTGCGGGGGGGTTTATACTAACGTTACTATCTGTACTTACTGGTGGCACAGACGCTGTTTCTTCCTTTCCTACACTGAAATTACCCTTGCCTAACGATTGCGTCTGAAGCTGGGCTTGTAGCACAGCTATCCTCGCCGTAAGGCGATCGTTCTCCTGTATATTATGAGTACAGCGACTGCAATTAGAAGACATCATGTTAATGTTACTACTTAGCTTCGGCTGTTGAAGGTGCTGACGAACCATGTCCAGATAAAGCGTCCGGAGTGAAAAAGTTGAATGAGGGAAAAAAGTTGCGATGGAAAAACTAAAAATATAAACGGTAATTAAAAAGAAAAAAAAACAAAACGTAAAGTTGTCGGCTAGCAAAGTAAAGTTGGCAGCAAAACGCACAGCAACAAAACGCACAGCAACACGTCTGCAAATTCAACAGGAAGTGACGCTAGTATAGCCTACATGCTATACTAGCAAAGTTATATATAGCTGTCGGCTATATTAGCCACGACTTACCGTTCTTTGTGCAGCTTCAAATGTCGAACAAAGTTGGAAGTTGTTGCGCCTCCGTCTGTCATTTTCTTCCCGCATGTTTTGCAAGTTGCAATCTGTTTTTTGTTGACTACAGCGTAGTCTGTATATCCGAAAATAATATTTTGGAGTATCATCTTTCCAAGGGCTCCGTCTGAATTCACCTGCCGACGTTCCTCTGCATAGCCACGCGCAACTATTTCTCCGCTGGCACAATTTGATTGGCTGCTGTCCGATTCAAACTTTAATCCGTTAAATGAAGAGTTGAAGTGCTGCACACTTTTTTAAATAGGATAATTTTTTATATTTGCGCTTGGAGAGGGTATCAAGTCAGGTCGAGTCATATGGCTCAAGTCCAAGTCAAGTCACGAGTCATTGGTGTTAAAGTCGAGTTGCAAGTCATCATATTTGTGACTCGAGTCCACACCTCTGGAAATCTGTCTAATTAAGATCCTGATGAGTTGGAGCTTGCAGAAGGGTGTCATGGGAGAGACGCCAGGTGTTTTTTGCTGGTTCACCTCCACAGTCAGGGATGAGGGGCCAATGTGTTTTTCTACAGAGTACATAATGTACATGCTTTTAGTATGTTTGGTGAATAACCAATCCTCCTTACTTTCATTTCTCTGACTGAAATTCTGGGACTCATCTCGAACATCCCTGTTTATTTATTCATATGGATCACATCAAAATAGATTGAAGTTCAGAATATCTAAAAGACCACATCAGTATGACTAATTTTTGTTATGAAAGGCACAGTACAGGTTAGAATATGAAGTGTGTTTGCATTGTGGGAACATTGCTCCCAGTTAGAAGAGGAATCTGTGAAGCGCATATACACAGATGGCTAGCCATCCACTGACCCTGTGGGAGAGCTCTTGGCACCACACAGAGATGCTGGTAATGCAGGGGATTACATGTTGTTAAATAGTGTAATGAGTCTGATTATTTGTAAAGAGTCACTGATCCCTCATGGAGGCCTTATGGCTAGCTGGTGCACATCCTTCTGCCTTTCTGCTCCCAGGCCTGGGCTATAGGCTTTAACTTACATTGACATTAGTTGGTCATGCTGCGCTTTATCCACTGACGTCTGGCGCACACACACTGGCTTGCATTTAAACTTTGGGTGTGATATTGGCTAATCTTGTAACAGCAATATTGATCCCTAAGTCTTGAATAAGCCTCAATTCAGCTAAAATACCAATACATTCACAGATTTCACAACACACTGTTTGCCCTCAGGCCCCTACTCCACCACTACCACATATCTACAGTACTAAATCAATGTGTATGTATAGTGTGTGTGCATGCATGTGTCTGCCAATGTTTGTGTTGCTTCACAGTCTCCGCTGATCTATAAGGTGTATTTTTCTGTTTTTTTTTTCAATCTAATTTTACTGCTTGCGTCAGTTACTTGATGTACTGTGACCGTTGACCTCTGCTCAAGTAGAGGTCCAGATGTCCAGTTTCCACATCCTGGTCGCTGAATTCCGAGCCAGCTAAATCCCCACATAACAACTCAGGCAGGCTGCAGTGAGGAAAGTGTTGCTGTTCGAGGGGAGCTGGAAGTTGGTGGTTAAGTACGTGTCAACTGAGGCCATCGATCGACCATCAGAGACAGTAAGGACCATCTAATTCAGAGTCAACTCCTGCACAGTAAAAGTTCCTCCTGTTCTGTCAACATGACAACCGCCTTGGAAGAACTACAGGAAGAGGTAGTAGGAGAATTGCACACCCTGACTAAAGACAAGTTACTAGAGATATGTAATTTCCTTGACATATCAGGCGAACAGAGAAGAGATGTTCAAGACAGATCCCGCATATCATTGATGACTCACATTATGATGTTCCTTGAAAGAGAGGAAGTTGCAGAGTTAGAAGATGGCGGCATGTCGGAATTGTTGCTACTTAAAGACACAATGACAGAGATGATAAGTGGCATAGATAACAAAACAGGGCAAACTGACCATGATATTGAAACAGCCGGAACACATCACAGAATAGAGGAACTGAGAACTGTAACCCCACAACAAGGGGTGGGAACTGAGCAGATTACTGCAGCCAAAGCCAGTGATTCTCTGCGTCAGCCCCAACCCCATGCCAATCTTCAGGGGAGCGTGCCGCTCTCACCCAATGCACAGCCCAGCTCATACCGGCGCAAAGAGTTAAACATTTCTGGTCAGATAGGTGAACCGGGCCAGAAAGATAAACTGATTTTTTCCAGCCTTGCCCATCAGATCGAGAGTGGACTTAACAGAGGCTATCCTGAGGTAGAAATAGTAGACGCAGTAGTCAGGGCTATTTCTCCAGGCTCACAGCTACGCAGCTACTTGGAAGGTAAACCCCAGCTAACTCTTCCCACACTTAGATGTATCCTGCGTTCCCACTTCCAAGAGAAGAGTGCAACAGAGCTTTACAAACAGCTAGCTTCAGAAGCACAGCATAGCAAGGAGACCCCTCAAAGCTTCCTGATGCGCGTCTTAGATTTGAGGCAAAAAGTACTGTTTGCATCCCAGGAGTCAGAATCAGGGCTTAAGTATGACCCTGCTCTAGTCCAGCGCATGTGTTTACACACAGTCCTTACAGGTCTCCAGAGTGACAGTATCAGGATAGACATGCAGCCTCTCCTGCTAGATAGCGAAACATCAGATGAGGTTTTGCTAGAGAAGCTTAACATTGCTTGTGCTAATGAGATAGAAAGACGAAACAAAAAGCGGTTTAATGCCCCACAGCCTGCTACAACTGTAAGTGTAGACCAGTTAGAAGATACGCCATCCGCAAAGTGTCTTGTGAAGGAAGCCAAAGCTAAGATACCCGCAGAACTGTTAACAGAGTTAGCTGAACTTAAGACAGGTGTAGCTTCTCTAAAAGGTCTCAGTGCAGAGATTGCTCAGATTAAGGAGACATTACAGCAGCCTATGTTTCAGTCACCGCCTTGTGCCTATGCCCCACCTCCAGTTAGGAGGCCAGATTGGGACCCCCAGCCACCTGTTTCCCAGCAGCAGTATTACAGCAACTACAGTCAGTCCCAAGCACCTGACCCTGTGCAGCATCAATATGCACCTAACCGGTATGCCAACCGCTCTGCTCAAGCTCCAAGGAGGTGTTTTGCCTGCCAGCAGGCCAGAACAGATGCACGCTGCACACACTGCTTCCGATGTGGGAGTGGAGAACATTTTCAAGCTGGATGTAAAATCAGGGGAGTCAGACCATCAAGGGAGGCCCCTTTAAACGGGCAAGGGTTACCGCTGAGGGACGAGTGTTAACCGTAGCTACCAAAAAGTCCCAGAAATGTGCAAATTGTGCCAGAGAAGATTCATTTGAGAACCTGAAACAATGTTCATCATGTAAAGAGACACTGTACTGTTCCAAAGTATGTCAAAACGAACATTGGATTAAACATAAGGAAAAATGCACTCACCTGAAAATTGACTCTACCAGTGAAAGGTTTTCCTGCACAGAGGAAAATGCCCACTCCTTACCATCCCTAGCTCAAGGTTGCCACCCCCGTAAGGTCACCTCGCTAGTCGGCAGACAGTGCCTTATTGAGTGTCACCTGAATCGCCACCACCTCCAAGCTCTATGGGACACAGGCTCTCAGGTATCGGTCATTGATGAACGATGGAAAGAGGAATCCTGGACTCACCTGCTGATCTAAGGTTGACTGCAGCAAATGGGACTGAAATGCCGTACCTGGGATGGATTGAAACAACTTTTCGGCTAGCCTCTGAAACTGACGAAACAAAGGAACTGATCATCCCAGTGCTGGTAATGAAAGGCTGTCACCTATCTCATCCCATCATAGGTTTCAATGTTATCGAGCACATCCTGACAATGACCGAAAAGACTAAACGATACAGTACAGTAAAAACAGCTTTCCCAAGCCTCAAAAGAAACAAGGTGAGAGCTTTTATACAGGCTGTTAGCGCAGAACAGACAGATGAATACGCAGTGAAAACCAAGAAAGAGAAGGTTGCTGTACCAAAACACAGTAGCATTCAGATTGAGTGCTGTGTAGCTTCCCAGCCTTTCAAAGAGGACATGACAATGCTTTTCCAGCCAGACCTGAACCCGCAGTGGCCAGACGACCTTGAGTTCTTTGACACACTAGTCAGAGTCAGGAAAGGTGTTTTTCCAGTTATCAGGCTTGATGTCTCTAACCCCACTGACCACGACATTGCCCTGCTAGGACGCACAATAATCGGTACAGTACAAACCATTATGACTGTGTTACCTGCCCAAGTCTTTGAAAAAACTGTCACCCCAGCCACAGTGAATCACACCAGCGTTCGAACTCCATGTACTGCGACTGAACAGTGGCTGCTACTGAACAACTCACCTAACCGAAGAGCAGAGAGAGGTTGTTAGGCAAATGCTTAGAGAAGAGTGTCACTCCTTCTCCAGATCAGACAATGACATTGGCTGCATTGAACGATTGAAAATGACTATTTCTCTAAAGGACTCTGAACCAGTCAAGCGCACATACATGTCAGTGCCCAGGCCACTGTATCAGGAGATGAAGGGTTACCTTTATGACCTCATAGCACAGGGCTGGGTTAGGAAGTCAAACTCTTCATATTCTTCACCTGTCGTGTGCGTTCGTAAGAAGGAGGGGACCCTCCGGTTGTGTATAGATTACAGAGACCTGAACAGAAAGACACATCCTGACCGCCAGCCCATCCCTCGGGTCCAAGACATCATAGGTGGTAATTTAGGACAGTTTAGGTGGTAATTCCTGGTTCTCCCTCTTAGATCAGGGAAAAGCGTATCACCAGCGGTTCATCTCTGAAGAAAGCAGACCACTGACAGCATTTGTGACCCCGTGGGGACTCTATGAGTGGGATACGTATGCCATTTGGCCTCATGAACGCTCCTGCAGCTTTTCAGCGGTGTATGGAGGAGTGTTTGGAAGGGCTCCGGGATAACATCTGCATTCCTTATCTGGACGACACGCTAGTTTTCAGTAAAACTTTCGGCAGCCATGTGAATGATGTGCGAAAAGTTTTGCAGCGTCTCAGAGAGTATGGCATTAAACTCAAACCAAGTAAGTGTGATCTCTTTAAACCCCAGGTCCGTTATTTGGGCAGAATAGTGTCTGCAGAGGGCAGCCGAGTTGACCTAGACGATTTTGAAGCAGTAAGAGCATTGAAAGAAATCAGACCAGAGACTGTGGGCCAGCTCAGACAAATGCTTGGTTTACTCACTTACTACAGACAGTACATCAAAGACTTTTCTAGGAGGGCCAGCTGCCTGTATGACCTCCTGAAAGCAGATTCAGAGAAATTACCTGACCACCCACGGAAAACAAAAACAATGAAAGTAAGTCATGTGGTGCCCTCAAACAAGCCAATCCTGTGGACTGACCAGCATCAACAGGCACTTGAACAGCTGATTGAGTGTTTGCTTCACCCACCAGTCTTAGGTTTCCCTGATTTCACTCAGCCATTTGTTGTACACACTGATGCGTCACACCAAGGCTTGGGAGCAGTTCTTTATCAAAAGCAAGATGGAAAGCTTAGGGTCATTGCTTATGGCTCTCGAACCTTAACAGCAGCTGAGAAGAACTATCACTACCACTCGGGCAAGCTAGAATTTCTAGCTCTAAAATGGGCAATCACTGATAAGTTCCATGATCATTTGTACTATGCTCCGACCTTCACTGTATACAGCGATAACCTGCTCAGCTACATTCTGTCTACTGCAAAACTGAACGCAACCACTTCCAGGTGGGTTTCAGAATTGGCTGATTTCCACTTTACAATAAAGTACAGGCCTGGCAGAGAGAACGGTGATGCAGATGCTTTGTCAAGGATGCCACTGGATGTAGAGTCACTGATAAGAGAATGTTCTGAGGAGCTTCCACCAGACACCATTGCCGCCACGATACAAACAGTTGAGGTACAGAAAGAGGCTGTTGTACCTTGGTCACTTTCAGCTGCAGCTATGTCAGTATCAGCTGAAGGTGAGACAACCACTGCAACAACCAGCTCGATCCCAAAAGATGGGATAAGAGAAGCACAAATCTGATCCGGTCATCCGTCCTGTGCTCAATTTCAAACTGTCTGGTTCCAAACCACCAGTTAAAGAGCAAAAGGAATTCAGTCCAAAGACAAATTGCCTATTCAGAGAATGGGACAAATTGACAATAGACAGTGATGGCATTCTGTACAGAATCACTACAGCCCGCAAGCAGTTAGTTCTACCAGAGCAGTACAAAAGTAAAGTGATGGAAGAGTTGCACAATAACATGGGACACCAAGGTACTGACCGCACTGTATCACTAGTACGTGACCCTTCTTCTGGCCATATATGCAATCTGACATCGAGCACTATGTGACTAAAACTTGTAGCTGTGTCAAGCAGAAAAAGCCAGCCCATGAAACAAGAGCTCCTCTGACAAACATTGTGACAACACAGCCATTTGAACTGGTATGTATAGACTTCCTTCATCTCGACAGATGCAAAGGGGGATATGAGTACATCCTCGTGATTGTTGATCATTTTACACGTTTCACTCAAGCCTACGCCACCACATCAAAGTCAGGTAAAACTGCTGCAAATCTCATCTTCAATGACTTTGCCCTGAAGTTTGGGTTCCCATCCCGCATCCACCATGACCAAGGGGGAGAATTTGAAAATCAGTTGTTCCATCAGTTAAAGAAACTCAGTGGCATGGCGGGGTCCAGAACAACACCCTACCACCCGTTGGGGAACGGTCAAGTGGAATGCATGAACAGAACATTGTTGCAAATGTTAAAGACACTAACTGAGACACAAAAGTCAAATTGGAAGGAGTCTCTGAACAAACTGGTTTATGCCTATAACTGCACCTGTTGCGAAGTGACTGGCTATTCACCATTTTATCTTCTGTTTGGGAGATCACCCAGGCTTCCAGTTGATATGCTCTTTGGATTGTGCTCAGAGGCAGGTTCCAGTAACCATCGAGACTACGTTGAGAACTGGAAACGAGGGATGGAAGAAGCATACGCCATTGCAAATTAAAATGCTCAGAAAGCCGCTGAAAGAAGTAAGAAGTACTATGACACTAAAGTTAGGAGTTCAGTGCTACAGCCTGGCGAGCGAGTTCTGATTAAAAACCTGACACCAAGAGGAGGACCAGGCAAACTCCGTAACTATTGGGAAGATACAATTCACACAGTAGTGAGACAATTCACACAGTAGTGAGACAAATGGGTTCAGACCTGCCGATTTATGAATTGATACCAGAAAAGGGTAGGGGACGCTCCAGGGTCCTGCACAGAAACCTGCTCATGTCCTGTGACCACTTACCTTTTGAGACACAACCAGAAATGACCAAAGATGACAAAAGTCAGAGAAAAAGGAGACATCAGCCTGCATCACAGCCTCTAGATTCTGATGAAGACAGCGGGGATGAATATGACCTTCATCATGAGCCGCTACAGGTTCCCACATCTCCTACAGTACCTGAGGAGAGGAATGCTGAACCAGCGAGAGAGTGGGAACACAGGCCCCCACCAGTGAAACAGACAGTTGCGGTGCCAGTCCCTGATACGCTACCAGCACAGCCTCTTGTTGAAAAGAGGCTAGAGGAGACAACAACAGTTAAAGACCTGCCTGCTGAGGAGATGAATTTGCCTGCTGAAAATTTGCCTGATGATCGTCCACCAAGTGCTTTTCCTTCATTAACTGATGCTGCTGAACCTGAGGAACCAGCCTACCAGCTGCCACAAAGAGAGAGACACCCTCTAAGACGTATCACCTATGATCAGCTTGGTATCCCTTCCTGCTACAGTATCCAGCCACAGCCACAGTTGTTCCCTGTCTACTCTGCACCAGGACTGGTTCCATGGCGGCCATCACTACAGCAATGTTACTTTCAGCCACCTTACATGTATGGGCTTCAGCAAACATGAGGCTACAGAGTTGACATGTTTGACCATGGACTACTGACTGATTTCACAGACTGTCACAAGAGACAATTTGCAGACTATGCATATAGATAATTAAAATTGATGGCCTGTTGATCAATAGTATGAGAAAAGACTGTTTATGTTATACAGCTGGTCAACAGATATGGACTGTGAATATAACTTGTTAGTTATATTTGAACTGTGACCCTTGACCTCTGCTCAAGTACTTCCTTACAGAAGAGGATTTTCTAGGTCCAGTGCATACAGACTGTTGAAGAAGACAATGTTGGTAATGTTGGGACAACATTTATTTTGTCGGGGACAGTGTGACAGGTTAAAGGAAATACTCATAGCCTGTTATACATTAAAAAGTATTAGTAAGTTCATAGTATGTGAGGATCTTAAAACATCTAAGGTTAAGAAGATCATGCATTCAGTATTAGTTGATAGAGATTGATAACATTCATATAATTGTGTTAAAATCCGTCAAGGGTACAAAGGGTACGAATTGTGAGAGGAATGTGTAAACGTTATGTTGATTACTTTATTTTGTCGTGGGTAAAAGTGTTAATCTGTGATCTACTAAATGCTCTTAATCTATGAGCCTGAGATCGATTGCTCTGGTCTCCACTCAAGTTCCCGGAGAAATTGCGGTCTTTTTCTCATTGCACTAAAAGTTTCAATGAGTAAACAATACCGTACCACTCTCGTGATCATTTCTCCCCTTTTTCAGTTACGTTATTGATGATAAAAAAAGAGTAATTTAAATGTAATAACTCGCTAACATGTCAAGAGTGTTTAAGGTGTGTCTTAGTAACATATTGAGGAAGTTAGTTAAATTTGCAGAGAGTAACATGAGCCCTGCTCGGTTGCAGCGAAGCTATTTCGTACTGAGAGTAGCTGCCATTTGATGTCGATTGTGAATGAACATGTGCGTTGTTAATAAGATATTTTGCGGTGTTATTTGTATAATGGTTTTTCAAACACTTTATTGCCTGTTGATAAATTGAGTTATGGTTTACTGAGTTAAAGCTTTGTGCTTGACAGTTATATTGAAATTAGTATCTGTTTCAGTGAATTACAGCGTATACTGTTGTGACTTGAATAAGCCTTGTACCCTACAAACCTATCTATTTCCTGTAGATCTGTTGTTCTGTAATGTGTTACTTTTGTAAAAGGATTTGCACTAAAGGTTTCAATGAGTAAACAATACCGTACCACTCTCGTGATAATTTCTCCCCTTTTTCAGGGGCGTAACATGTGTGCATACATGTGTCTGCCAATGTTTGTGTTGCTTTACAGTCTCCGCTGATCTATAAGGTGTATTTTTCAGTTTTTTTTAAATCTAATTTTACTGCTTGCGTCAGTTACTTGATGTGGAATAGAGTTCCATGTAGTCATGGCTCTATGTAGTACTGTGTGCCTCCCATCTCTGTGAAGAGAGAGACCTGTTGTGGCATGTCTTGTGGGGTATGCATGGGTGTCTGAGCTGTGTGCCAGTAGTTCAGACAGACAGCTCGGTGCATTCAACATGTCAATACCTCTCATAAATAAAAGTAGTGATGAAGTCAATCTCTCCTCCACTTTCAGCCAGGAGAGATTGAAATGCATATTATTAATATTAGCTCTCTGTGTACATCCAAGGGCCAGCCGTGCTGCCCTGTTCTGCGCCAATTGCAATTTTCCTAAGTCCTTTTTTGTGGCACCTAACCACAAGACTAAACAGTAGTCAAGGTGCGACAAATCTAGCGCCTGTGGGACCTGCCTTGTTGATAGTGTTGTTAAGAAGGCGGAGCATTGCTTTATTATAGACAGACTTCTTATCTAACAGGCTGACCACACCGCTCGCGTAGCAAAATAAATGTAGAAATCTATGTTATTCAATTATTGCACCCACACTGCTCGCGCACGCCAACGAGCGTCTACGTTGCCAAGGGCTAAAATATCAGTTCTATTTCTGACGCAGATCACGCTGCAAGTCCTGCCTCTCCCATCTCATTGGTTTATAGAAGCAGGTACCCATGTGCCATGTCCTTATTGGTTATACCCACGTGGGTGACTGAAAGACGAACGAGGTCAGTGGCAGTAATGCACCTACTTTATGAAAGTTGCCAATCGCAATATAAAGTCAAGAGAAGAAAAGGCCTGGAAGGAAGAGAGATGACTAGAAATTACACGATTGACAGTTTTATGTGTGGATTAATTGGCGGAGTAGAGGACCTT
This sequence comes from Salvelinus namaycush, assembly GCF_016432855.1. Lineage (NCBI taxonomy): Eukaryota > Metazoa > Chordata > Actinopteri > Salmoniformes > Salmonidae > Salvelinus > Salvelinus namaycush. Next base: position 26,437,498 of record NC_052319.1, on the reverse strand, counting down.
GTGCATTTCAGGTAAAATAACAACTCAATGTTTATATCCCAGGACAAATTAGCTAGCAACAGCAAGCTAGCTAAATAGGACAACTTAGCTAGCAAGTGCAAGCTAGCTAGCTAGCTAAATTGCCATAAAGGTTTAATGCTTTTTCGACCGGTCCCCAAATGAATGTAATTGCTTTAGAGTTTGTTTTGATATTTTAACCTTCGTGTCATGATCGCGTTTGGTGTGGGGGGACAAAATACATTTATGCACGATGGCGCACGATGACGCATGCGCGCAGCCAGTTTGGGTTCCGCGTTAGCTACTACTGCATCAATAAGTTTTCACAATCTAGGGTTACTCCAAGCAGTTTAGTCATCTCAACTTGCTCAATTTCCACACTTTTTATTACAATATTTAGTTGAGGTTTAGGGTTTAGTGAGTGTTTTGTTCCAAATACAATGATTTTAGGTTTTATAAATATTTAGGACTAACTTATTCCTTGCCGCAAACTCAAACTAACTGCAACTCTTTGTTAAGTGTAGCAGTCATTTCAGTCGCTGTAGCTGACGTGTATAGTGATGAGTCATCTGCATACATAGACCCTCTGGCTTTACTCAAAATCAGTGGCATGTCGTTAGTAAAAAATAAATTAAAGCAAGGGGCCTAAACAGCTACCCTGGGGAATTCCTGATTCTAACTGGATTATATTTGATAGGCTTCCATTAACTTATGGCTGCATCCCGCTGACGGGATCGATATGACAACAGCCAGTGAAAGTGCAGGGCGCCAAATTCAAACAACAGAAATCTCATAATAAAATTCCTCAAACATACATGTGTCTTATATCATTTTAAAGGTAATCTTGTTGTTAATCCCACCAAAGTGTCCGATTTCAAATATGCTTTTCCTTACCTTTGATGAACTTCATCAGAATGCAGTCCTAGGAATCCCAGGTCCACAATAAATGCTTGATTTGTTCAATAATGTCCGTTATTTATGTCCAATTAGCTACTTTGGTTAGCGCGTTTGGTAAACAATTCCAAAGTCACAAAGCCACATTTCGTCACTATAACGTGACGAAATGTCCAACGGTTCCGTAACAGTCAGTAGAAACATGTCAAACGATGTATTGAATCAATCTTAAGAATGTTGTTAACCTGTTTGGGCTGCAGCCCGACACCGGTACACTTATGACAACATCCAGCTCAAGTGCAGGGCGCGAAATTCAAAAGATATTTTTTTTAAATATTTAACTTTCACACATTAACAAGTCCAAGACACCAGATGAAAGGTGCACATCTTGTGAATCAAGCCAACATGTCCGATTTTTAAAATGTTTTACAGGGAAGACACAATATGTAAATCTATTAGCTAACCACGTTAGCAAAAGACACCACTATTCTTACACCATCAGTTTCTTACTCCATCACTAGCTATCACAAATTCGGCCAAATAAAGAAATAAATAGCCACTAACCAAGAAACAACCTCATCAGATGACAGTCTGATAACATATTTATTGTATAGCATATGTTTTTTTTCGAAAAATGTGCATATTTCAGGTATAAATCATAGTTTACATTGCAGCTACAATCAGAAATTGCACCGAAAGCAGCCATAATATTTACAGACACCAACGTCAAATACCTAATTACTCATCATAAAACATTTCTGAAAAATACATAGTGTACAGTAAATGAAAGACAGGCATCTTGTGATGCCAGACAATATTTCCGATTTATTAAGTGTTTTACAGCGAAAACAAAATGTAGCGCTATATTAGCGTAGCCACAATAGCCAGAAACACTTGGGCGCCGACGACCAGTTCACATGCACGACAGATATATGAAATAACATCATAAATTGGGTCTTACTTTTGCTGATCTTTCATCAGAATGTTGAACAAGGTGTCCTTTGTCCAGATGAGTCGTTGTTTGGATTCAGAATGGCAACTTTCTCTCTCCATTTAGCAAGCGTGCTAGCCGGGTTGCACGGATCTCTCCATGTAAACAAACGGAAGAGAACGGAACACGGCAAAACTCCCGAAAAAATGTCAATAATCTGATGAAACTATATTGAAAAAACATACGTTACGATGATATGGTGACATGTATCAAATAAAATCTAAGACGGAGATGTTAGTCGTCCATAACGGGAGCAAAACAGAACGCATATCCATGTCCAAGTCGCGCGCTTCAGAGTACCGGAAGTGGACGGTCACGTCAAAGAAATAGCTTTTATTCCACCTCAGACCAAGATAAACACAAAATTTCTTCTCTCACATCCTCTTGACACCCAGAGGAAGGCGTAAGAAGTGTACGTAGACTCTTACGTGTCATGACCATGTATAGGCAGGAAGTTGAACAGAGCATATATTTCTGACATTCCACTTCCTGGTCAGGAAAAGTGCTGCATAATGAGTTCTGTTTCACTCAGAGAAATAATTCAAACGGTTTTAGAAACTAGAGAGTGTTTTCTATCCAATAGTAATAATAATATGCATATTGTACGAGCAAGAATTGAGTACGAGGCCGTTTGAAATGGGCATCTTTTATCTGGCTACTCAATACTTTCCCTTGCAGCCATAACAGGTTTTAACATACATCTTGAATAACGTTCCAACCGGAGAATTACATTGACTTCAGTTGAGAGATGGAACGGAGCTGCCTATCACGTGAACGTGTTCAATGCGTGGTCACCTCATGGCAGTGATTACTCATTCCTGTCTCCTTCGGCCCCCCTTCACATTAGAGTCATCAGACAAAGTTCTATTGACTGTTGACATCTAGTGGAAGCCGTAGGAAGTGAAAACTCATCCATATCTCGCTGTAATTTCATTGGGAGCTTGGTTGAAAATCTAGCAGCCTCAGAAAAAATCCAAACAGGAAGTGGAACTTCTCAGGTTTTTGCCTGCCATATGAGTTCTGTTATACTCACAGACATAATTCAAACAGTTTTAGAAACTTCAGAGTGTTTTCTATCCAATATTAATAATATGCATATATTAGCAACTATGACTGAGGAGCAGGCCGTTTACTCTGGGCACCTCTGTGCAACTTTCATCCAAGCTACTCAATACTGCCCCTGCAGCCATAAAAAGTTAAAGAACACCCTCTGTGTTCTGTTAGACAACTCTTTATCCACATTATAGCAGGGGGGGTAAAGCCGTAACACATACGTTTTTCCCGCAGCAGACTATGATCAATAATGTCAAAAGCAGCACTGAAATCTAACAAGACAGCCCCCACAAACATTTTATCATCAATTTCTCTCAGCCAATCATCAGTCATTCGTGTAAGTGCTTGTTGAGTGTCCTTCCCTATAAGCATGCTGAAATTCTGTTGTCAATTTGTTTACTGTAAAATAGCATTGTATCTGGTCAAACACAATTTTTTCCAAGTTTACTAAGGGTTGGTAACAGGCTGATTGGTCGGCTATTTGAGCCAGTAAAGGGGGCTTTACTATTCTTGTGTAGCGGAATGACTTTAGCTTCCCTCCAGGCCTGAGGGCACACACTCTCTAGTGGGCTTCAATTGAAGATGTGGCAAATAGGAGTGGCAATATCGTCTGCTATTATCCTCAGTAATTTTTCATCCAGGTTGTCAGACCCCAGTGGCTTGTCATTGTTGATAGCCAACAATAATTTTTTCACTTCTTCCACACTGACTTTACGGAATTCAAAAGTACAATTCTTGTCTTTGATAATTTGCTCCGATACTTGGATGTGTAGTGTCAACGTTTGTTGCTGGCATGTCATCCCTAAGTTTGCTTATCTTGCCAATGAAAAAGTCATTAAAGTAGTTTATCATTGGGCTTTGTGATGAATGAGCCATCTGATTCAATGAATGAAGGAGCCGAGTTGGCTTTTTTTCCCATAATTTTATTTAAGGTGTTTTCACAGACCAGACAGTGCCCAAGTTACCACGGTAACAGCCCGGCCCTTAAAGTCGCAGCTGAACATTTGTCTCACTTAATGATTGTATGAATAGGGGGTGCTTTTCTCAATAGGGGGTGCTGTTTGCACTTTGTAAAAATTTCGTTCCCAAATTAAACTGCCTCGTACTCAATTCTTGCTCGTACAATATGCATATTATTATTACTATTGGATAGAAAACACTCTCTAGTTTCTAAAACCGTTTGAATTATATCTGTGAGTAAAACAGAACTCGAGTTGGAGCAATCTTCCTGTCACCAAGTGAGAAATCTGAAATGAGCCAGGCTGTTCTGAGGTCGGTTTATTAATTTGCATGTCTTCTATTGGTTGAGATGCACTGCATACGCCTTCCCCTGGATGTCAGCAAATAGTGAGAATTGGAATGGAGTTGCTAGGCAGATCTGAGGCCATATAAATGGGCTGGGTACGTGGGGTCCTCTCTTTCCTTCATTCGCCATGACGCAAGACAGACCTCAGGATGGCGTTCTAGAAAGCTCCCGTTATAGCCCTTAGATATATCCGGCTCTGATTTTATTCGATATAGGTGTTAAAGACATCATAATGTTGTTATTTTAAACCGAGTTATATCAGTTTATATCAGTATATTGCGATTTTCGGATATTTATTTGTGCTTCGTTCTAGTGAGTTGGGCACGTCTGGGCCACATGGCTAATGTTTACTGCTAATTCCAAAGTTGAAGGCGACAATCTACAACCGAGCAACGATTCTTTTGGACAAAGGACAACTTGCCCAAGATTCTGATGGGAGCTCATCAAAAAGTAAGAACTATTTATGATGTTAATTCGTTGTTCTGTTGAAAAATGTAAAACTCATATTCCGCCATTAATTTCGGTGCGGTCTCGCTTTAACGCACGCTGTATGTCGTAGTAACGTTAATTTAAAAAATCTAACACAGCGGTTGCATTAAGAACTAATGTATCTTTAATTTGCTGTCCAACCTGTATTTTTTAGTCAAGTTTATGATTAGTTACTGATTAAATTAGGTGCCTCTCACATATTGTTGGCAGCTTGGCTACTATTCTCATTGTATAACCACGATTTGTGCCGCTAAATATGCACATTTTCGAACAAACTCTATATGTATTGTGTAATATGATGTTATAGGACTGTCATCTGAAGAAGTTTGAGAAGGTTAGTGAAAAAATTTATATCTTTTGCTGGTTTATTCGTTATCGCTATTGTTGGCTTGAATCAATGCTGTTGTGTGGTTGGCTATTGTAGTAAGCTAATATAATGCTATATTGTGTTTTCGCTGTAAAACACTTAAAAAATCTGAAATATTGGCTGGATTCACAAGATCTTTGTCTTTCATTTGCTGTACGCTGTGTATTTTTCATAAATGTTTTATGATGAGTATTTAGGTAATTCACGTTGGTCTCTGTAGTTATTCTAGTTGCTTTGGTGAGAGTTGTGATGGTGGCTGCAATGGTAAACTATGATTTATACCTGAATATGCACATTTTTCTAACAAAACATATGCTATACAATAAATATGTTATCAGACTGTCATCTGATGACGTTGTTTCTTGGTTAGTGACTATTTATATCTTTATTTGGTCGAAATTGTGATAGCTACCTATGCAGGAAAAAAATGGTGGGAAAAAAAGTTGTGTCTTTTGCTATCGTGGTTAGCTAATAGATTTACATATTGTGTCTTCCCTGTAAAACATTTTAAAAATCAGAAATGATGGCTGGATTCACAAGATGTGTATCTTTCATCTGGTGTCTTGGACTTGTGATTTAATGATATTTAGATGCTAGTATTTACTTGTGACGCTATGCTAGGCTATGCTAGTCAGCTTTTTTACTGATGGGGGTGCTCCCGGATCCGGGATTGTGATGAAGTAGAAGTTAATGAACTTTGTCATTTTGTATCATTTAACACTAAAATATTTTAATTATTCTCCCAGATTTATTTGTGTAATTCTACATTTCTAATTAGCAACACATATACTCCTTGTTTAAAAAAATGTCAGAGTCCTGAACTATAATAATAAATAAGCCATATCACTCAGAATTTTGTGGCAGGGCAGGCACTTTGTTGATTCTTGATGTTCAGTTGTAGAACTTATCTTTTTATCTAAATCATTTATTTTAACATAAATTGGTTAAAAGACGCTGGAACTAGCAATATGCCCCATGACTTCTTACTAACAATACCTTGTTTTAGAAACATTTTAAAAGCATGCTTATCCAATTTTTTGGGGTGTAATTATGGCAAAAATGTATATATTTTGACTGGTATATACTTGCCACAATATATACCAGGTGGCTTGCCACAGTGGCTGGTGGACCCAAAAATGTATTTCCCACCATGCTCATACCAGATTACCAGTCAAAGATAAATTAGAGATAGTGTATATTAATAATGCAATTATTTTTCTGAGTGTACTAAACATTAGAAACACATTCCTAATATTGAGTTGCACCCCCTTTTGCCCTCAGAACAGCTTCAATTCACATGGACTCTACAAGGTGTCGAAAGCGTTCCACAGGGATGCTGTAACGGCAGCCTTCCCTCTCTTCACTAGAAGAGAGAGTGTAGCAGGGATCGGACCAACACGCAGCGTAGCCAGTGCTCAACATGTTTAATTACACGAAACAGTGAAAACTTACAATGATACAAAATAACAAAAGTGGCAAACCGATACAGTCCTAGCTGGTGCAGACAAAACACAAAGACAGGAAACAACCACCCACAATCCCCAACACAAAACAAGCCACCTATATATGATTCTCAATCAGGGACAACGATTGACAGCTGTCTCTGATTGAGAACCATATTAGGCTGGACACAGAAACAGACTAACTAGACACACAACATAGAATTCCCACCCAGCTCACGTCCTGACCAACACTAAACAAGCAAAACACATAAGAACTCTGGTCAGGACGTTACAGATGCTGGCCCACAGTTGTGCCAAGTTGACCGGATGTCCTTTGGGCGGTGGACCATTCTTGATACAAATGGGGAAACTGAGCATGGAAAAACTCAGCAGCGTTGCAGTTCTTGACACACATCACCACAGTGTTCCCTCCAATATGTATTTGAAAGGGGCTGTTGTCTCTTGGCTTTTTTAGAGCATTTATTTGTTTGTTTTAAATGTGAAGAAAAACCCAATAGTACACCAAAGAAAGTTGCTAGCTAGCTGTCTAGTACATTTAGTCTCTGTGTATTTGTTGCCATGGTAATAGGCTTGTGAATTAGCATACATTGAATTAGCAATCCAGGTTTGGCCAATGATGTATATGAAACCTGGATTGCTAATTCAATGTATTGGCAGTTGAGGCTTTGAAGCCACCGGTCGGCCATATTGTCACTCCCCAGTAGGAGCAGTCCTCCTTAGGAATGAATGGAATTATACAGTATTTCCAATAAATGTTTAGATGACAAAGTAACATGAATTTAAGTATTTCTTGTTTTTGTTGTAGTGGGGACAGTAACATTAGTCATCTCAAAAAAAGTATATTTAATTTTTTGTTTAGCTCACATTTTTTCCAAGTATGCACTAAGGCATCTGTAGTAGAATAAATGTGCCAAAAACTAATGTAGAAAATAATTAATTAATTTCTATACCTTTCAAAATATGTTTTACAACGGTGAGGGAGTGCCAAGTTGTCGGCACGGTGGCTTCAACAAGCGCCCCCTATCAGTCATCTATTATGTATGTATAAGTGTGTAAAAATATATACAGTTGAAGTTTACATACACTTAGGTTGGAGTCATTAAAACTAGTTTTTCAACCACTCCACAAATTTCTTGTTAACAAACTATAGTTTTGGCAAGTCGGTTAGGACATCTACGTGCATGATACAAGTAATTTTTCCAACAATTGTTTACAGACAGATTATTTCACTTATAATTCACTGTATCACAATTCCAGTGGGTCAGAAGTTTAAATACACTAAGTTGACTGTGCCTTTAAACAGCTTGGAAAATTCCAGAAAATGATGTCATAGCTTTAGAAGCTTCTGATAGGCTAATTGACATCATTTGAGTCAATTGGAGGTGTACCCGTGGATGTATTTCAAAGCCTACCTTCAAACTCCGTGCTTCTTTGCTTGACATCATGGGAAAATCAAAATAAATCAGCCAAGACCTCAGAAAAGAATTGTAGACCTCCACAAGTCTGGTTCATCCTTGGGAGCAATTTCCAAATGCCTGAAGGTACCACGTTCATCTGTAGAATCAATAGCACGCAAGTATAAACACCATGGGACCACGCAGCCGTCATACCGCTCAGGAAGGAGACGCGTTCTGTCTCCTAGAGATGAACGTACTTTGGTGCGAAAAGTGCAAATCAATCACAGAACAACAGCAAAGGACCTTGTGAAGATGCTGGAGGAAACAGGTACAAAAGTATCTATATCCACAGTAAAACGAGTCCTATATCGACATAACCTGAAAGGCCGCTCAGCAAGGAAGAAGCCACTGCTCCAAAACCGCCATAAAAAAGCCAGACTACGGTTTGCAACTGCACATGGGGACAAAGATCGTACTTTTTGGAGAAATGTCCTCTGGTCTGATGAAACAAAAATAGAACTGTTTGGCCATAATGACCATCGTTATGTTTGGAGGAAAAAGAGGGAGGCTTGCAAGCCGAAGAACAACATTCCAACCGTGAAGAACGGGGGTGGCAGCATCACTTTATGGGGGTGCTTTGCTGCAGGAGGGACTGGTGCACTTCACAAAATAGATCGCATCATGAGGTAGGAAAATTATGTGGATATATTGAAGCAACATCTCAAGACATCAGTCAGGAAGTTAAAGCTTGGTCGCAAATGGGTCTTCCAAATGGACAATGACCCCAAGCATACTTCCAAAGTTGTGGCAAAATGGCTTAAGGACAACAAAGTCAAGGTATTGGAGTGCCCATCACAAAGCCCTGACCTCCAATCCTATAGAAAATGTGTGGGCAGAACTGAACAATTGTGTGCGAACAAGGAGGCCTACAAACCTGACTCAGTTACACCAGCTCTGTCAGGAGGAATGGGACAAAATGTCACGTTCCTGACCGGTTTTCTGTTATTTTGTATGTGTTTGACGGTCAGGGCGTGAGTTTGGGTGGGTAGTCTATGTTATGTGTTTCTATGTTTGTTAAAGGGTGACCTGATATGGTTCTCAATTAGAGGCAGGTGGTTTTCATTTCCTCTGATTGAGAGCCATATTAAGGTAGGTGTTTTCACATTGATTGTTGTGGGTGGTTGTCTCCTGTGTCTGTGTATGTTGCGCCAAACGGGACTGTTTCGGTTTGTTCGTTCGTTCGTTCGTTCGTTCGTTCGTTCGTTTTGTGTAGTCTGTTTTTCCTGTTCGTGCGTTCTTCGTTACATGTAAGTTCTTACGTTCAGGTCAGTCTACATTCGTTTTGTTATTTTGTTTAGTATCAAGTATAGTTCGTTTTTCGTCTTGTTTAATAAAGTCATTATGTCAAACTACCACGCTGCATATTGGTCATCTGATCCGTCTCTCCTCTCCTCGTCCGAGGAGGAGGAAGAGCTAGAGAATCGTTACAGAACCACCCACCAACCAAAGACCAAGCGGCATGGGAGAGCGCTACAGCGAAACCAGGATTCGTGGACATGGGAGGAGATATTGAATGGAGAAGGACCCTGGGCTAAGGCAGGAGAGAATCGCCGCTCTCGGGAAGAGAGGGAGGCAGCTAAAGCCCAGGAGCGGTGGTTTGAGGAGGCAGCAAGGAGACGTGGCTGGAAGCCTGTGAGTAAACCCCAAAAATTTATTGGGGGGGGGGGCTAGAAGGGAGAGTGGCGAAGTCAGGTAGGAGACCTGCACCCACTCCCTGTACTTACCGTGGAGAGCGAGAGTACGGGCAGACACCATGTTACGCAGTAGAGCGCATGGTGTCTCCTGTACGTGTGCACAGCCCGGTGCGGTACATACCAGCTCCTCGTATCGGCCGGGCCAGATTGAGTATTGAGCCGGATGTCATGAAGCCGGCCCTACATATCTGGCCACCAGTACGTCTCCTCGGGCCGGCATACATGGCACCAGCCTTACGCATGGTGTCCCCGGTTCGCCTACATAGCCCGGTGCGGGTTATTCCACCTCCCCGCACTGGTCAGGCGACGGGGAGCATACAACCAGGTAAGGTTGGGCAGGCTCAATGCTCAAGGGAGCCAGTACGCCTGCACGGTCCGGTATTTCCGGCGCCACCTCCCCGCCCCAGCCCAGTACCACCAGTGCCTACTCCACGCACCAGGTTTCCAGTGCGTTTCCAGAGCCCTGTTCCTCCTCCACGCACTCTCCCTATGGTGCGTGTCTCCAGCCCAGTGCCTCCAGTTCCGGCACCACGCACTAAGCCACCTGTGCGTCTCCAGAGCCCTGTACACACTGTTCCTTCTCCCCGTACTCGTCCTGATGTGCGTGCCCTCAGCCCGGTGCCACCAGTGCCGGTACCACGCACCAGGTCCATAGTGCGTTTTGAGAGTCCAGTGTGCCCTGTCCCTGCTCCCCGCACTAGCCTGAAGGTGCGTGTCCTTAGCCCGGTGCCTCCAGTTCCGGCACCACGCACCAGGCCTACAGTGCGCCTCATCCGGCCAGAGCCATCCGTCTGCCCAGTGCCATCTGAGCCATCCGTCTCCCCAGCGCCATCTGAGCCATCCGTCTCCCCAGCGCCATCTGAGCCATCCGTCTCCCCAGCGCCATCTGAGCCATCCGTCTCCCCAGCGCCATCTGAGCCATCCGTCTGCCCAGTGCCGTCTGAGCCATCCGTCTGTCCCGAGCCATTAGAGCCGCCCGTCTGTCCCGAGCCGTCAGAGCCGTTAGTCAGTCAGGAGCCGCTAGAGCCATTCGTCAGTCAGGATCTGCCAGAGCCGCCAACCAGACAGGATCTGTCAGAGCCGCCAACCAGACAGGATCTGCCAGAGCCGCCAACCAGACAGGATCTGCCAGAGCCGCCAGCCAGACAGGATCTGCCAGAGCCGCCAACCAGACAGGATCTGCCAGAGCCGCCAACCAGACAGGATCTGCCAGAGCCGCCAACCAGACAGGATCTGCCAGAGCCGTCAGCGAGCCATGAGCGTCCAGAGCCGTCAGCCAGCCATGAGCGTCCAGAGCCGTCAGCCAGCCATGAGCGTCCAGAGCCGTCAGCCAGCCATGAGCGTCCAGAGCCGTCAGCGAGCCATGAGCGTCCAGAGCCGTCAGCTAGCCATGAGCGTCCAGAGCCGTCAGCCAGCCATGAGCGTCCAGAGCCGTCAGCTAGCCATGAGCGTCCAGAGCCGTCAGCTAGCCATGAGCGTCCAGAGCCGTCAGCCAGTCATGAGCTGCCCCTCAGCCCAGAGCTGCCATTTATCCAGAACTGCCCCTCAGTCCAGAGCTGTCTCTCTGTCCGGAGCTGCCCTTCAGTCCGGAGTTGCCCCTCTATCCTGAGCTACCTCTCTATCCTGACCTACCTCTCTGTCCTGAGCTATCTCTCTGTCTTGAGCTACCTTATCCCGGTGCTGCCCCTTGTCCCGGTGCTGCCCCTTATCTTAAGGTTACCATTTAAATTAAGTGGGTGTAATATGAGGGTGGTCATTCTAAGGGGGAGACGTAAGCTGGGATTGACTATGGTGGGGTGGGGACCTCGCCCAGAGCCTGAGCCACCACCGTGGTCAGACGCCCACCCAGACCCTCCCCTAGACTTTTGGTGGTGCGTTCGGAGTACGCACCTTGAGGGGGGGGTTATGTCACGTTCCTGACCGGTTTTCTGTTATTTTGTATGTGTTTGACGGTCAGGGCGTGAGTTTGGGTGGGTAGTCTATGTTATGTGTTTCTATGTTTGTTAAAGGGTGACCTGATATGGTTCTCAATTAGAGGCAGGTGGTTTTCATTTCCTCTGATTGAGAGCCATATTAAGGTAGGTGTTTTCACATTGATTGTTGTGGGTGGTTGTCTCCTGTGTCTGTGTATGTTGCGCCAAACGGGACTGTTTCGGTTTGTTTGTTCGTTCGTTCGTTCGTTCGTTCGTTCGTTCGTTCGTTCGTTCGTTCGTTCGTTCGTTCGTTTTGTGTAGTCTGTTTTTCCTGTTCGTGCGTTCTTCGTTACATGTAAGTTCTTACGTTCAGGTCAGTCTACATTCGTTTTGTTATTTTGTTTAGTATCAAGTATAGTTCGTTTTTCATCTTGTTTAATAAAGTCATTATGTCAAACTACCACGCTGCATATTGGTCATCTGATCCGTCTCTCCTCTCCTCGTCCGAGGAGGAGGAAGAGCTAGAGAATCGTTACACAAAATTCACCCAACTTATTGTGGGAAGCTTGTGGAAGGCTACCTGAAATGTTTGACCCAAGTTAAACAATTTAAAGGCAATGCTACCAAATACGAATTGAGTGTATGTAAACTTCTGACCCACTGGGAATGTGATGAAAGAAATAAAAGCTGAAATAAATCACCCTCTACTATTATTCTGACATTTCACATTCTTAAAATAAAGTGGTGATCCTAACTGACCTAAGACAGGGAATTTTTACAAGGATTGAATTTCAGGAATTGTGAAAAACTGAGTTTAAATGTATTTGGCTAAGTATGTAAACTTCAGACTTCAACTGTATCATCGGTTTTGACAGCTGATTTGTCCCATCGCCAACCAATGCAATTACAGGAGAAGCACTGGCTAGCATCCGCCATTACATCTATCTATAACTAAATGTGGAATGGAATGATAAATTATAAAATCCAAACCATTCCCATGTGTGTACTTACTCTATGAGAGGTCGTCTCATTTGCTGAGACCACAATAATAAATTGCAAATGTATGATAGCTGGGGGTTTTCAAAACCACAACATCTCTCCCACTGTTTCCTTAGGTGTGGTGTTATGTATCCAGATTAAATGTGTGTGCACAATCTTGAGTGTGTGATGGTTTCTCCGGTCTGAAATAGAGAGGACTAGCCTGTACATAGTGATGGAGTACTGTAATGGAGGAGATCTGATGAAGATCAGTATGCAAAGAGGGGTTCTGTTTACTGAGGAGTAGGTACAGAAACACACACACACACACACACACACACACATGTTTGTTGTACTATCCTTGTGGGGACCAAACAATTGATTCTCATTAAAAATCATATTTTCCCTAAACCTAACCTTAATCCCTAACCATAACCCTAATTCTAACCCTAAAACTTACCCCCGAGCCTAAAATTGCCTTTTTCATTGAGGGGATTGGCAAAATGTTCCCACTTGTCTTAATTTTCCTTGTTTTACTATCCTTGTGAGGACTTCTGGTGCTCACAAGGATAGTAAAACCAAACACACACACACACACACACACACAGACTCATGTAAACTATTTTGTTTCCACTCTCAGATAGTGGAATGGTTCGTACAGATCTCTCTGACTGAAGCACATCCACAACAGGAAGATTTTGCACAGCGACATGAAAGCACAGGTATTAAACAGCTGTCATATTCAGTTAAAAGCCACTGAAATATCAAAGCACAGATACAGCTTATAACGACTTGATCTACACTAATCATTGTTTTGTTTCTGTATTGCTTTCCTCTAGAATATATTGTGGGATGAAAGCCAAGCTGGGAGACTTTGGCATCGCAAGAATGTTAAACTAGTGAGTTACTATGATAGTGGCAGAAGACGCGCAGCTAGGGAAGACTACTGGTATTTTCCCCATTACTTTTCTCCACGATTGTTGATTACAGAGAGCTGCAACGTGGTTGAGAAATGCTATTAACATTTTACTGCCTGTACAACCATACAGTTATATTGTTATAAGGTGTGAAAAGAACATTGGTGTGCAAATAATGAGTCTGGATCACTTTATGACTTTTATATATTTTTAGATGAAACTGTTGACTAATGAGTCCAAGTTTGTTTTATTGTGATTGGTTAGTGCCATAGAGCTAGCCAGGACCTGTGTTGGGAAGCCATATTACCTTTATCCTGAGATCTGTGAGAATAGACCGTACAACAACAAAACATATGTACTGTATCATCCTCCCCTCTTTTTCTCTCTCTGTGTCTAGGCCTACAAAGTGAAAGCCAAAATGTCAGTGTTTTGGTGAAGTGAATTATGGAGGGTCTACCTGGCACGCCCACATGTATGCTCTAGTTGGTTGGCCCTCGCTACATATTCGTCGCCAGACCCACTGGCTCCAGGTCATCGCTAAGTCTATGCTAGGTAAAGCTCCACCTTATCTCAGCTCACTGGTCCCGATAACAACACCCACCCGTAGCATGCGCTCCAGCAGGTATATGTCACTGGTCATCCCCAAAGCCAACACATCCTTTGGCCGCCTTTCCTTCCAGTTCTCTGCTGCCAATGACTGGAACGAATTGCAAAAATCACTGAAGCTGGAGACTTTTATTTCCCTCACCAACTTTAAACATCAGCTATCTGAGCAGCTAACTGATCGCTGCAGCTGTACATAGCCCACCTGTAAATAGCCCACCCAATCTACCTACCTCATCCCCATATTGTTGTTATTTACTTTTCTGCTCTTTTGCACACCAGTATTTCTACTTGCACATCATCATCTGCTCATCTATCACTCCAGTGTTAATTTGCTAAATTGTAATTACTCCGCTACTATGGCCTATTTATTGCCTTACCTCCTCACGCCATTTGCACACACTGTATATAGACTTTTTTCTATTGTGTTATTGACTGTATGTTTGTTTATTCCATGTGTAACACTGTGTTCTTGCTTGTGTCGCACTGCTTTGCTTTATCTTGGCCAGGTCGCAGTTGTAAATGAGAACTTGTTCTCTATTAGGCTACCTGGTTAAATAAAGGTGAAATAAAAATAAAATGTTATTCTGTTATATGTTTAGACAACCTAAAAAGTATACGATCAGTATAAGATCAGTAGGTGGTGATATTTTACCTGATGGTTGTGTGGGCAGGAGGGACTGTAGAGCATTAGCTAGCGGTCTGATCAATCAACTATTTGGCTGTAGCTACATCAAACCTTTGTTCTGCTCTCCAGGACTGGGCTGTTTTGATACTAGCTGGCGTTACAGAGTTTCACTGTCACCAACACCCACAGTGTAATGCTATGTGTTTTTTGCCATTTCCAATAATACTGGTTCTTTCTGTTGCTCAGAGAGCTCTGCACCCTGACATCCAGTAAGCACTGCCACGCACGCACGCACACACACACACACACACACACGTACATAGTGCCTTCAGAAAGTATTCATACCCCTTGACCTAAGATAAATTAGAGATAGAATAAGCCTACCACTTCGCGGCTGAGCCATTGTTGCTCCTAGACGTTTCCACTTCACAATAAACACTTACAGTTGACCGAGGCAGCTCTAGCAGAGCAGAAATTTGACCAACTGTTGGAAAGGTGGCATCCTATGACGGTGCCACGTTGAAAGTCACTGAGCTCTTCAGTAAGGCCATTCTACTGCTAATGTTTTTTCTATGGAGATTGCATGGCTGTGTGCTCAATTTTATACACCTGTCAGCAACGGGTATGGCTGAAATAGCCGAATCCACTAATTTGAAGGGGTGTCCACATACTTTTTGTATATACAGTGTACTTCTTTAACCCGTCTCCTCCCATTCATCTACACTAATTGAAGTAGATTTAACAAGTGACATCAATAAGGGATCATAGCTTTCACTTGAATTCACCTGGTCAGTCTAAGTCATGGAAAGATCAGGTGTTCCTAATGTTTTCTACACTCTGTGTAGTGTACATTCCATCAATCATTGATTCAGCCATGTCGTCAAGGTATGTATTGATATTTATGTTGTGGCGTCTAACATTTTATTGCAATACAATTGTCTCTCATTAACCATGTAATAATAACTGAAAACACAATATATTTGTATGACTAATTTTAGGCTCTTTGAGTTTGACACCAATCGTTTGGATGGGCTCCTGTTACTTCATCTATCTCAGAAATGAACTGTGCTTTCATTTGGTAATTTTGCACAAATGCTAAACATTTGATTCAACATGGCCAGAATATTCCATTGAAAGAAGTGTAACATTGCCATAAAATCTAAATAACCCTCAAATAATTGCGGGCCGTTGAAATATGACACTCATGGTATTTGACTCCAGGTAGACAATTGTATGAAAGACTGTACAAGTCGCAGAGTACCTTGTATTTTTGTGCATCCTGTGCAGGTATTGACAAGACCAGTCAACATAATTATATCTGGTCTCTGGGCTGTCCTGTATGAGCTCTGTACCCTCAGACATCCAGTAAGCACTGCCACACACACACACACAGTGCCTTCAGAAAATATTCATACCCCTTTACTTATTCCACATTTTGTTGTTACAGCCTGAATTCAAAATTGATTAAATATAAATGTTTTCACCCATCTACACACAACCACCACATAATGACAAAGTTAAAACATGTTTTTTTTCTTCAATTGTAGCAAATTTAATGAAAATTAAATACAGAGATGTCTAATCTACATACTGTAAGTATTCACACCCCTGAGCCAATACACGTTAGTATTGGCTTCAGCAGCATTTACAGCTGTGAGTCTTTCTGGGTAAGTCTAAGAGATTTGCACACCTGGATTGTACAATATTTGCACATTATTCTTTTTGAAATTATTCAATCTCTGTCAAGTTGGTTGTTGATCATTTCTTGACAGCCATTTTCAAGTCTTGCCATACATCTTTAAGGTGGTTTAAGTCAAAACTGTAACCAGTCCACTCAGGAACATTCAATGTCATCTTGAAAAGCATCTCCAGTGTATATTTGGCCTTGTGTTTTAGGTTATTTTCCTGCTGAAAGGTGAATTTATCTCCCAGTGTCTGTTAGAAAGCAGACTGAACAAGGTTTTCCTCAAGGATGTTGACTGTGCTTAGCTCTATTCCGTTTATTTTTATCTTTAAAAAAAACTCTGTAGTCCTTGCTGATGACAAGTATACGAAAAGTGGTACTCAGTGATGTTGTGTTTGCCCCAAACATAATGCTTTGTATTCAGGACATGAAGTTCATTTCTTTGCCACATTTTTTGCAGTTTTACTTTAGTGCCTTATAGCAAACACCATGCATGTTTTGGAATATTTTTATTCTTTACAGGCTTCCTTCTTTTCACTCTGTAATTTACAGTAGTTATTATTGTGGAGTAACTACAATGTTGTTGATCCGTCCTCAGTTTTCTCCTATCAAAGCCATTAAACTCTGTTTTAAAGTCACCATTGGAAATCCCTGAGCGGTTTCCTTCCTTCCTGTATCTTTGTGGCGACTGGGTGTATTGACACACCATCTAAAGTGTAATTATTAACTTTACCATGCTCAAATGGATATTCAATGTCTACTTTTCAAATGTTTTACCCATCCACCAATAGTTGCCTTTCTTTGCGAGGCATTTTGAAAAACATATTTTCACTGACATTATGGGGTATTGTATGTAGGCAAGTAACACAATCTCAATTTAATCTATTTTTAATTCAGGCTGTAACAACAAAATGTGGGAAAAGTCAATACTTTCTGAATGCACTGTATCTCTGGTATTTCTCTGTTTCCTCCTCCGACAGGTAGACTCAGCGATATGAGATCATCATAAACAGTGAGGTGACTTTCTCCTTACAGAAATTAACATTCAAATATTTTCTGGTTGAAACAGTTAAACAAAACTTGCACAAGCCAAATGTGCTAACTCCTCACACTTTGCAGAAGTCTTGTGACTTCTTGTTAAGAACAGATATAATTAGCTTGCGTGCGGGGGTGTGTGTGTGTTCACTTCAGGGTATTGTGCTGTTTCCTCACTCTGTTCTGGATGTTTCTAGGTGATTGAGGAGTTCAGCCACATGATGTTGCACAGAAAGAGAGCTGCTGTAGGCCCACAGGCTAGAGTATGGGCCGTTCCAGCACAGACCCCAGATACACACACATTAGGGACATAACGCTAAAAGATCTGTGTTCAAACCTCCCCTTATCAGAATCATTAGCTTTTCTCTGCTTAGTTTCAGCCACACATTACCCAAAATCTATAGTTTCCTTCTTGCATTCAGTGGGCTTGGCTTCACAGTAGCTGTGGGGAAATGTTGACAGTAGCACCACCTGGTGGTCAGTATCATAGCTTGCTCTCCATTATCTGAAGATCCTCATCATATTCCATTCGCTCTAGCTTTTTGGCATCAAAACCAGTTACACCGAACTGAAATGTGAGCCCATTTCAAAGATTCCTGGGCATGAAATGTAAATTACGTCAGCCATATCTCTAAATCTCAGAGTACAATCATCAGGTGAATATCATTAGACTGTTGTCATTCTCTATGGAAGCATGCCAGTGCTGACATCTCCTTTCTGGCACCTGTAATGTTATGCTAACATCATAGCAACATTCAGAGAGTGTTGAGTAGACTGGGAGTGTCAAAGTGTCATCACAATTATGTAACTATCAAAATGTTCTTCTTTATTTGTAACTTTTTAATTTTTCATCCCATGTTGGGTCCAGAAATAGTCCCCAAAGCCAGAGGCCTCCACCCTGGCCAAAGCTTGGGCTCTCGGTAAAGGACTGCCCCTCAAATCAGACTGGAAACCCCCTTACAGAGTCATGCCACGGCATAAAGTAGCTTACCTGTTAGAACTACCACTATATCAGTTACTGCACTCCTGCAGTAACCTAGTCTGTATCATGATAATAGGTCAAATCTACCACACACCCAAAACTGATTTGTGAAGGTACTGGAGGCTAAATGGAAACTGGAGAAACAGGAAAATGATCATCTGATGAAGGTTGACAGACCGAAAGCTTAGTTAATGTAAAAATAAATGTGCATTTCACTGGAAGTGTGCAGAGACGTTTTTCCTGTTTCTCCATAGCTACTACATGGAAGCATGTTCCTAATCCAATTTGATCTTATTCCATCTAATCTTTTTGTTGTTTTTTTGTTCCTCAGCCATTTCCTCCAAGAGTTGCTTGCTGTCTCTGCCTGGCCGGTTCCCCTCCACTGGGATTCTCTACCTCTAACCCTATTACAGGGGCTGAGTCACTGGCTTACTGGTGCTCTTTCATGCCGTCCCTAGGAGGGGTGCGTCACTTGAGTGGGTTGAGTTACTGACGTGATCTTCCTGTCTGGGTTGGCGCCCCCCCTTGGTTTGTGCTGTGGTGGAGATCTTTGTGGGCTATACTCGGCCTTGTCTCAGGATTGTAAGTTGGTGGCTGAAGATATCCCTCTAGTGGTGCGGGGGCTGTGCTTTGGCAAAGTGGGTGGGGTTATATCCTTCCTGTTTGGCCCTGTCCAGGGGTATCATTGGATGGGGCCACAGTGTCTCCTGACCCCTCCTGTCTCAGCCTCCAGTATTTATGCTGCAGTAGTTTGTGTCGGGGGGCTAGGGCCAGTTGGTTATATCTGGAGTACTTCTCCTGTCTTGTCCTGTGTGAATTTAAGTATGCTCTCTCTAATTCTCTCCTTCTCTCTTTCTTTCTCTCTCTCGGAGGACCTGAGCCCTAGGACCATACGTCAGGACTACTGGGCATGATGACTCCTTGCTGTCCCCAGTCCACCTGGCCTTGCTGCTGTTCCAGTTTCAACTGTTCTGCCTGCAGTTATGCAACCCCTACCTGTCCCAGACCTGCTGTTTTCAACTCTTAATGATCGGCTATGAAAAGCCAACTGACATTTATTCCTGATTATTATTTGACCATGCTTGTCATTTATGAACATTTTGAACATCTTGGCTCTCTCTAATTCTCTCCTCTCTTTCTTTCTCTCTCTCGGAGGAACTGAGCCCTAGGACCATACGTCAGGACTACCGGGCATGATGACTCCTTGCTGTCCCCAGTCCACCTGGCCTTGCTGCTGTCCCAGTTTCAACTGTTCTGCCTGCGGTTATGGAACCGCCACCTGTCCCAGACCTGCTGTTTTCAACTCTTAATTATCGGCTATGAAAAGCCAACTGACATTTATTCCTGATTTATTATTTGACCATGCTTGTCATTTATGAACATTTTGAACATCTTGGCCATGTTCTGTTATAATCTCCACCCGGCACAGCCAGAAGAGGACTGGCCACCCCTCATAGCCTGGCTCCTCTCTAGGTTTCTTCCTAGGTTTTGGCCTTTCTAGGGAGTTTTTCCTAGCCACCGTGCTTCTACACCTGCATTGCTTGCTGTTTGGGGTTTTAGGCTGGGTTTCTGTACAGCACTTCGAGATATTAGCTGATGTACGAAGGGCTATATAAAATAAAATAAACTTGATTGCACAGGTGTGCAGCTCGTGGATCCATCGGCCAGACAATACAGTCAACAGGACCGCAGATGGAACGGTCAGGCTGAAGTCAACTCCTATGACCACTACCATGCCCAGCTGGAAGCCATCCAGAGGAGATGCCCCCTCTTCCTACTCGTCCTCATCCTCCTCTTTCTTCTCATCATCCTCCAGTGGTTCAGGAGAGACCTGTGGAGCACTCTGATGACAGAGAGAACCGCAAAGAACCTTATCAATTGTGAGTGTTCAATCAAGCATAACCATAGAACAATGAAGTGTTCTTCAAGCCTTCACATTTGTTAATGTGTGTATGTTTGGCCTGCAGGGTGGCTGCTGCTCGTAATGAATCCCTCCAGAGGAGACAGGAGGCCAACCAGTACAAGCTAATGGCAGAGAAACAGCTAGAGGGTTTCAGGCTGGATTACACTGAAACAGCGGTTTGCTGGCTTCTGTTAAATACTAGAAAAACTGGATATGCTGCAGATGTATGGTAACTAAAAATCTGTGAATCTGACCCCTGAACCTTCCTGTTTTGACCCACAGGGCCTGCGGCCCTCCACAGCAGACGCTGAGCGGTACCGACAGCCTGAGCAGGACCAAGGGGCAAGGCGTTCTGCACACCCACACATACCCCACGTTAAGAGGCAGGATGGGCAGCAGGTAAAACTGAACGGAAGGAGAAGGTGTACAAAAGTGAGTTATGTGATTTATTTTTTTATTTGTGAAGCATTCAGGTTCATATATGTGTAGTATCTGCGGCAGTTGCAGCACATCAGACAGCAATATTACAATGAGATGACAGAGAGCTGACGCTGAGGTAAAGACGACAACATATTGACATGAATGTTTCTCTGTCATTCCCTATGCCCTACCATTCTTTATCACAACTACATGATATCTGCATCAGTGGTGTAAAGTATTTATGTAAAAATACTTTAAAGTACTACTTAAGTTGTTTTTTTGGGTATCTGTACTTTACTATTTATATTTTTGACAACATTTACTTCACTACATTCCTAAAGAAAATGATGTGCTTTTTACTCCATACATTTTGAATGCTTAGCAGGACAGAAAATGGTCCAATTCATACACTTATCAAGATAACATCCGGTCATCCCGACCACCTCTGGCCTGGCGGACTCACTAAAACATAAATGCTTTGTTTGTAAACGATGTCTGAATATTGTAGTGTGACCCTGGCTATCCGTAAAAATTTTAAAAAGTGTGCCGTCTGGTTGGCTTCATAGAAGGAATTTTTAAATTATTCATACTTTTACTTTTAATACTTAAGCATATTTAAAACCAAATACTTTTAGACTTTTACTCAAGTAGTATTTTACTGGGTGACTTTCACTTTTACTGGAGTCATTTTCTATTAAGGTATCTTTACTTTAACTCAAGTATGAGAATGTAGTACTTTTTCCACCACTGATTTGCATAACACCACTACACATTTCTAATACCATTCTCACTGTTGTTAACATAACACAGTCTATACAGTGAGTATACCAAACTAGGAACACCTTCCTAATATTGAGTTGCATATCTGTTCTCACCCCCCTCTGGGGCATGGACTCTACAAGGTGTCAAAAGCGTTCCACATGGAGGCTGGCCCATGTTGACTCCAATGCTTCCCACAGTTCAAATCAAATCAAATCAAATATTATTTGTCACATACACATGGTTAGCAGATGTTAATAAGAGTGTAGCGAAATGCTTGTGCTTCTAGTTCCGTTGTGTCAAGTTGGCTAGATGTCTTTTGGGTGGTGGACCATTCTTGATCCACACAGGAAACTGTTAAGCGTGAAAAACCCAGCAGTTTAGCAGTTCTTGACACAAACTGGTGCGCCATACCCCATTGAAAGGTACTCAAATATTTTGTCTTACCCATTCACCCTCTGAATGACACATATACTCATATACTCAATTGTCTCAAGGCTTAAAAAACGTCCTTATTTATCCTGTATCCTCCCCTTCATCTACACTAATTAAAAAGTGGATTTAACAAGTGACATCAATAAGGGATCATAGCTTTCACCTGGATTCACCTGGTCAAGTCTGTCATGGAAAGAGCAGGTTTCCTTAATGCTTTGTACACTCAGTTTATATTGACTATAGCTAGGTTTCCATCCAATTGGCGACCAATTTCCATGCGAATATTCTAAAATCCATAATGAAAATCCACCAGTGATGTTTCCACCAAACTGACTTGTTTCAGATAAAAATCAGTGCGTGATGGCATAGTGCACAAAAACTGTACCTTTTTGCTTCAGTTTTCATGTACCAAATAAAAATCTAAATTTCAATGTGGTTCCACCGCATGTTTTACTCTACGGATAGTTTTGTCACAGAAACTGCTGCGTTAAATAGCAAATGTGTCGACTCTGGTTTTAGCACTTGCGCTCTAGCCAACAGCTCACAGATACAGTGCGTGTAGGCTAGTCTACACATTATTATGGATAAGAGCGAGAATATTTGTACTTGTCATGCCACTAGAATCAGACCCTGGATATTTATTGCAAAGGAGCATCAAGATCACCGTGCACTTTCACCACCCAGTGAAGTTCCTAAGTTATTTCATCTGTAGCAGGGGCGTAGACAGAATTAATTTTTTTGTATAGGCCTAGAAAAATTTGGATAGTCATTTTTTTCTACTTGTTTATTACATTTATTTTGCGATGTGCACCGTATATTATTTTGTAATGCAATAGTGTTATACTAGTGCATAGTACTTGGAGCACCCTCGTTACATATACAAATAATTACATATCCCAGCATATTAAAATAAGACAGTAACTTTAGACCAGTTGCCATCAACATAAAACTCATCTTCAGGCACACTTTAATCTCGATGGGCAAACAAGCCTATATTTGATGTTACCATTTATACCACGGCGGGCAGTAGTACTATACAAAGGTACCTTACCTTTACGCTTCGAACACACCGACTGTGTCATTGCATCACTGCTGCATAACATTTTGCGCAGCTAGGCAACTATACTGATGCAGGTACCTTTTGCAAATGGTCGCATGCGGTTGGACACATGGAGGAGAGAATCATTTTCGCAGTATCCTCAAAACCGTGTCTTTTTGACACAACTGCTGACAGCTACAGGGACATAAACACAAAAAATGCTGCTTGGAGACAAGTGTCCACGATAGTAGGATTGCCAGGTCAGTTTAGTAGTGAGCTTGTGCTAGATGTGGCTAGTTAGCGTTAGCTAGCTAACCTAGCCAATGAGGTGTGTGTGAAAGAAATAGTCATACCACCTTCCTCAAGGTTGGTCTCATTGTTGAAAGAGCCTACTCTGCCTATCTTGACTATTTATTATTGCATTTCGCTCCAAAACTGCATTTTGGAGGGAAATTATATTATAGGCTCTCACAATTAATTTGAGGATGTCATCGAATAAATAATATACTTGGCAAATAAATAAATAAAAAATGTAAAGAAATTATGCAATCAAACTGTTTTTATGTAATCCCAAATTTTTACTGAATGTGTGCAAAAAAAAAATCTACATTCATATTTTGCTACTTTCTGTCAAGTCCACTCATACAATTTGATGCATACGTTCGATTTATCGAACGTATGCACCACACAGAACGTACTGCAACTGCCTCTGCAACGCAATGCTGCAAGGCAAATGCAGCGTTCCATTGGAAATGAATGTACTTCTGGTGTATCGAAACGCAATGACACAGTCGGTGTGTTCGAAGCGTAAGTAGACATATCATAAGGCGTGACCTACATCACAAGGCGCAGACCGCGAGGCTTTGAGTTGAATATGGTGATGATTTCATCATAATCCAATGTATCTGTCAATTCACGCTCAAAAGACAGCAAACTGAAGTGGTTCAACCGGGCGCTTGTCATTGATGTGCGAAGATGATTTTTTAAATCCTAGTTGTTGTTGAGAAAAGTCTCTCCACACTGCATGATGTCATTGGAAGTGTGGCAATGATCCTTCACAGAGAGTTTATATTAGGGAAAATATCATCAGGGCAGCTCTGGCACTCTTGATGCTGGATGTTTTCCCTAATGAAATTGTGCCTACACTGTCTGACAATTTTACAAGCAGTTTTCGCTGCCGTGATGCGCTCACATCCCAATTACTAATATCATGCTTAATCATCATCTCTTGAGTTAGCTTGAGCTCTTTATCAAAGTCTCCCCCTGAGTTATCTCTGAACGTAGAAAAGCAGCTTTTGAGGATTTCAATTAAACCAATACAGTCCATCACAGATAATGTAGAGCTTTGTAATCCCTTTGTAGCAAAATCACTAGTGTCAAACAATTTACTAAACGTGACTAACAGGAATAAAAACGTCTTGTTCTAGATTTGTTGTAAGAGGGCATCGGCTTCTAATTTGGCTTGTCCACAAGCCTCTGAAAAATCTGCAAGAACCTCTAAAATGACATCTAGCAGTAACAGCACTTTACTCACTGACCCTGATTTTGAACTCCAACGTACATCTGTGGATCTTTCTAGCTCGATACATGGTCTATCGGGATGTAACTCTTTCTGTACTTCTATGAATCAAGCATGTCTGTGGGATCCACTCATAAGTGTGTAGCTGGTTTACTGTGTCAAAAAAAAGTACTGACATGTCCCGACACTTTTGCCGTGGTACACAGAACCAAATTCAAACGGTGGGAGTTGCAATGCACATATACCGCTTGCTTAAATGTTTGCTTTAGTAGGACATGTACCCCTCTGTTCCCTGACATGACTGAAGCGCCATCGAAACAAAAACCCACACACAGAGTGGGATCCAACTCCAGGGGTTGCAGCACTTCAAGTATTTTCAGAGAAATTCCTTATGCAGACAAATCAGCGGTTTCCATAAACCCAACAGCTCTTTCTTTAATCAGTCCAGCATGAATGTATCGGATGCACACAGCAATAAATTCTCGTTTAGATTATTCTTTATATTCATCTGCTAGTATGGCAAAATACGTGGAAGGCGCAGAATGAACTTCATCTTTTATCCTGCACAGTAACAATGACGCTGCACACTCCAGCAACTCGTTCTGAATTTCGGGGCTCATAAGAGTGGCATTGCGAGGTAGCATTAAGCCTGTTTTGTATTTCTGAGTCATACTTTGAGATGAAATTGGAGATTTCTAAAAAGTTACCTTTGTATTTTGCCTCTTCGGTTGCTCTATGTCCTCTGAGTGGAATGTCCTGCTTTGCACACATTATAAATATATCTATGACCACTTTAACATGTACACGGTTTATTTCTATAAAATCCATGTTTGCATCATCATGTATTTGGTTCAACATAATCCCTCGATTTCTAGGCCCATGGTTCGCCTTGTAGGATTCACATTTTGTAAGGGCACTAGCATGTAATTTGCTATTCTCGTGTTTGCAGCAAGCAATTCTTGTGAGTATCCAGTTTTTAAATCCATCTCGTACAAATCTGAATTAGACATTTGCCCCAGGAAAGTGCCTACAAAACTTACAATAAATTGCATATTTTGCTTTACTATACTCAATCCACACGAACTGGTCATACCACCTTGAAGAGAAGCAGCGTGATTTGCCATTTATCATACTTGAAGGGAACTTTACTAGCTTTGGTTGACAGGCTGGTTCATCAACCGCAGACAAATCTATCCGTAGACCTACTGCAGGTTCACCCCCGCCCGCAGCATCAAGAACGAGAGGAGACGGTGGGGTAGGCAAGCATGCCTGACTCAACGTGGCATTAGCGGTTGGTCTCATTCTGGAAGCTATCGGTAGATTGATCCAAATTATTTTCTGGCACACACAATTTTTCCTACAGACGTCTTTCTTTGAAAAACCTAGCGATCGACATTTGGTTTGCCATTGCTAGAACTACTAAATTACCTTAGCTGGGCTGGTGAGTCAATTCCAGTAAGCTAGCGCGGTAGAGCTTGCTATCTTATGCGCTACAAAGTTTAACCACTTGACGCTGTTCAGGTAAACCACCGTATGATTTTTCTTTTTAATGTAACCAATAGTCGGAAGACAACTTGATTGTCGCGGACTATTTATTTGATACATTATATTAAAATGACCCATAGAAAATGAATATCACGTGCATTTCTTTTTTTTTAAATTAATAAAATAAATACAAATAAAATTGTATATTGAAAAATAATAACTTGTTTGGGGTAGGCCTGAGATCAAACTGGGTAGGCTACGACCACGACCCAGGCTCCCCGTGGCTACGCCGCTGGTCTGTAGCCTAATAAACTGCATGGTTTTCCGAGTCGTAGTGGGAGGACAACACACATCATATCATTGTGATTCCAAGTTACCTTCGATATGGTTTTAATATCAATATTTGCGCATGCAGGCTTTTCCACCACCATTTCTCGCAAAATTAATTTGAAGAGATAAAAAGATCCCACCATGCCAAACGAACGAATTATCTGTCATTATTTATACAATTCTACCCGAAACTGTTTCCATCACAGCTGTAGTGATTTGTTTTATACAGTATGACTTTGCACGCATGGAAACGTGGTTATTGATATTAACAGAACAGGCATATATTTTCAGCCCTAGCCACAAGTGAGCCCAAACACATAGAGACACCCCAACCTGCCCAGGTAAGACCAGGGGCTTAATGCCTTACTTTCACATAGAAATGTATTGTGTAGAAAAGAGATGTCATGCTCAAGAAATAACCATTTCAGCTCTATATATTACATTTCTATCTGCAACATTTAGGATATTGAAGGAACCTTGAGACAGATCATTCAGATGAACAGTCGGGAGAGGAAAGAACTACAGAGCACAAAGACAAGAAAGGAAAGGGGAGATACGTAGTCAGTTGTACAACTGAATGCATTCAACTGAAATGTGTCTTCCGCATTTAACCCAACCCCTCTGAATCAGAGAGGTTGGGGGGGCTGCCTACATCCACGTCATCGGCGCCTGGGGAACAGTGGGTTAACTGCCTTGCTCGGGGGCAGAACGACAGGTCAAGTTAAATGATGAAGTTATTCAAGAGGATGAAGAGAAATAAGAGAAAATGGACAATAAAATAATAGTTTGTGATTTAAAAAAAAGCTGATTAAGAGGTAAAAGATTCCATGTCACCATGTGGCCTGAGTATGTTCATTTCAACATGGTGCCTTACTTTGAATAATGATAGGGCTCTCAAGCATCTCACACTTGACCGTGTGCATGCATGCGTCTCTAGGAGCTTGACCCACTGAACAAGACTATGAGCTTCCAGGCAGGGGAGGAGCTGAGGCACAGGGATTGGTCCGGGCATGATTGGCGCAGGTTGAAGGCACGCCCAGGTCAGAAGTGAGGAAGAGGTAGGGCCAGGCAGCACCACAGACCCTACTGGATGCCCTGGCTGAGATGGACGTGTCATCAGTGTGTACCACCATGGCTGTGCCTGAACTGGGTGAGTGAGGGTACACCTGCACACACATTGTTGCAGTTCCAGTTTTGGCTGTAATTTAGTGTAAGTGTTTTAAAGGGTCAGTGCAGTACTCTCCTCTTACCCCTAGGCACTGCAGAGGGAGAAGGGGAGGCTATAGGGGTGAGGAGACAGCCTGCTCCATGCCCTCTGCCAGGCTGCACCAACTACCACCATGGACTCTCTACCCCACTACAGGGACAGATTCACAAAGACATCATTCTGTGCAGTCTTTATTACATATGAAAGACCTTCAACTATGAGCCATGAAAGGTTAGGACAGTGAATCAATTCTCTTGCTTCCCTTTCTCCCTCTTAGAACCCTTGACTGAGAATGGGGGAGCAGAAGAGAGGGAGGAGGATGGTAAATCAGATGTGGAAGTGGACAAGGAACGTCTGGAGCCCAGGTCGGATGACGACGACACGCGAGTGTGACGCTCGGCTGATACCCACACTGATACAAGGTTCTTGTTTCACAAAGGTCTGCCTGATGTCAGCTACGTAAACTTTACAAAACAGAGATTGTGTCCTCAGTCAACAAAGACTGAGGACAATAATAAGCAAAAGCAGGAAAATTAGTGTTCATATTATTCTTTATTGTGAGACCATGACAAGACCTTGACCTAGGAAATGGATGCTTTTCTATGAAAGACAAAAGCCCTATCCTTATAATTGATCAACTGACTTGCATTTTTTTTCTCTTGGCTTTAAGTACTTGCATCTTGCGTCTTGCATTTTTCTAAACTGCAGGTTAAAATTTTGACCAAGGGCTACCTATTCTTGCCACAGGTTAAAGTATAACATAAGCAAGCATGGACAAGATGTCAATTATTTGGGCATTGAAAATGTTTCGGTATCGTTGTTGCTTGGAGGAACTTTAAAGAGTAAATAAAAATGATATACAAAGTACAACAAGTTTACATTTAAGATTCAGACAAATTAACAAAACATTTCCTTTTTCCAAAATAAAGCATTGTTTGTATAATATCTACAATTCTGAGCCATAGTCCCATACAGAGCAAGAAAAAAATCACAGTAAGAAAAAAAATAGCACAATGTTTGATCCCTCTGCCGTATTGGACTAGATATAAGGACCAAGTGCTTTTTGAGTGTAAACATCAATAGAATTTCCAGCAAGTCACTTCACTGGAACTCTAGCAAGACAGAGCAAGTTAGACAAGCATCCTTACTTATTCCTATGAATAAAGCCAGCAAAGCTCTGATAGACCATCAGTTTCCCAGCCAATCAGGCCTGTGAGTGCATCAGAGAGGAAGAGTTTCAGTCTGTGAGGGGGTAGTGATTGGTTGTCCCTCATCACTCCAGCTTTCCCATCAGAGATTCCATGGAAGACAGGAAGCTGGTGTCAAACTCCTGGTCGGAGAAACGGTCTACAGACCGTCGAGCATTGCGCCGGATCTCCAGCCGTGCCGACGGCGACAGTGCCAGGATGGTCTCCATGGCAGTAGCGTAGCTGTCCTCGCTGTCGGCCAGGAAGCCAGTCTGCCCGCCCTCATAGGGAACCACAATGTCCAGCTTGGGGCCGCCGGACTTGTGAGCCAGGATGACTGTCCCTGCAGCCATACATTCTACCACACCTGAGACAGGAGAGAGAGGATGCAGAGAGTAGGAACTGGGATCAGATGAATAAGTTTGGAATGTACAACACTTCTATTAAAAACAGATAATAAGATGGTATAGATAAAAATTCATACCTATGCCAAAATGCTCATTCCACATGGTGTGCAGACCAATGGTGGCGTCCACCAGCTCCCTCTTTAACTCGTCAAAGGGAACGTTAAGTTTAAACTCAACCCTTTCTGTCACACCCAGCTCCTGGCACAACCCCCTCAGCATCAGCACTCTATCATCATCCTCCTGGTTACGACAGCCACCAATCAACACCAGCCTTAGAGAATCCCGCCCTCCTGGACCTACCCCTTTCCTGTCCAGAAGCTTCCGGAAGGCCCTAATCTGCAGCCGGTGGTCTTTCTCTGGTCGGAACTGCCCCACGGACACTATCGAATGGCACTTCTTGTCATCGAGCCCCTCCCCTTCCACCTCATCCTCCAATGGGATGTTGAGGAAGGAGCGGACGTCGCAGGGAGGGTAGACCACACCGGTGCAGCTGGGTGCGCGCCACAGGGCCAGGATGTGGCCCAGTGTCCAGGTAGAGTTGACCATGACGACGTCGCTGCAGGAGCCAGCTAGGCCGTAGATCAGAGCGAAGGCACAGTAGTACATCACCTTGGCCATACTAAGAAGTGGGTTAGCAGAGATGTAGTCTGCATTGTTGAACCTGTTGGGATTATAGGAGGGAGTGTATCATCACAAATACTGCAGAGGCAAATCACAAGTTTGATAACAAAAACATTAACCAAACTATTAAAGAATACATTATCTGTGTCACAATAAATAACCATATCAACATGCTTTATGCAATTAAAATAAACAGTTCTGACCTTGGGTTTCTCTCTCTCACCACAGACAGCATGTCAGTACTGACGGTGGGGTAGTGCACATAGCTGCCCACCCTGCATCCTCCCAGGTAGCGGAAGATGGGCAGAGTGAAGGCATAGCCCATGGAGTCCATATAGAGGTCTGGTACGAAGGCAGTGAGGGCCTCCCAGCCCAGGAACATTGAGCCCATGCTCTGGCCCAGCAAGGTGAAGTGGGGGTAGGAGCTAGCCTCCACCAGGAGACGGTTCTTCAGGAATATGAAAGTCACTGGATGAGGCAGCCTGATGTTGAAGCGTTGTTGGGCGCCCTCGAGGATCTGCTCCCCTGTCACCCCTTGGTCACCGGTGTACACAACGAATGAAACGTTTGGGTATCTACGGGAGGGAAGAAACAGAAGAGACATAGCATATCAAGAAGATAGGTTATTAAGCTCATGAGCACTCCACGAATGCATTAAAATCTAACTATAGGCTCAGACTGCGTAAACCTACCTATTCTGAAGCGCTCTGAGGGCACACCAGAGCACCCGCTCCCCGCCCCCTCCTGCATTGCAGTAGGGGTGGAAGAAGGCCACAGTTGGGGAGCTGTTCTGAGCCAGGCGGGCTTTCCGACTCCTCTGCAGCCATATTCGGACACCCATGACGAGTAGAAACAGGAGCAGCGCCAGCACCAAGCTCAGATACACGCATGGCAGCACCATGGACCACAGTAATCTGTTTTCAAGACAAAAATAATTAAGGTTATAATACTAACTAACACCATGGTGGCTGGCTGACTGGTTCTGACTAGCTAGCCAACTAGGAATTAAACTCGTTTTTGACAATGGTTTGTCTATACAAATTACTCCGATTGTAAAATGTCTTCTCTTCATAGATATGGCTACTAACTAACGTTAGGTAGTTATGACGGTCACTTCATTCTTTATTCATATCCAGTTTCTGTTGCGAGAACTGTAACGTTAGACAGGTATCAGAAACAAAGCAGCATAATTTATTCATTGATTATTACCTGATTAAGTCACATAAGCACAGAGACAGATAGTCATGATGATGATCATGGCCAACCATCTTGACAACACAACACAAACTTTGACACCGGAAGTGGTTGTAAAGCTTTCTCAAAAATATGTCGTTACAGCCACCGTCATAAACTTCAACACTTTTTCTACAATTAATCTTCTTAAAACGTGATTTGAAACCGAACACCAACCTTAACCACACTGCTAGTAAGACCAAAAAGAAAATGTTAATTTTAAAGAATTTATACGATATAGCCAATTTTGACTTTGCCGCTGTGGTAAGTAACGTTAGTGATAGCCGAAGATGTTCGCCTTTTCCTGTAGCTGTCTGCTCCCCCTCCTCTTCTATGGTATTATGGCGGTCTGCAAACATACTCTAAGTTAGCGGTGCATGCCTCCACCTACTGTGTGGGCTGTGTCTGCATACTGTTCTGGAGTGTGAATTCACTAGCTATTTGTATTTGTCATGGATTCCTGGGGTCCAGCAAAATTAAGACAGGTATACAATTTTAAAAACATTACAATACATTCACAACAGATTTCACAACACATTAAGTGTGTGCCCTCAGGCCACTACTCTATTACCACATATCTACAAAATATCTACAAAACCCATGTGAACGTGTGTGTATAGTGCGTATGTTATCGTGTGTTTGTATGCATGTGTCTGTGCCTATGTTTGTGTTGCTTCACAGTCCTCGCTGTTCCATAAGGTGCATTGTTATCTGTTTTATTAAATCTAATTTTACTGCTTGCATGAGTTACTTGATGTGGAATAGAGTTCCATGTAGTCGTGGCTCTATGTAGCACTGTGCGCCTCCCATAGTCTGTTCTGGACTTGGGGACTGTGAAGAGACCTCTGGTGGCATGTCTTGTGGGGTATGCATGGGTGTCTGAGCTGTGTGCCAGTAGTTCAAACAGACAGCTCGGTGCATTCAACATGTCAATACCTCTCACAAATACAAGTAGTGATGAAGTCAATCTCTCCTCCACTTTGATCCGGGAGAGATTTACACGCATAGTATTAATGTTAGCTCTCTGTGTACATCTAAGGGCCAGCCTTGCTGCCCTGTTCTGAGCCAATTGCAATTTTCCTAAGTCCCTCTTTGTGGTACCTGACCACACGATTGAACAGTAGTCCAGGTGCGACAAAACTAGGGCCTGTAAGACCTGCCTTGCTGTTAAGAAGGCAGATAAGTGCTTTATTATGGACAGACCTCCCTATCTTAGCTACTGTTGTATCAACATGTTTTGACCATGCCAATTTACAATCAAGGGTTACTCCAAGCAGTTTAGTCACCTCAATGTGCTCAATTTCCACATTATTTACATTTACATTTAAGTCATTTAGCAGACGCTCTTATCCAGAGCGACTTACAAATTGGTGACGAATTCATGACAAGATTTAGTTTAGGTTTAGTGAATGCTTTTAGTTTTTGAAATGTATGACTAACTTATTCCTTGCCACCCATTCTGAAACTAACTGCAGCTCTTTGTTGAGTGTTGCAGTCATTTCAGTCGCTGTAGTAGCTGAGGTGTTTAGTGTTGAGTCATCCTCATACATAGACACACTGGCTTTACTCAAAGCCAGTGGCATGTTGTTAGTAAAGATTTTAAAAAGTAAGGGGCCTAGACAGCTGCCCTGGGGAATTCCTGATTCTACCTGGATTATGTAGGATAGGCTTCCATTAAAGAACACCCTCTGTGTTCTGTTAGACAAGTAACTCTTTATCCAAAATATTGCAGTGGGGTGTAATGCCATAGTACATACGTTTTTCCAGCGGCAGACTATGATCGATAATGTCAAAAGCTGCCCTGAAGTCTAACAAGACAGCCCCCACAATCTTTTTATTATCAATTTCTCTCAGCCAATCATCAGTCATTTGTGTAAGTGTTGTGCTTGTTGAATGTCCTTCCCTATAAGCATGCTGAAAGTCTGTTGTCAATTTGTTTACTATAAAATAGCATTGTATCTGGTCAAACACAATTTTTTTCCTAAAGTTTTCTAGGGGTTGGTAACAGGTTGGCCATTTGAGCCAGTAAAGGGGGCTTTACTATTCTTAGGTACAGGAATTACTTTTGCTTCCCTCCAGGTCTGAGGACTCACACTTTCTAGTAGGCTTAAATTGAAGATATGGTAAATAGGAGTGGCAATATGATCCGCAGTAGTTTTCCATCCAAGTTGTCAGACCCCGGTGGCTTGTCATTGTTGATAGACAACAATAATTTTTTCACCTCTTCCACACTCACTTTACGGAATTCAAAATCACAATACTTGTCTCTCATAATTTGGTCAGATATACTTGGATGGGTAGTCAGCGTTTGTTTCTGGCATGTCATGCCTAAGTTTGCTAATCTTGCCAATGAAAAAATCATTAAAGTACTTGGCAATACCAGTGGGTTTTGTGATGAATGAGCCATCTGATTCAATGAATGATGGAGCAGAGTTTGCCTTTTTGCCCAAAATTTCATTGAAGGTGCTCCAAAACTTTTCCCTATCATTCTTTGTCATTTATCTTTGTTTCATAGTGTAGTTTCTTCTTTTTATTCAGTTTAGTTAGATGATTTCTCAATTTTCAGTGTTTGCCAATCAGTTGTGCAGCCACTTATTTGCCATTACTTTGGCCTCATCCCTCTCAACCATACATCTTCTTCTCTTTTTCTTCTAAGGTTTTATAGCGTACTACAACTAATGTTGTATTGCCGCCACCACCTGGACGGGGGTAAAAAAAAAAAAAAATTTAAATGCCATTACACTACTAATAAAAAAGAGTTACAAAACTCGTCTCACTCCTTCAGTCATTCAAAAAATAATTTGTCAAGCTATCTGTTGAGGTGCATGTCTGTGATTGGTCCATATTTTGTTTGTTTAAATAACAAGTCAGACTTAAAGCGACACAACTAGTATTCAGAAATACTTTATTTTAATTGGAGGTCAATGGAAAATTTAAAGACATTAAAAGTGCCATAATTATGGGAGTTTTCACATGCGCTTGCTGTGCAAATTACATGTTTTGCAGACAACTACTCAAGGCTATATAAAGACAGTGACATCAGTAGACATTATGGTAAGGTTACAATTTGCCACAAGATTAGTAGAGCTGATGAGATAGATATTCAGAGGTCTTTGGCTATTAAGGCCAAGATACAGTAGCCTCAGTATTGGTTCCTTCATAGTCATGTTAGTCGTTCACTATTGTGAGTTGTGTCTTCTCCATACAGAAGACTGGAGAGACTCTTGGTCTGGTTCTTGAAGTTCCAGTGGCATGCTGGGGTGCAGGCATAGAAGATGAAGGGCACCCTGTGTAGTCCGAAGATATTGTAGCAGGGCCGGATCACCTTGAGTCCAGGTCCGTACATAGGACCCCTACAGCAGTCACACACACCCACCCTGGGGACAAAAAAAAACACACACACTATCAATGAAACAGTCATCTCTTTTACCTTAAAAAAAAAAACATGGAGTTCATCCTTTATACTGTGTATTTATTTAGTTGAATCTGATCAGGGTCGTGTAAATAGGCTACCTGCTAAGGGCCAACTGTGCCTCAGGGGGAAGGCTGGCGTAGCGCAGACAGGTGTCTGTGAGAGAGAGGGTCATAGTGGCTGAGTGTTGCAGATCCTGGGGAGAGTTCCAGCTGCAGCCCTTCCAAAAGTAGGGGTGCATGTAGTTGTTGGAGATCCTGAGCTGGGTGAGGGAGAGGCGCAGGGCCCCACAGGGCAGGCCAGGCAGCTGGTTCCCCTCCACATTCAGGTACTCCAGAGTCCTGCAGACAGAGGTGTTCTGTTACATTTAAATAACAACACAAGGTGGGTACTATACAAAGGTGGTGGTGGTAGGTGAGTTACCCCCATACAATATAAGACCTTGGAAAAAGCTCCATATCATGGTCTTTGCAGGCTTACTGCCTACTCTAGACTGTACCTGAGTTTTCTGATGTCATTTGATAGGGATGAGAGAAGGTTGTAGGATACATCTAGAAACTGCAGGGTGGGCAGCTGGTACAGCCTGTAGGTAGGACCAACAGCACAGGACTCAGATCTGGGAGACCGACAGAGACTTCTAACAGCAGGGTAGGTTTATAACACTGTGTATAACAAGTTCCCAACCCTGTAGCGCTCCCTTGTGGCTTACTCTGACGGCAGGGAGGTGATCTTGCAGAAGGAGATGACAAAGGTTTTGAGCCTGGTGAGTCTGTGGATGCCGGTGGGTATCTCCTCTATGGGGTTGTCTCTCATCTTCAGCACCTCCAACTGCATGAGCTCATACACCTGTTTAAAGAGAGAGAGGAGAAGAGATATTTGGAAGTTGTCTTGCCATGGAATTGCAATGACATTTTGCAACATGCTTTCAGAACCCCCTTTTCAGATAAATAGGCTCTAAAACAGGGTTCCCCAACTGGCGGCCTGCGGGCCTAATTTGGCCCACGGGTGATTTTATTTGGCCCCCCAACTTTTCCGAGCATTTTATTTTTTTATTTTATTGTTGGACATAAAAGACTGTAACAACACCAGCAAATCAGCTCCAAGTGATTTTAATTTTGGAAATCTGTTTCAAAGTATTCCAAAACATAATAGAGAGATATACTGTATGTGATCGCATACAAATGTAAGCAAGGTTTGAAATTATTCGTTTAGGTCAAATATCTAGTTGATGATCACTGCTCTAAAATTACCCCAGTATATTGGAAAGACATGCTCATGGTTTGCCTCAGTTCATAAGGCATCTCACCTCCACTGGGAAGATAGTGAAGTCATTGAAGGACAGGTTGAGGTAGAGCAGGCTCTGGGCCAGAGGAGTCAGATCAGGAAGCAGGGCAATGAAGTGGGCCTGAGAAAACACACAGTAAATTCCTCAGTCAAGGTTCAGAGAAAAAGGGAAGCTCTAGCTTACATATTCCTCTTCAACTTCCTGTTATGCTAAATTTGAGAGACAGTTGTTTCATTTCCTTTTAATGTTAGTCAGAATAAGTGATGTCTGTGTTTCTGTCGCTCTCAAGAATGCTGCAAAGAGTCTGAGAACAAAGGTTTTCAATACATAAGGAATAACTTATAAAACAATAAGAAAATGATATATAAATAATTGGCAAAGAGACTTGTAGAATTTGACACACACCCACACAAACACACACACAGTAAGCAACACACAGCACCTTCAGGGTGAGTGCCTTGCCCCCCTCTGTCAGACAGTCCAGTATGGCCAGCTCAGATGGGTTGATGGCCTCTCCAGAGTGCCTGAACGGGGAGTGGGTCCGCCGAGAGCCCTGGAAGTGCTTGGTAGTCACAGAGTTCAGGATCACCTCCGTTCCTGCTCAAAGGAAAAGTTGATTTATTTGCTACAAGAAAAACAGAACTTGGCTTTGTACAAACAACTCAATAGTGTTAGTTTTGTCATAGTAAGTTAGAAGGCAAACATGTTCTTGCCTAGGTATAGATTTTCCTGCTT
The DNA here is from genome assembly GCF_016432855.1 of Salvelinus namaycush. NCBI lineage: Eukaryota > Metazoa > Chordata > Actinopteri > Salmoniformes > Salmonidae > Salvelinus > Salvelinus namaycush. Next base: position 26,401,070 of record NC_052319.1, on the reverse strand, counting down.
CTGAACAGCTTGTCTTTCCCCTGGGGGTACCCAGATCTCCACAGACTTCTGTTCAGACCTGCAGGTCCCATCTCCCAAACAGCTCCGCCGACACATCATCTGAGTTTGCACCTCCATACGGATCAATGCTGCCAGCTCTTATCAGATAACACACAACAAATGCTAACAACACACACAATACGCATGAAGAAACAGTACACCACTGTAACTTACACAAGCAAGCATCCTTGTCACACAATACTCACTAAATAATACACTAGTACTGGTGCATAATGAACACACCACAATCTGGATTATAGCCTACTACAATGGTAGATAATCTTTTAACATATTATATGCAGTATGTACCGCATATGATTTGCTTCTGTGGGATCCTGGTCTTGGCCTCTGGCAATTTCTCAGTGGACATCAGCTGCTTGGACACCTCAGTCTGCTGCCCTTTGTGCAGCTCCATCAGGAAAAGCCCAACCAGCTTCCTGTAGTTGCAGCGAGACAGGGCCACTTTCTTCAGGCCCTCTAGTGACTGAGCCCCACAGCCGCCATTAGGGTCCCGCAGAAAGTCATTGAAGCTAAAGCTAGGGGGAAAGGGGATGTATCTGGGGTCTGTCTTGAGGAGGTCAAGGAGGGGGATTTTGGGGAGAGTGCGTGGCGGTTTACAGGGGAAGCCCTCAATTATTTTAGGTATTAGCATGGATGGGACCGAGGTCAGGGGAGTGGGAGCCGCCCTAAAGGCTGCAGGGTCATAGTCCCAAAGAGGAAGCATGTGGCAGCTTGACTCACTCCGCTCGGTGGCACTGTCCTTCAGATCCCTTCTCTCTGTTGAGGGCAATGAGTCTATGATTGTACCTGGAAGAAACAAATTTCCCATGGCAAATTGGGATAACAGTTGGATCAAACGTAGATAGTGCTGACCAATATTTTTGTTATTTTTCATTTTTTAAACAACTAATTGACCAACGATTCAATTATTTGAATTCCATTTCATTCATTTTTATTCTGTGAGCTCAATGCACACATTGCACAGTCTCTCTAGAGATAAATCAGATCCAGCCTGAACTGTGTGATGTTGTACGGAGTTGTAGTTTCCAACAGGCCAATATTCTCCATAGTTTAGCTCATAAAACGTGGTAATAAACTACAATGACCATAATCCATTGCGCATCTGCTTGTCCAGTCTGTGTTTCTTTTACAAATGCGCAATTGTGAGGGGATATAAGAGAGCAGTTGTACGCAAGGTATCTCTACCTGAAAATACATGATCTAAGTGATTAATAGTTGGTATTCAGCAGACATAAAAGTATGCCTTATTTACTTTGAAGAACTACAAAATTGTGATTTTGTCAGAAAGCATAGGCAGCAGTGAGAACAAATGTGATTTACACAACTTAAATATTTTATTAAAATAAAGTAATGTGAACAAATGGTTAATAAGTGATAAGCAGTAATGGGCAGTCACTACCATCATGGGACTTTTATTAATTGTTTTATTCTGTGCTGTTACAGCATTCAACCCAATTAATCGGAATCAAAAACATGATTATTTTTTAATAATCAAACCCGAAACCGAACCGACCTCAAAAAGCACTAATCGCTCAGCACAAAACATAGATGAAGGAGGATAAGAATGGCATGCTTCCTGCTAATTGTCTATATAATTTCTATAGTTATCAAGTGCAATGAGACATGCTAAATGAAGGTAATATAACCCAGGGATTGACAAGCACTTGCCCATCAAATCAGGAATATTTTTTGGTTGCCCGAAGATTATTATCACTTGCCCGAAAATGTTAATTCGCTTTTTACATGCATAAGTGTCATATATTGCCTGCCTTTCACCTACACATAGGGGAGAAATAAGAAAGATCAGTACTGTAATTCTTTGTATTTTGGTTGTTCTCAGAGGATGCGCAATTTGCCCGATTGACATAAATTGTCTGTCTTTCGGAATGTTCTTGCAATTTTTTCATAAAACGTGTCTAGAACATTAATATTGTATATTCTGAGAACATGGCAACCATGTCCTGTGTATGTTTGGTGGGACGTTAATGGAATATTCTCCTACCCTGAAAAAAACTGGGCACATGAATGTTCTTGCAACGTTCCATGAAATGCATCAAGAACATTAATGTTGTATACTGAACAAAAATATAAACGCAACATGTAAAGTGTTGGTCCCATGTTTCATGTGGGCTGAAATAAAAGATCCCAGAAATGTTCCACACGCACAAAAAGCAAATTTCTCTTAAATGTTGTGCACAAATTTGTTTACATCCCTGTTCATGAGAATTTTCTCCTTTGCCAAGATAATCCATCCACCTGTTAGGTGTGGTATACCAAGAAGCTGATTAAACAGCATGATTATTACACAGATGCATCTTGTGCTGGGGACAATAAAAGGCCACTCTAAAATGTGAGGTGACTGAAGGAATGTCCACTAAAGCTGTTACCAGAGAATTTAATGTTTATTTCTCTAGCATGTCGTTTTAGAGAATTTGGCAGTACATCCAACAGGCCTCAACCGCAGACCATGTGTAACCACGCCAACCCAGGACCTCTACATCTGGCTTCTTCACCTGCGGGATCATCTGAGACCAGCCACCCGGACAGCTGATGAAACTGTGGAATTGCACAACCGAAGAATGTCTGCACAAACTGTCAGAAACCGTCTAAAGGAAGCTCATCTGCGTGCTTGTCATCCTCACCAGGGTCTTTACCTGACTGCAGTTTGGCGTCGTAACCGACTTCAGTGGGCAAATGCTCACCTTCGATGGCCTCTGGCACGCTGGAGAAGTGTGCTCTTCATGGATTAATCCGGTTTCAACTGTACTGGGCAGTTGTGTGGGCGAGCGGTTTTCTGATGTCAACGCTCATGAACAGAGTGCTCCATGGTGGCGGTGGGGTTATGGTATGGGCAGGCATAAGCTACGAACAACGAACATATTGCATTTTATTGATGGCAATTTCAATGCACAGAGATACCATCACAAGATCCTGAGGGCCATTGTCATGCCATTCATCCACCACAATTACCTCATGTTTCAGCATGATAATGCACAGCCCCATGTCGCAAGGATCTGTACACAATTCCTGGAAGCTGAAAATGTCCCAGTTCTTCCATGGCCTGCATACTCACCAGAAATGTCACCCATTGAGCATGTTTGTGATGTTCTGGATCGACGTGTATGACAGCATGTTCCAGTTCCGCCAATATTCAACAATTTCGCACAGAGATTGAAGAGAAGTGGGACAACATTCCACAGGCCACAATCAACAGCCTGATCAACTCTATGTGAAGGAAATGTGTTGCGATGCATGAGGCAAATAGTGGTCACACCAGACACTGACTGGTTTTCTGACCCAAAGTATCTGTGACCAACACATACATATCCGTATTCCCAAGCATATGATAATCCATAGATTAGGGGCTAATGAATTTATTTAAATTGACGTATATGAACTCTAACTCAGTAAAATCCCGAAAATGTTGCATGTTGCTTTTAGATTTTTGTTCAGTGTATATTCTGAGAACATTGTAACCACGTTCTAGATCAATTCTGCTTGACATTAAAGGAACATTCTCCTAACTTTAACACCAAAACATTCTAAAACGGTTCTCAGAAGTTTTGTGCTAACATAGATTGAATGCTGTTCCCCTAACTAACAGAAAACTGGACACTCAAACATTAGGGGAACATTGGGGGTAACATTACAAATACGTTCCCTCTCCCTAGAATTGTCAACTGGGCAGAAAGATCGGTTTTAAACTGCTGGAATGACTTTTCAGTTTCACTTTTTTGTATCGTTCAATGGGGCAACCTGCGAGCCGGCTGAATTTGCGGGACTGCTCAATTCACTTGTCCCAGGCAATAGGGCAATCCCTGTATTCAATCCCTGTAACCTACCTGAAAGTATAGGCGAAGGAAGTGATTTCACAATGGGGGGAATCTTTTTAGGGGGCAAAGGCCTCCGAAGAAGCCTTGCACGTTCTGATGGCATAGCGACTCCACGGTGAAAACTTCTATTTCCTGGCAAAAAGTACAGTAGCTAAGTTTGCTGTATACATTTACAGTTGCATAAATGTCTGACAATGACACCGATCTTCATGAGGAGGCTGCAGGCTAATCACAGGGAGCAAAACTGGCAAGCCTAGTTGTTGGCAACATTAAGAAAGCAGAGAGCTAAGCTAACCAACCACAAACAACCAGTCATATAATAATAGCAACCAGTAGCTATGAATCTACCAAATAATGACATTTGAAACACGTTCAATATAAACATCACATTCTTAATTTCACATTTAGTTAGCTAGCTAGCTTAGCTACATCATATTGTCCCTTTTTGGAGGCAAACTTACCGCTGAGATTCCCTGGCCTCTATGTAAATGGTGGAGAGTCGACCTCCCGATTCAGCAGAGCCCTTGGCAACCGCCATAACAACCGTCAAACAAATCAAGAGTCTGAGTCAAATTGGGTGCGTGCATATAAATCAGTTAAGAATGAAAATAGTAATTTAATAGGATCTCTATGTATGCTTGATTGTCTACTACACTAGAGTATGCAGGGTTGGGTAGGTTACTTTCTCAATGTAATCCGTTACAGTTACTACTTACCTGTCCAAAATTGTAATCAATAACGTAATTTTTGGATTACCCAAACTCAGTAATGTAATCGAATTACATTCAGTTACTTTTAGATTACTTTCCCATTAAGAGGCATTAGAAGAAGACAACAATGTATGTTACCAATTGAACGACATCTATTGCAGGATAAATCTATGTTAAAGTTTACATAGCTGGCAATATATGGATGTTAAATTTTACTTTATGGTTATGTAGGCTTCTTCTAACCCATCGCTTTTTAATAATAATAATACGATTAAATTGTAATTTTACATTAAAAACAAAAGTCTATCAGAATTCCAGTCATTCCAATAAATATGATACCCCTTGATCTTCAAGAATAGGACTTGGAAATATGGAAGTATAGATTAGCCAAATTGTTTTACCTGAGCATAACCAGAAAACGAAGGACTTATTAGCCAGCCCTACTCTGTTGTTTATGATTTTGTTGTCATGGAGGACTGATTGGGCTCATTGATTCGAGTTGAAAAATAAATGCTGTGCTCATGGAATGGCATGTTTGAGCACTACTGAAAAGTGCTATTTACATGTGAAAAATTAATGCCATGTGCTGTATTTGCTATAGGCCTATTGTTTACCTTTTTGTTTGTGACACTTTGACATCTTGCGGGCAGCTGTTTAAATGGCAAATCTACAGATGAAACAATAACAAAACAGTTGCCACGCCTGTTTTAGTAAAAAGCTGAGGGATGGGCCTGGAGAAATGTAACCAATAAAAGCCCCACTTTTATTCCATAGGCTGGGATCTGCACTATGCATTTGTTGCAAGAGCACATATTTCACTGGCTGTCCACTGGTTTCAAAAACTATGATTGATAGGCAGCTTAAACTTCTTGAATTCAACCATTATTGAATTCAAATACACATTTAGATTTGTGAACAGTCACCCGTAACAACCCAAATCCGTAAGGCGCAAATAGCTAAATCAAATCAAATAAATTTTTATTTCTCACATGCACCGAATACAACAGGTGTATGTGGACGAATGTGGCAGGGTCTACAGACAATCACGGACTACAAAAAGAAACCAGCCACGTCACGGACACAGACGTCTTGCTTCCAGACAAACTTAACACATTCTTTGCCCGCTTTGAGGATAATACAGTGCCACCAACGCGGCCCACTACCAAGGACTGTGGGCTCTCCTTCTCCGTGGCCGACGTGAGTAAGACATTTAAATGTGTTAACCCTCGCAAGGCTGCAGCCCAGACGGCATCCCTAGCCGCGTCCTCAGACCATGCACAGACCAGCTGGCTGGTGTATTTACGGACATATTCAATCTCTCCCTATTCCATTCTGCTGTCCCCACATGCTTCAAGATGGCCACCATTGTTCCTGTTCCCAAGAAGGAAAAGGTAACTGAACTAAATGACTATCGCCCCGAAGCACTCACTTCTGTCATCATGAAGTGCTTTGAGAGACTAGTCAAGGATCATATCACCTCCCTCTTACCTGTCACCCTTGACCCACTGTAATTTGCATACCGCCCCAATAGGTCCACATACAATGCAATCGACATCACACTGCACACTGCCCTATCCCAACTGGACAAGAGGAATACCAAAGTAAGAATGCTGTTCATTGACTACAGCTCAGCATTCAACACCATAGTACCCTCCAAGTTCATCATTAAGCTTGAGGCCCTGGGTCTCAACCCCACCCTGTGCAATTGGGTCCTGGACTTCCTGACAGGCCGCCCCCAGATGGTGAAGGTAGGAAACAACATCTCCACTTCGCTGATTCTCAACACTGGGACCCCACAATGGTGCATGCTCAGCCCCCTCCTGTACTCTCTGTTCACCCATGACTGCGTGGCCATGCACGTCTCCAACTCGATCATCAAGTTCGCAGATGACACAACAGTAGTAGGCTTGATCACCAACAACGACAAGACAGCTTACAGGGAGGAGGTGAGGGCACTCGGTGTGTGGTGTCAGGAAAATACCTCTCACTCAAAGTCAACAAAACAAAGGGGATGATCGTGGACTTCAGGAAACAGCAGAGGGAGAACCCCCCTATCCACATCGACGGGACAGCAGTGGAGAAGGTGGAAAGTTTTAAGTTCCTTGGCGTGCACATCACAGACAAACTGAAATGGTCCACCCACCCACACAGACAGTGTGGTGAAGAAGGCGCAACAGCGCCTCTTCAACCTCAGGAGGCTGAAGAAATGTGGCTTGTCACCTAAAACCCTCACAAACTTTTACAGATGCACAATTGAGAGCATCCTGTCGGGCTGTATCACCGCCTGGTACGGCAACTGCACCGCCCGCAACCGCAGGCCTCTCCAGAGGGTTTTGCAGTCTGCACAACTCATCACTGGGGGCAAACTACCTGCCCTCCAGCACACCTACAGCACCCGATGTCACAGGAAGGCCAAAAAGATCATCAAGGACAACAACCACCCGAGCCACTGCCTGTTCACCCCGTTACCATCCAGAAAGCGAGGTCAGTACAGAGGCATCAAAGCTGGGACCGAGAGACTGAAAAATAGCTTCTATCTCAAGGCCATCAGACTGTTAAACAGCCATCACTAACACAGAGAGGCTGCTGCCTACACACGGACTTGAAATCATTGGCTACTTTAATAAATAGATCACTAGTTACTTTAATAATGCCACTTTAATAATGTTTACATATCTTGCATTACTCATCCCTTATGTATATACTGTATTTTATACAATCTATTGCATTTTGCCTATGCCACTCTGTCATTGCTCATCCATATATTTATATGTACATATTCTTATTCCATCACTTTACTTAGATTTGTGTGGATTAGGTAGTTGTTGTGGAATTGTTAGATTACTTGTTAAATATTGCTGCACTGTCGGAACTAGAAGCACAAGCATTTCACTACACTCGCAATAACATCTGCTAAACGTGTGTATGTGACCAATAAAATTTGATACATTTAATAAAATATTTACTAAATAAACTAAAGTAAAAAAATCGAATCGATCAATAGGCAACACAAGAAATGTACATAACAATAACAAGACTATATACAGGGGGTACGGGTACCGAGTTAATGTGCTGGGGTACAGGTTAATGGAGGTAATTTGTAAAGTGACTATGCATAGATAATAAACAGCGAGTAGCAGCAATGTAAATAGTCCGTGTGGCTACTTGATTAGTTTAGTTGTTCAGCAGTCTTATGGCTTGGGGGTAGAAGCTGTTAAGGAGCCTTTTGGTCCCAGACTTGGCGCTCCGGTACTGCTTGCCGTGCGGTAGCAGAGAGAACAGTCCATGACTTGGGAACAGTCTATGACTTGGGTGACTGGAGTTTTTGACAATTTTTGGGGATTTTCTCTAACACCGCCTAGTATATAGGTCCTGGATGTCAGGAAGCTTGGCCCCAGTGATGTACTGGGCCGTACGCACTACCCTCTGTAGCGCCTTCCGGTCAGATGCCATACCAGGCGGTATTGCAACCAGTCGGGATGCTCTCGATGGTGCAGCTGTAGAACTTTTTGAGGATCTGGGGACTCATGCCAAATCTTTTCAGTCTCCTGAGGGGGAAAAGGTGTTGTTGTGCCCTCTTCACAACTGTCTTGGTGTGTTTGGACCATGATAGTTTGATTGTGATGTGGACACTAAGGAACTTGAAGCTCTCGACCCGCTCCACTTCAGTCCTGTCGATGTTAATGGTGGCCTGTACGGCCCTCCTTTTCCAATAGTCCATGATCAGCTCCTTTGTCTTGCTCACATTGAGAGAGAGGTTGTTGTCCTGGCACAACACTGCCAGGTCTCTGACCTCCTCCCTGTAGGCTGTCTCATCGTTGTCAGTGATCAGGCCTACCTACCACTGTTGTGTCATCAGCAAACTTAATGATGGTATTGGAGTCGTGCTTGGCCACACAGTCGTGGGTGAACAGGGAGTACAGGAGGGGACTAAGCCCCACCCTTGAGGGGCCCCAGTGTTGAGGATCAGCGTGGCAGATGTGTTGTTGCCTACCCTTACCACCTGGGGGCGGCCCGTCAGGAAGTCCAGGATCCAGTTGCAGAGGGAGGTGTTTAGTCCCAGGGTCCTTATCTTAGTGATGAGCTTTGTGGGCACTAGGGTGTTGAACGCTGAGCTGTAGTCAATGAACAGCCTTCTCACATAGGTGTTCCTTTTCTCCAGGTGGGAAAGGGCAGTGTGGAGTGCGATTGAGATTGCGTCATCTGTGGATCTTTTGGGGTAGTATGCGAATTGGAGTGGATCTAGGGTTTCTGGCGTGTTGATGTGAGAGCAGCAGTGTGATTCACATCAATGCGCTATGTAGATATAAATAATAAGTGATATCCGTATCACCGTTGACTACACCGCTGTCATCCTTACCTCCAAGCGTTTATTCAAGTTGGATAATCTTTGGATGCCGACAGCCGTTGCACCATTGGAAGCCATAGCTTGGACTGTAGCCTACAAAAGCCTATTCCTGCTCTTTTCCCGCGATCCATCAAACACATTTGGTGTGTCATCATAGTGGTCTCTGACTTGTGGTCAGACTCATTCAGGTGGAACAAACTTAAACTTGCCCTTTTTGTCAATGCTGATATGAATGTCTTTGAGAAAACCGAGAAGTGTCAAAGATTTTTTTTCGCAAGCATCCTTTCTGAATTTAAAAGTAATCCTCAAAGTAATCATATAGTTTTTCAAAAGTATCTGTAATCTGATTACAAGATTTTTGCTGGTAACTTAACGGATTACAGTTACTGTTTTTCGTAACATGAAACGGATTACATGTAATCCGTTACTCCCCAACCCTGAGAGTATGCCAATGCAAATATGGCAGAAAAGGTATGTATGTGTCACGCCCTGACCTTAGAGAGCCTTTTTATGTCTCTATTTGGTTTGGTCAGAGTGTGATTTGGGGTGGGCATTCTATGTTTTTGTTTGCTATGATTTTGTATTTCTATGTTTTGGCTGGGTATGGTTCTCAATCAGGGACAGCTGTCTATCGTTGTCTCTGATTGGGAACCATACTTAGGTAGCCCTTTTCCCTCCTTTCAGTGTGGGAAGTTAACTTTGTTTGTGGCACATAGCCCTTAAGCTTCACGGTTGTGTTTGTATTGTTTATTGTTTTTGTCGGCGTCATTTCTAATAAAAGGAATATGTACGCTCACAACGCTGCGCTTTGATCCACTTCTTACGACGGCCGTGACAGTATGACAATGTTATATGAAGTGTGAAAAATAAGTATTGGCTTTTATCAGTAAAATATATTCTCAGCTCAACTTGCCTGACAAAATCTGAAGAACATATGCACATCCAGGTACATTTTTGCAGGTGCTGGAGTTGCTCAACTTGCCCAACTGCCATAAATGCCATAATTTGTCATTTTTTCACTTAAACAATGGGGAGGAACCAGAAAGATCAGTTTTAGGTAGTTATGAGTCAAATAAATTCTCAGAGCAGGCTCAACTTGCACGACTGCCATAAATGCCATAAATTATCTATCTTTCACTTAAGCAATGTGGAGGAACCAAATAAATCAGTTTTAGGCTACTGGAATATTTTGCAGTTTTTTTTATTTTTATTTTTCATTGGGGCAACCTCAGAGCAGGCCCAGCTTGCTCCCACCTTGATAACTCCGTGGCAGGCAGCAGATTGCCATATAAAGACACAACGTCTTTCATTTCTCTTAGTGAAGTTGTCCTAGGTTGCATGTCACTTCCTTCCTAGTACATTTGAATAGATTCGTTGTCAGTTGATTCTGAGGGAGAGACAGTGCACTGCCTGTCAAGCAGTGAGAGCAGCAGACACACTGAAGGAAGGAGAGTGAGTCAGAGACCACAAAGACAGGCCTTCCAGTCAACTCACCTCCCTAAGGTAATTCAATCTCCTGACCTTGGGGCCTCTCTGTGTCAGTGTCTGTGTGTGCCTCTGCATGTGTCAGTATTTCATTGAATCTACTGGGAAGATGGTCTGTGACTGCATGTTGATTTGGATGAGGATGAAGATGAATGATGATGATAAGGATGATGAGTTTCTGTTGCTTTAACAGTCCACAAGTGTTCACAGATGGTCCTGTGTGTTAATAGATGGTGTCTTCCTGGATCTGAGGGCAGCATCTGTAGTTTGCATTGATTTACAGTAGCCTAACAATATGCTTAATAATCATAAAGTATCCTCTTGCTACTTTATCATCCAAGGATTGTTGTTACACAGTCACATAATACATTGATACAGTATTACAAAAATTGTTATATAGCCCTATAGTGAATTCTGATGTTCACAGGAGAAGCATTGCCATGTCATGACTTTAGTTTTAGTATCAGCATGGTGGCAGAGAGCAGAAGTAGTCTAAATCATTGCATAGTGTTTAAACAGGAAGTTAGTTGGGTTGTGGTTAGCCTTGCTGCAACTGCTGAAAATTCTAACATGTGAAAGCCAACAGTAACATAGTTAAACATTTACATTTTCTAAAAGTTTCCAACATATCATCACTAGTCATCCAATAACGTGTGCTTACATGTTAAGCATGCGGAATTTGCTGGCACATACACATCTGTAATCTTCAACTCACCACTGCTGTATTCATTTAGAAATTATGAACAATAAATAATACATACTGTATGTTGTCTTTCAATAGTGCTTGAATAATTAATAACACACTACACTTAAAGGGGCAGTGCAGTTAACTTAATTTTCCTTTTTTTAACGATATTTACAAACTATGAGGTCGAAATAACACTCTTAAATTGTGCAAAAGGTGATAATGCCCTTTTTGTGTAAGAGCTGTTTTTTTTTTATGCCTGAAATTTCAGCCTGTTTAGGTGGTGCAAATCTTTTGGCCCACATCTTGATTATAATAGACCAATGACTGTTCATCTGGGTAAGGTGGTGGGCTCTAGACCATCCTATCAGCCGATCAGGGCTGTGCATGTAAATATCTTAACATTTGTTTCCTAACATCCACATGATCAGACTGAGCATTTCAAGGGCCAAAGGAGGTTATTTTCATTAAATAAACAGTAATGACCAAGATTTGCATGTGAAATCCGCGGTACCATGACTGATGTTTGTGGGTATTGCAGTTTTACTTCCATAAAGGCCCTTGATGATTTTAGTGGCTGAGACCACAGGTAATCCTTGATGATTGATGATGGTTTTAAGGATTTCAAATCAAGGAACTGGATTTGCTTGAGGAAAGATAACACCCCTCATGATCAAATTGCAAAGACACATTTACTTCATCATCTAAAAGGCAGGTAGCCTAGTGGTTAGAGCGTTGGGCCAGTAACTGAAAGGTAGCTGGATCGAGTCTCTGTAGTTCTGCCCCTTAGCAAGGCAGTTAACCTACTGTTCTCCGGTAGGCCGTCATTGTAAATAAGAATTTGTTCTTAACTGACTTGCCTAGTTAAATAAAGGTTCATTATTATTATTTTTTTTTTAAAGTAAAGTCTGGGTAAATGTCAGCCCTAAAAAGGCAGTAATATCCTATAGTTAGATTAGTGAACATTACACTGTGCCATCCAGTGTGTGGTTTATTGAATAATCAGAGTGTGTTTCAGTGCTGATTGGAATGTAATGCTTACAAAGTGACAAAGCTGGTAATTTTGAGCCATGGTGTGTAAAGACATCAGTTTCACTTCTGTTTCTGACCTCTATAGCTATAGTGTGAGAAAGGGAACAAAACCCGGATTTCCTTGTTTTTACTTATTTGAGCATTCAAAACTGTGCTACTACATACCCACTGGGCAAAAAGTGGTTGAATCAACTTTTTTACACATCATTTCAACAAAAAATTGTAATGTTATGTTGAATCAACGTGGAAAACTAATTGGATTTGCAAAAAGTCATCAACATAAGGGATATAAAAAAATGTTTTTACCCAACTTTTAACCTAAATCCAATGACATGATGACATTTTTGTTGATTTCACATTGAAGTCACAGAAACTCAACTGAAATTAAATCAAAACTAGACGTTGAAATGATATCTGTGTCCAGTGGGTACATTGTTGAATATAGATGAATAATGGTCTCTAGACCCTTCTCCACACTATATGTTTAGAAAACCATCGATGCAATCTCAAGGAGCCAAGCTGATTTGTCCTGATGCGATGGGTGACAATGGAAAGAGAAACATTTGTTACTCATCTCCAAACTTCACACCTCTGAGGCAAGCAGAGCAGACCTAGTTTGAAGTAGGTCTCTGTCTCTAACATGACCTTATATCTCTCGCTGTATCTGTGGTATACAGCTTTAGCGGCCTCATTGAAACCACACAGTGAATGGCAGCCATTCTTCCTGTCTGTTATCACTACAACTACATCTACTCCCCTCTCAACTCAGACTGGGGCCTGAAATGTATACTCAGTCCTAAGGCAGATGAAATAAAGACATGAATAAAGATATGAATCGTGTGAATGACCTCACCACCTTAGCAGAAGTAGGAAGGAAGTAGCTCGCTAGAAGCAGGATGTTTCACAAAGAAATAGACATCAGAGCCCAGAACATCTGGGTAGAGCACATTTTTTTGAAATTATCACAATGACAAAATGCTGAAATTGAATATTTATTCTAGTTCCTCCCTGTTGAGTATGTTCAGTACCGTATGGTTTTAGTGAAAAAAGGTGAAGTTATGTGTAACTGGTTTCAGATTCCACAAGATGGCTGCTCCAGCACAGATCTCTCAGGATGAGTTGGAGGAACTGAGAGAAGCCTTTGCTAAGATCGGTGAGAGCCTGACAGGGAAATTCTTTGTAGACTCACTTCACTCTTATCCTGGGTCCCTGATTATTTTTGCATTCAACAAGGCTACATTCTATGTGACCTTTGACCTATATTTCTTATTCCAGATGTTGATTCTCACGGCCACATTGGCACAGATGAGCTCAATGACCTGTTCAAAGCTGCCAACCTGCCATTGCCAGGATACAGAGTCCGAGAGATCATCCAGGATCTTACCAAGACAGGAGACCTGCATGACGGCAAAGTCACCTTCAACGAGTTTGCCAATGTAAGTTCAGAGGTCAATAGGTCAAAATCAATGGCAGTTACAGAAAGTCAATGTCAAAGAAGAGCAGACCATACTTTGAGACATCTTGACATGACACCAGAGATACATGGTCTCATCTCTTCTCATTCACTAAGGTGGTCCATGGACTGAAGAGCACAGAGGTGGCTAAGACCTTCAAGAAAGCTATCAACAAGAAGGAGGGCATCTATGCTGTAGCAGGAACCTCAGAGCAGTCTAGCTCAGGCACACAGCACTCCTACTCAGGTGACTGTCCCTACTTGTTTCACTGGCTGAGAATACCCCCAAGATATCTACTTCAGTCTGTCTAGATACATCTGTAGCCAACATCACACAGGAAGCACTTATCATTCAAATGAGGCATACAGAACCATATCTATCTCTATATGTGGAACAATCCATCAGTACAACAAGACTTCCTGGTCTGTGAAGTTACACATCTATACGTCTCTGATTGGCCAATATATACAAATATTTCTCCATAAATACAAATACTCCTACATGTATAATGTTGTGCATTCCCCCCATGCCCACACATTTCTCCACTGACAGAGGAGGAGAAGGTGGCTTTTGTGAACTGGGTGAATAAGGCATTGGAGAAAGACCCAGACTGCAAGCACGTCCTCCCCATGGACCCCACCACTAACGACCTGTTCACCGCTGTCGGAGATGGGATCGTTCTATGGTACTTTCTAACTGGTCTCATGGACTTACTTTAGAGTATGTGCAACCTTGATGATATAAATCAATCCCTACAGAAATATTCCATTGATATCAACCTATGCACCTCTCCTTCACCTGGTAGTAAGATGATCAATCAGTCTGTTCCGGACACCATCGATGAGAGAACCATCAACAAGAAGAAGCTCACACCCTTCACCATCCAGGTAACCTTTTACAGACTGTTCAACACCAGCTGACTCAGAGGACTGCAGCTTTGTATAACCCATTGACAGTCATTTCTTTGTCATTATATACAGTATATACTGTATGCCATGCACAGGTATCTATACTGTTTTGTGTGCTCTAACAGGAGAATCTGAACCTGGCTCTTAACTCTGCGTCGGCCATCGGCTGCCACGTGGTAAACATCGGAGCAGAGGACCTGAAGGAAGGCAGGCAGCATCTGGTCCTAGGCCTGCTCTGGCAGGTCATCAAGATCGGCTTGTTTGCAGACATTGAGATCAGCAGAAACGAAGGTGTGTGTGTTAAATGTTTATTTGAATATGGATTTTCAATGTTTTGGTGTGTTTTATAACTTTATAACATGTGAGTGTGTATGTATATCTATAGTACTGTACATCACTTGATCTCTGTAGCTATGTATGTTAATGAGTGTGTTATTTCAATGATGTGTGTGTGCAGCTCTGATAGCCCTGCTGAGGGATGGGGAGAGCCTGGAGGACCTGATGAAGCTTTCCCCAGAGGAGCTGCTGCTGCGCTGGGCCAACTACCACCTGGAGGAGGCCGGCTGCTCCAAGATCAACAACTTCAGCTCTGACATCAAGGTGGGTCATACGCACCATGTCTGTCCTGGATTATCATATGACTGTGTCAGTCCTGGATCGTCATAATGACTGTGTCAGTCCTGGATCGTCATATGACTGTGTCGGTCCGGGATCTTTTTGTGCATTTGTGATTGTATACATTTTCTGTTTTGCATTACAGGATTCTAAGGCCTACTACAACATCCTGAACCAAGTGGCCCCTAAGGGAGATGAGGAGGGAATCCCTCTGATTGCCATCGACATTTCAGGGATAAGGGTACATGGTCATCCCACCCTAGAAAACATCATCCATTACAATTCCATTTTAGGCAACCTGATCAACAGACAGTGCTGTTCTTCTTTTTTGGTTAAAAGTGCCTAAAAGTGACCATATTATCAATGAGTGATGCATCATAGATACAGTAGATGTTGCTGTTAAATCTCTCCCTACCGCCCCCTGCAGGAGAAAGAGGACATAAAGAGAGCAGAGTGCATGTTGGAGCAGGCTGACCGTCTTGGCTGCCGACAGTTCGTCACAGCAACCGACGTAGTCCGCGGCAACCCCAAGCTGAACTTGGCATACATTGCCAACCTGTTTAATAAGTATCCTGCCCTGAAGAAGCCAGAGAACCAGGACATTGACTGGAGCTCCATCGAGGGTCAGGGTTGGGACCATCCCAAACCATAACCTAGTTCCTGAGCATCCCCTCTTCCTGATTAAATAATATAAACCATATATACAGTACAAGGCCTGAACCAGTGTGTAATGTTATCTGTCACTTACAGGTGAGACCAGAGAGGAGCGCACCTTCAGGAACTGGATGAATTCCCTGGGGGTCAACCCTCGTGTCAACCACCTCTATGTGTAAGTACAGTACAGGTCACTCCATCTTATTATACACCATTTCCAACCATTTACAATAATTTGGAAACCACACTAATGTAATGTGTGTGCATGTTTTACAGGGACATAGATGATGCTTTGGTCATCTTCCAGCTCTATGAGAAGATCAATGTGCCAGTGGATTGGGACAGAGTAAACAAACCCCCTTACTCCAAACTGGGCAGCAACATGAAGAAGGTGAGACTACAAACAATAAGTGTTCTCCCACAGTGCGATCATGATTAAACTGATCAATTGATTGAATTATTATTCATTGATTTATTATGCGTTTGTCTGTGCCAGTTGGAGAACTGTAACTATGCAGTGGAGCTGGGGAAGAATGAGGCTAAGTTCTCCCTGGTGGGCATTGCTGGACAGGACCTGAACGAGGGCAACCGAAAACTCACCCAGGCCCTGCTGTGGCAGCTGATGAGAAGGTAATGCAACAGAACATTATTAAAAATGCCTTAGATATTTTTTCCCCTGTTCAGGTCATGTGATCAGGAAAAACTCATAAGCAGGCCCAGTGCCAACTCCATAATTCCACATTTAGAAGGATCCATCTCTTTCTCTCAGGTACACGCTGAACATTCTGGAGGAGCTTGGTGACGGGCAGAAGGTGAATGACGACACCATCGTCACCTGGGTCAACGACACACTCACACAGGCTGGCAAAGGCACCATCTCTGGATTCAAGGTAGGCTGTAACTCTGCTGTTTAACATTTTCCTGACCATGGTACCTTTTTTGAAGTACTAGACTTCATTCTACTTTTCCAAGTAGAATAAGTAAAAAATAAAGCATCAACCACAGCAATAGCTCAGTGTGTGTGTACCTCTGTAGGATGGGTCCATAACCACCAGTATGCCAGTCCTGGACCTGATTGATGCCATCCAGCCAGGCTCCATCCGCTATGATCTAATCAAGGTGGAGGACCTGACTGAGGAAGAGAAGCTCAATAATGCCAAGTACGTACCATGTGATGATAACATTTGAGTACTAGCTTGATGAAATTAAATGTTCAGGACAACAGCTAAGATGTCCCCTAAATCCTGCCTATTGTCAGGTATGCCATCTCCATGGCCAGGAAAATCGGAGCGCGGGTGTACGCCCTGCCTGAGGACCTAGTGGAGGTGAAACCTAAGATGGTGATGACAGTGTTCGCCTGCCTGATGGCCCGGGGCATGAAGAGGGTGTAGTGGTCACAACCCCACAGAACACATCACATGAAGAGGTGATCAGTAGAACAACCAGAATCAGGTTACAGAAGATATCAGCTCACTAGGTCAATACTAATTCAGTAATGTAGCTAGTATGTCTGGAAATCAGTGATTCAAAACTCAGGGCTGATAATGAAGAGCAGAAAACAAATAATAATACTGTACCTGGAGTTATACTGGAAATATATATATTTTTTTAATTTAATGTAGCATCTTATTTTGATAAGATTTAGCTCTTTTTTACATAGAAACTTCTTTACTTGATGCTATTAATTTCAAATTGTGACCATTTTGCTTTCAGACTAACATTTGTGAAAAGATATCAAGGAAACAGATTTTATAAAATAATTTAAAACAAATGTTGTGCGTCTTGGTTTTGTTCACATGTATTATAATGCACATGCACTACACCTGTACATCAGTATGAGCAGTTCCCTTACAAATAGTTGTTCTGCATTGAGAACCTATTCATGTCATAAATCATCTAGTTCCCTCATTCAAAAGAGAATCCAACATTCCTGTATCTGCATGTACTGTATGTCTCACCATGTTCAGTAGAAAATACAATCCAACAACCCAGATGGTTCATTACATATCCATTTAATGAAACAAAAGCAACAAGCATCAATCTATGGAGGAAAAAACAGTTTCAAAATCTATTTTCAAAATATGTCCATCTTTGTCCAGAAAAGAGAGATGAAAAACAGTAACTGAGTTCAAAGCTGGACTCCAGGCGGGTACTGGTGAGATCGTGAGGATTGTCTGGGTGGTTATACAGCCTTGGTCAGTTTCTCTTGGTTGGGACGCTATTTAGCGGGTTGTGCCTCTGTGGGCTTACTACCTGGGGGGTGTTATTTGGCACAACAGGCTACTTGCCACGTTCTATGTACTATGAAACCGTTATTTGGCAGGTTTGACCTCTGGGGGGATTTCTCCTGTATCCAGGGTCTTGAGGAGGCGGAAGAGGCCAGCTGCTTCCCGTATGCGGCTGAACTCAATGCAAAAGGCCTGCACCTCGATGAACAGGTCCTGCACGTTGATGATCTTGTTCCGGATCAGAGACTGAAGGAACACACACACCAGGCGCACCAGGCGGTTCTGCAAATGGAAACAGAGGTTTTACATACACATCTGGACCACTGACTAACACAGTGGAGCACTGACTAACTTTAGTAAAATAAACAGTCATCTTGAGCAGGGAGAACCCACAAATGAACTTCCTGTTACAAATTTCTGAGAAAGTGGCATGCATCCTCTGGTAAGACAAGCATTTCAATGTTACTGAAAGGCCAAACATCAGGCTCCTGTCAAGGCCCTTCCACAGTCCTCCTTACCTGCATGTACTTGTCTTTGATCTGTTCACACGTGGAGATACAGTTGGAGATGTACAGGTGAATGAACTCTGGAGGGAGGTCCACAGCAGTTGTCAGCCTGTGCACACAAAGAATAACCTCACATAAATAAACAGAAAAATAAACACATTTTAAAACAGATTGTAGACAACTGAATTGTATAAATCAAATTCTATCCAAAGTCCACACCTATTGACCACCTCCATGGAGTGCAGGGACATGTCCATGTTGACCAGGACGGAGAAGTACTCCGTGATCTGGCTGGACTGCATCAGTTTGAGAAGCATCTCGATGGCCACCAGAGGGTTGTTTTCCACCAAGTCAGGCAGCTTGGCCGGGGTCAGACCGATGTGGTACACCAGCTTCGGATCCTTCTCCAGCTCACTCAGGAGCTGTAGGGAGAGAGCAATATTTAGAGAGACATTCAGGTTGAACTCCCAAGCGAATGTCATGTTTGAAATATATAAAATACAGTTGAGTAGACAGTGTACCTGTCTACTCACCTGTGACTGCTGCTGGGCAGACAGTGGGCTCTTGAATGCCTTGGCCATGATGCGTTTGATCTCCACACCCGTGCTGTTCTTCACACACATGGAGCGGTCCCACTGCACACGGTGGTCGGGCTCCGTGGGGTTTAGCCAAGCCAGCTCATCCTCACACACGTGCAAGGGAGGAGGCGGCCGGATGAACTCTGGACGAAAGTGACCTGGGGGAGGTAGGGTCACAGGGAGGCATTACAGGCTGGATATATGGCTTGTCTTACATGATACTTGGGACATGGTATATACTTCACAGTATCATTCCTGTGTCATTACAATACCAAGCTAATGAAAAGACATACAAAAGCTTTGGAAATCATTTAAGGAACTAGGCTGTAGTAGTACTAAAAACAAACTAAACCGTATTGGACTGAACATCAAAGGGGAGATGGTATATGAAAAGGCAGAGGTTGCCAATGAATTCAACTCTTTTTACTTCTGTTGCCAGCAAGCTGGTTAGCAAGCTGCCCACCAGTTCTGGTTTGTATGGAAGCAACCAAGTCAAGAAGTATTAGGTAGAGTTAGGGGTTCAGCCAAACTCTTTTTCTTTTGCAAAGGTGGCAACAGCCAAAATAGTCAGTATGCTGGCAGAGCTTAAATGCTCCAAAGCCAGAGGCCTGGATAATATTCCTGCAAGGTTTCTAATAGATTCTGCTGAGCAAATTGGCCCTTGTATTACGCATATTGTTAATCTCTCTCTTGAACAAGGCACCTTTCCCAGGGACATGAAACAAGTTAAAGTTATACCTCTGTATAAGAAGGGGATAAAGTCTGACCCTGGGAATTATAGGCCTGTATCTATCCTCTGTGTAACATCAAAGATCCTGGAGAGAATTGTACATGAGCAAATGTATGAATATGTTAACAAACAGGGTCTAATGTATGATTTTCAGTCGGGTTTTAGAAAAACATACTCCACTGATTCATGTCTACTTTACTTGACAGACTTCATCAGGAAAGAGATTGATGAGGGAAATCTGTGTGGAATGGTACTGCTTGACCTACAGAAGGCCTTTGATACAGTTAACCACTGTCTCCTAATCTCCAAACTGGAGGCACTGGGGTTAAGTATCCCTCTAGGCTGTGTAAAGTCCTATTTATCAAGAAGGGAGCAAGTAGTAGAGGTTAATGGTTCACGGTCTCAGGCAAAACCAATGAGTTGTGGCGTTCCGCAGGGGAGCGTGCTTGGGCCTCTGCTGTTTTTATTGTATATTAATGGTATGAAAGATGCTTGTTCTTGCCGTCTTTTTCTTTATGCAGATGACTCTACACTTCTGGTGTCTCACAAAAGTAAAACTGTTGGAAAGCATACTTAGCACAGAGCTTACTAACATTAGCAAATGGCTTGGAGATAATAAGCTATCTCTGCACTTAGGGAAAACTGAAGCAATTATTTTTGGATCCAGACCTAAATTGTGTAGGTTGTCTGAAATCAGAGTGGAGTTAGGGGGTGAGGTGCTGACTACTAAAACCTCTGTTAGCTACTTGGGATGTATCCTTGATGGAAGCTTGGGAGGTGTGAGCATGGCCAATAAGGTGCTAGGGAAGGTTAATGCCAGGATTAAGATTTTGGCTAGAAAGTCCAAGTTTCTTGATAAGGACTCCATGAAAGTGCTAGCTACTGCCCTCATTCAATGCCATTTTGACTATGCTAGTACTTCCTGGTTTGGGGGCTTATCTAAACTTATGAAGGGGAAGCTCCAGATAGCCCAGAATAAGTTGATCAGGATAGTATTGAAGGTGAGTCCACGTACTCACATAGGCAGGAGCTGCTTTCAGGAACTAAACTGGCTGCCTGTTGAGGCTAGGGTGTCCCAGATTAGACTAGGTTTGGTTTACAGGAGTATTTATGGTCCTGCGCCCAGATATTTAAGTGATTACTTTCCTCGTGTTAGGGATGCACACAATCACAGCACCAGATCAGATGTTGCTGATTGATGTGTGCTTATACAGGTTCAGGAGTAATGCTGGGAAAGGTACTTTCTTGTATACTGGAGCCTCAGAATGGAATGAGTTGCCTCTGCCTATAAAAACAACATCCTCTCTGGACAGCTTTAAAAATAAAGTAAAAATATGTTTGATGTCCTCTGTGCCCATATGAATAACCCCTATGATGTAACTGGAATGATGAGATAGCTGTTCTTCTTTTATGTTTTTGTTTTATTATTTCACTGCCATACTGTGTTCGATCTTGTATAGCCATCTTGTCTCAAGAGGACCACAATGGAAATAAGTCCCAGACTTTATTGTGTGTTATCCTCGATGATTTTATTCATGTGCATGTATGGCTTTTAAGTTTTATGTGTGCTTGTTTTTTTAAAATGGTCATATTAATAAAACTAAACTACACCACATGACCAGAGGTATGTGGACACCTGCTCGTTGAGCATCTCATTCCAAAATCATGGGCATTAATATGGAGTTGGTCCCCTCCCTTTGCTACTACAAGAGGGTGCATTGTCATGCTGAAACAGGAAAGGGCCTTCCCCAAACTGTTTTCACAAAGTTGGAAGCACAGAATTGTCTAAAATGTCATTGTATGTAGCATTAAGATTTCACTTCACTGGAACTAAGGGGCCTATTCCTCCTCCACCAAACTTTACAGTTGGCTCTATGCATTCGAGCAGGTAGCGTTCTCCTAGCAGCGGCCAAAGACGGATTTGTCCATCGGACTGCCAAATGGTGAAGCGTGATTCATCACTCCAGAGAACGCGCTTCCATTGCTCCATCCATCCTCCGCTTGACATTGCACATGGTGATCTTAGGCTTGTGTGCGGCTGCTCAGCCATGGAAACCCATTTCATGAAGCTCCCAACAAACAGTTATTGTGCTGACGTTGCGTCCAGAGGCAGTTTGGAACTCGGTAGTGAGTGTTGCAACCGAGGACAGACGATTTTTACACGCTACGTGCTTCAGCACTTGGCAGTCCCGTTCTGTGAGTTTGTGTGGCCTACCACTTCACGGCTGAGCCGTTGCTGCTCCTAGATGTTTCCACTTCACAATAACAGCACTTACAGTTGAAGGGGGCAGCTCTAGCAGGGCAGAAATTTGTCGAACTGACTTGTTGGAATGGTGACATCCTATGCCACGTTAAAAGTCACTGAGATCTTCAGTAAGGCCATTCTACTGCCAATGTTTGTCTATGGAGATTGCATGGCTGTGTGCTCAATTGTATACACCTGTCAGCAATGGGTGTGGCTGAAATAGCCAAATCCACTAATTTGAAGGGGTGTGGTGTTCACATACTTTTGTATACAGTTGAAGTCGGAAGTTTACATACACCTTAGCCAAATACATTTAAACTCAGTTTTTCACAATTCCTGACATTTAATCAGAGTAAAAATTCCCTGTCTTAGGCCAGTTAGGATCACCACTTTATTTTAAGAATGTGTAATGTCAGAATAATAGTAGAGAGAATGATTTATTTCAGCTTGTATTTCCTTCATCACATTCCCAGTGGGTCAGAAGTTTACATACACTCAATTAGTACTTGGTAGCATTGCCTTCAAATTGTTTAACTTGGGTCAAACGTTTCAGGTAGCCTTCCACAAGCTTCCCACAATAAGTTGGGTGAATTGTGGCCCATTCCTCCTGACAGAGCTGGTGTAACTGAGTCAGGTTTGTAGGCCTCCTTGCTCGCACACGCTTTTTCAGTTCTGCCCACAAATGTTCTATGGGATTGAGGTCAGGGCTTTGTGATGGCCACTCCAATACCTTGACTTTGTTGTCCTTAAGCCATTTTGCCACAACTTTGGAAGTATGCTTGGGGTCATTGTCCATTTGCGACCAAGCTGTAACTTCCTGACTAACGTCTTGAGATGTTGCTTCAATATATCCACATAATTTTCCTACCTCATGATGCCATCTATTTTGTAAAGTGCACCAGTCCCTCCTGCAGCAAAGCACCCCCACAACTTGATGCTGCCACCCTGTGCATCACAGTTGGGATGATGTTCTTCAGCTTGCAAGCCTCCTCCTTTTTCCTCCAAACATAATGATGGTCATTATGGCCAAACAGTTCAATTTTTGTTTCATCAGACCAGATGTCATTATCCCCATGTGCAGTTGCAAACCGTAGTCTGGCTTTTTTGGGGCAATTTTGGAGCAGTGGCTTCTTCCTTGCTGAGCAACCTTTCAGGTTATGTCGATTTAGGACTTGTTTTACTGTGGATATAGATACTTTTGTACCTGTGTCCTCCAGCATCTTCACAAGGTCCTTTGCTGTTGTTCTGGGATTGATTTGCACTTTTCGCACCAAAGTAAGTTCATCTCTAGGAGACAGAACGTGTCTCCTTCCTGAGCAGTGTGACGGCTGCGTGGTCCCATGGTGTTTATACTTGCGTACTATTGTTTGTACAGATGAACGTGGTACCTTCAGGCGTTTGGAAATTGATCCCAAGGATGAACCAGACTTGTGGAGGTCTAAAAAAAAAAAGCTCTGAAGTCTTAACTGATTTCTTTTGATTTTCCCATGATGTCAAGAAAAGAGGCACGGAGTTTAAAGGTAGGCCTTGAAATACATCCGCAGGTACACCTCTAATATACTCAAATTATGAATTAGCCTATCAAAAGCTTCTAAAGCCATGACATCATTTTCTGGAATTTTCCAAGCTGTTTAAAAGCACAGTCAACTTAGTGCATGTAAACTTCTGACCCACTGGAATTGTGACACAGAGATTATTTCACTTATAATTCAGTCTGTAAACAATTGGTGGAAAAATTGCACAAAGTAGATGTCCTAACCGACTTGCCAAAACTATAGCTTGTTATTAACAAGAAATTTGTGGAGTGATTGAAAAACTAGTTTTAATAACTCCAACCTAAGTGTATGTAAACTTCCTACTTCAACTGTATATAGTGCATGTTTTTGTGTCAACATACACCTTACTTATGTCATCCATAAACATAACAGACAGACTAATAACAAACTGAATGATGAAATGCTCCACTTACTCTCCAGTGGAGGTCGAGGCCCAGTGACCAGAGACTCTGTGATCTGATTGGCCACTGAGCTGTCGAACCCAGAATTGGAAGAATCTGGATCCGGGTCGTTGAGGATGCTGGGGAAGCTGGCCTTACTCTGGGTGGGTAGTTCTGACTGGCGCTCTGCAGGTTAAAGGGGAGAGAGAGGAATAAGAAAGTTTATATATGAAGTGTTAGAATTGCTGCATAGTAAAGTGTAAAGAACTGTCTGTTGTACTACAGTATGGATATGAGAGGTTTTATGTCTCAACACAAGCACATCTCAATAGGTGGATTTCTAACCAAGAAATGTACAATTCCCCATCATACGTAACTATTTTTGAGTTGTCTAAAATTCCTGAGATTCTGTAACCATCCTCCATACAAGATACATGCGAAGTGCATACATTCAGGTACTGTACCTGCCAATGCCAACTGCAGCCCACTAATGTCTATGGACTGTGGCATGTTCCCCACGTCCATGCAGGACACCTGTCTGGGGGTCTTCTTGAAGAGTTCCCTTGGAGGCGCCAGCATTAGCTGGGAGAGGAAGAACTTCTCGGGCTGTGTAATGGGTGGCAGGAATCCTATGAACAGTCACATGATCAGGATATACTTGAGTTGATATGATGAAAGCAACACACTGCTGATAAAAACTTTGGACAATACTTCTTACTATCCAAATGGATTACATTTGATATTTTAGCAGACACTCACCAGACAGTTGTTTTTCCTGCTCATCCCCAACTGGGGAGGGGTTCAGCAAGTGCGCAAAGACAGCGGCAAAGGGATTGGCGGCCAGTGGCTCTGTGCGGTACATCTCCCAGAGGAGGTAGAGGGCAGTCAGGCGCTGTGCAGAGCTTGGCAGAAGGTCCGGCTGTTGCAGTAGCATCACCAAAACCGATCCTACTCGGAAATGTTCGGCCTTCGCGAAGTAATGATGAAAGGCGGATGATAGACTTTCGAAAGTGTTGGTGCAAGCTTCCTCTGAGATGATTCCCAAGAGGTTGGAGAGCTCCTTCGGGGCAAGTGTCATTGTACCTATGTTGTTGATAGCTAGCTTTTAGCTATGTGACCAAAATGATAAATCACTGCTTGCAAGTAGTCTTTTATAATTGTACGTAGGTCGCGTTATTCAGTTCATACTTAAAACGAAGCTAGATACATTTCCACAAACTCCACAGGAGTGCAGATATGGGCAGCTAGATAAATTAGAAAATGCTAGTTAGCTTACGAGCTAGCTTGTCACCAAAGTCATTGTAAAAGTAAGTTATACAGCTAAACAAATTCGACCTTGATCAACTAAAAAAATGCATACCAGACTTACTGTCGTAAAAGCATGAATCTAATTATTATCAAATGTTTAATAAGAAGTAAGTTAGCGTTTCTCAGCTGTTTTCCCATCAGTTTCCACTTCGTTCACAACATTGCAGCGTTGAGTTTTGACCTTTGACTCGACCCCGGTAACACCGTGCATTACGGGAGATGTAGTAAAGAAGATTATGCGTTTATTTCTGCTTGCTCTGGACTTCTCGTGACTACAACAAACATTATCTACAAATTACAGATAGCACATTACTTAAAAATGTGATGTAATTGATTAATTGTTTCGGAAAAGCACTTCAAAAAAATTCGTGTCAGAGACGGAAGAGGAAGCGAGACATCCCACTCGCTGTTTTATTTCTGGTTCATATACAAGTCAATAAACTCAGCAGACCAGAACCAGTTTCTTTATTTTTCTTTATTTTTTCTTCTTTTTTTTGTTTATGTTTCAGCTTATTTTTATTGTATGTAAAGAATCCAAGCAGTACATCTCTCCACAATAGTGTAAAATCTTCATAAATGTGTTCAATTATAAATCTACTGATGTCTTGCCACAGTTTTCTTACATGTATACAATACCAAAAAAGATGCAACACTGTTTCTGGGTGGTCATTACAAAAGGAGCAATTTGAGTTGATGTTTTCCTTAAACTTCTTCATATAGTGGTTGGCAGGATAATATTTATGATTAATTTTAAAGGAAACCTCCTTAATTTTGTTAAGAAGTACGTATGTGTGTGGCAACATCCAAACTTTTTTCCAACAGATATTATCAATAAATCCATTCCAATAAGGCATGACATAAGGTATAGGTACAACATCCTGCTGAAACAAGGTTCGTATCGCTCTGTTGTTGAATGGGCCAAAAGAGAAACAAATCTTTCCTACTGATGAGTCAACAGGGTCAATAGAAGGTAGGCTCTGAGGGTCAGGTCTTGACACGTTCCTGAATAACAGAGCAACACCTGAGGGAATGGCGTCTAAAACAATTGCAAAATCTTTAGGTGTTACAGGGACCTTGTAAAGAGATAAGAATTCCTTATAACTGAGTAAAAGACCCTCTGCATTTACCAGTTGGCTCACCAATAGGATATTATTTCGGAACCAATATTCTAAAAACAAAGAAGTATTTTTATACAATATATCCCGATTATTCCATATATAATATCTGTGTGGAGAAAAATTGTGTTTATAAATTAAGGACCATGACAAGAAAACCTGCAGATGAAAAGCAGAACGTTTCACTGGAACTGTTCACAAACACAAACAGAGCCCCAGGACAGCAACACAATTAGACCCAACCAAATCATGAGAAAACAAAAAGATAATTACTTGACACATTGGGAAAAATTTACAAAAAACTGAGCAAACTAGAATGCTATTTGGCCCTAAACAGAGAGTACACAGTGGCAGCATACCTGACCACTGTGACTGCCCCAAAATTAAGGAAAGTACAGACTCAGTGAGTATAGCCTTGCTACACCATTGTAAATACAACCTATATTTATGTTTATTTATTTTCCCTTTTGTACATGAACTATTTGCACATCATTACAACACTGTATATATATATACATTTGAAACATCTTTATTATTTTGTAAGTGTAATGTTTACTGTTAATTTTGTATTGTTTATTTCACTAAGTGTTTATCTATTTATCTTGCTTTGGCAATGTAAACACATGTTTCCCATACCAATAAAGCCCTTGAATTGAAATTTTATCCACCAATATTTCTTTCGTGCTTTTAGAACGACCCGGATGTGAACCCTTTTTCGTTGCCTTTTAATACCCACAAGTCTTTGCAACTTCCTTTCCGACATTTCTCGGGCAGAGTGAGTACTGCTTTGCCAAATGCGTGTTATTTATCTAACTTCATCCTTACCGTGTGTTAATATAATCCAATGTTTTAATTACGTAATCGCAAGAGGAGACACTGAACTCCCTAAACGATTCAATGGTGGTTGAATATTCCCAAATTATTAATTGAAACGTGTAGTCACTAAGCAGTCTGCTAACCGCACGTCTACAACCAGTAGTCAGCTAAACGGAACTATTGTGTGATAAATGTCTCGGTTGTATAGCGTATTAGTCCTTTGTTTAGGTCTGTCTGTCTGGGATCCCCAATTTCTGTTTCACAACATCCCATTGTTACTAATGTAAAGTTAGTCAGAAACCAATTGCTGTAGCTCGCTAGTTAAACTAGCAAGCCAGATCTATACCAGTGTCATTAGCTAGCCGGCTGTATTGCCTGGCGTCAGCAGCCAGATGTATACCCAAAGATGTATACATTGTTTATGCCCCACAAACACGTATCTAGATGGCGAAAGTTAATGGTATTGTAAACCCATGAAATGTATTTTCTACAACATTCTAATTTATCACTAATGAAACTTCACGTGGGGTTGTTTAT
Source organism: Salvelinus namaycush (assembly GCF_016432855.1). NCBI lineage: Eukaryota > Metazoa > Chordata > Actinopteri > Salmoniformes > Salmonidae > Salvelinus > Salvelinus namaycush. The sequence goes on along the minus strand of NC_052319.1, from coordinate 26,373,287 downwards.
GTTCATGTCAATGAAAGCAGGCTTAAAGTGGAACTGACAGCCTTGTAACTATTTTGCCGATATAAAACAGACAATCATATCAGTCAACTATCAAATTAACAGTTTATGCTACAAAACCAAATTTATAAGAGGTTTTAAAAATAGTGTAATGAAACAGCAGGGAGTCAGGTCTCGAACCCTTGACCTTCTAGCCCGAGGTCCGGCGCGCTATCGACTGTGCCGCAAAAGCATGCTCCTGCGGCAGAGTCGATTTCCGCGCTTATAAACCCAGGGTCGTTACACTACTCCCTCCTTTCAAAGAGCGCGTCCTCGCGCTAGCTTGCGACTCTACGTCTTACAGGAACGCACTCACCGGCCAAGCACACGCACTGTCGTGGATGCAGGGTCCGATCACTTCTGACACCAATGTAATGAAGCAGGCAGGGAGCAGGTCTTGAACCCCCAACCTTCTATCCCGAGGTCCGGCGCGCTATCGACTGTGCCGCAAAAGCATGCTCCTGCGGCAGAGGCGATTTCCGTGCTTATAAACCCAGGGTCGTTACAATAGATTATATTTGATTTAACATTTCATGACTTCACGTACACGAAGGCATTGTTGGTTGAATAGACTTATGCAGTTCAACGCATGATTCATATAATTCGCCAATACATTTATTGGTGGTTCAAAGAAATACTGCTATCGGGTTGTAAATCACAGATGGCCTGGTAAATTGTTTGCTGCTTCCATTCGGGATGCACTGTTTCAGTTTCAATTACTCAGTATGTTGGACCAAAATGGAGGAATGTAACTAAGGCTGTTATTGTCAATACAATCAAACTAGCAGGGCAATAATCAAATCTGCCAAATGAAATTGTATTTGTCACATGCGCCGAATACAACCGGTGTAGACCTAACAGTGAAATGCTTACTTAACAAGCCCTTAACCAACAATGTAGTTTTAAGAAAATACCTATAATAAAACAAGATGAATAACAAATAATTAAAGAGCAGCAGTAAATACCGGTGTTGAGGTAATATGTACATGTAGGTAGAGTTATTAAAGTGGCTATGCATAAATAATAACACAGTAGTAGCAGCAGCGTAGAAGAGGGGGGGCAGTGCAAATAGTCTGGGTAGCCATTTGGTTAGATAATGGGCTAGTGTATCTATTTATCAAGCTAAAAACACAGCCTAACATTCGCTAGCTGCTAGGAGGATGCCATGTCATTGGAGGAGTGGGTGAGTGACTGACTTTCCCCCTCGTTTTCGGTGGCAGGTGTAATTTGGTTATCTAGCAACAACTTGAACGAATGTTGTACAGTTTGCATAGCTCTTGCGTTCGCAAATTCACTCTGGCTATCTACTCCGATTTCAGATCACTCCTCCAAGTGTGACAGAGCTAGGCTGGACAATAGAACGAGTCAATGTTCACCCAAGGCTGAAAAACAGCGAAAGAACGTTGGCTAAACTGGAACGCTAGCGCTAGCCCATGGCAAATGAATGGAATCGAACGTTAGCAGAGCCTGTTTTGACTGGAGTGATGCTTAGAAATCCATTTCGCCTAAATGGCACAAAAAAAGATCCCTTTTTATTTTACCACAATCTGTTCGTCTGACGAAACTGGAAAAAACTACTCGTGTAGAAAGTAAACATCCGCACCTCGATTGTGCGCTTATGTCTGCGTAATGAGATGGTAAAGAAAAAACTAAAACTTCTGATTTTATTTCTGGTCTGGTGATCGATGACAAACGAGCTCGCTGCCCAGACTTACATAATTACAAAGAGGAGATTCTCCTGATTTTAAAATGGTGCCCGACTTGAAAAAATCTAAATATACACATTGTGAGATATTTGGTGAAATAGACAGACATATTTCCCCTATAGGAATCAATGGGACAACCTCGAGATTTTTACATTTAATTTATTTAACTAGGCAAGTCAGTTAAGAACAAATTCTTATTTACAATGATGGCCTAGGAACAGTGGGTTAACTGTCTTGTTCAGGGGCCGAACGACAGATTTTTACCTCGTCAGCTCGTGGATTCAATCTAGTAACCTTTCGGTTACTGGCCCAAGGCTCTAACCACTAGGCTACCTGCCGCCCCAGGTTCCTTGAGTTTCATGAGTCATTTTTTGTTTACATTTTAACTATAAACGACGTGAGCAGGTCTCATTGCCAAGAATAGCGAAGCAGGCATTGTGACATAGAAAAATAAGCTGGGAATGGAACATTCGGAAGGCGAATTGGTGCCACGGTGCTCAATAGAACTAATAGGAGCCGGCAGGGCGAAAAATGCCCTAAAATGAGGCCTGCTTTTTCGTGATTACTTCTAAATGACGGCAAGCAGCTGGGAAATATGGGCATGTTATGAAACTGGGCTCCACAGTGGATGCAATGAACTCGTTTTTATTTATTTATTTAGAAAAAAGCGTTTCCAGCCTACCAGAGCGTAGAATAACTGATGAATTTACTGAAGGCGCAACACCGGCTGAATATGACACTCGGTAAACGTAGGCAAAACATTTTTATAGTTAGTCATGAACGCTCTAGATAACATGTAAACAGACTAGCTAACCATCTCTGCTACGGCGCGTAAGATGGTCAGTGTGGTGTTCTCAAATTTAATTTGTGCCTGGAAGTAGCTAGCTAGCCAACTTGATTAATTTCGCTTGGGTGTTTCGTTGTAGGCAAGCAGCAGAATGATTTATTTATTTTACCTTTAACTAGGCAAGTCAGTTAGGATGTCAGGATGTAGTGTATCAGTGCAATTTTTAGGGCCAACTAGCTTACAAAGTTTGAGAGGATTTGTCTAATGGTCGTTTGTTTGGTTTTAGCTCATCTTGCTCTGGCTAGCATTAGTTGTTGATCTTGTTGATGTGCATAACTGAGGGAGAGAGAGCATACCTTTTCATGGTTGTTTGATAAATAGGACTGTAAAGTTCCCATATGTAAGAGGACTCCGTGGTATAGACATATTTGCAGATATCCATTCAGGTGTATTTTGTGGCTTTTGCCGAATGCGTTCTAATCATCTAAAGTCACACTGTTGTAACTGCTGGTAAACACAGTCAAGTTCAAAGTGAATGATGCACAAAAGGCCTACTGTATCTCTGGTTGTCCATGGTGAACCACTATGCGTAGACTCCGGTCCTAGACTAGACAATATTTTATTTACAATAGTGTATATGAACAGATTTTAATAAGATTTAATGTTGCTAAAATGCTGTCAGTTCCATTTTAAGCTCAGTGCTGACTTGGTAGGGGGCCACTCCTTTTAAGCGAATAAGCAGTGGACACTTGAGGAATGCATGTCTTGTCTCTGGTTATGAGCAAAAGGTTAGTCAATGTTTTATGTGATGTCTTTTCTTAGATGGCTCCTAACAAGAAGGGCGGTGAGAAAAAGAAGGGGCGTTCTGCCATCAACGAGGTTGTGACCAGGGAGTACACCGTCAACATCCACAAGCGCATACATGGCGTGTGAGTACACTGTCTGGGGGCATGGCACTGAGTCTGCTGCTATAGAGTTATGGATGTGTGCTATCTACACACGGTTTGAAGGAAGTACTCTGTTTGTATGCTTGCAAGATGTCTTTGTTACTTTGATGGCTGGTCAAAGGTAATTTGGTGGGCTATCCCACTAAAGAGGATTAAAGGGAATGGTGGAGGTAAAATTATCAGAGGCAGTTGACACTATTTTGATTTTGTACATGCTGAATGTTGGAAGTGTGCTGTTGCGTATGAGAAAGAATGTGAGTTGCCAGTGTGAATGGGCTTAGGCTACGTTGTGACTCTATTTTTCTTTCCAAGGTCGTCATAGGTGGACAAGCAGCTGTGTAGTGTTGTCCATTGCTGGATGCTTATTTTGGAACTGCAATAAGGGTCCTTTTCACAAGGGCTTCCATTGTTATATTGCTTAGAAAAATAGACATTGCTTGCTCTGACAAATGTGATGATTTTATCAACCTCTTTGATAATCCTGTGCATGTAATTAACGTTGCTTCTCGCTCTGTCCCGTCAGGTCCTTCAAGAGGAGGGCACCTCGTGCTCTCAAGGAGATCCGCAAGTTTGCCATGAAGGAGATGGGAACCCCTGATGTACGCATCGACACTCGCCTGAACAAGGCTGTATGGACCAAGGGTGTGAAGTAAGCAAACGCTTGTGTTTCTTGCGACAGAGGCCATAGCCTGCTGGTCACTGGTACAGAAAAGGTTGAGCTTAACTTGATTGACTGATATATTTCAAAACTGATACTTGAAACTGTCATATTAGCCAATTTGAGTGACACTGAGTTGAGGGTACAGTATACTACTACAGGTTAATGCTTTAAGTGCAATACGTGTTGGGACGATATGCACTTAACCGTAGTATGAAATGGATTATATTGAATTCCAAATTGCTGTGCAGCCGTGTCAAATTCAGTGCTTCCTCTACAATGGACTGCACTGGCCAAAATGGCTGCCATAGTGAAACTAGTTCATGGGCCTCGCATTCATTTTCCATGAATGTTGGGGATAAATTTGTGCTAATGACAATTGATTGTTGATTTCAGTGATGTACATTGTCTGTCCGTTACGTCTAATTGAATTGAAAGTTTAAAATCAGGATCTCTCCCAGTCTCTCTCTTTTATCTCTATTTTTCCCTCCCTCTATCTCTCTCTCAGCTGAAAAAACACTCTCACCCCTGTCCTATCTGCTTCATGCAGTGTTGTCCTGATTGCAAGGGGTAGAGGCTAGTTAGCCCAGGCGGATATCCACTTTGACCAAGCCAGCATCAGTGCTGGCTTCAGAGCGAAGTAATATCCTGTTATGCTTGGCGATGGGTGTAGAGTTGGCACAATTAATACAAGTTGAGGCGTGTAAAGTTTTCCACAATCCCATGCACTAAAACTGAGCACATTTCTCCATGTTAACTGATATTTTGTATGTTATTTCAGGAATGTCCCATACCGTATGCGTGTGCGCCTGTCAAGGAAACGCAATGAAGACGAGGACTCTCCCAACAAACTATACACCCTCGTCACATACGTTCCTGTCACAACATACAAAGGTAAGTCCAACATTTGCTTGGCTGTGTGCTGTGCGCACTGCTGAATAGTATCCACAAGTGTACTTGCATTTCTGAGGTTGGTGATCTGGTGTATATGAAATTAGCAATACTTGTATGTCACCCACTGGGTGCAAAATACCCCTGTGGGTGACCTTAATGAACAAATTGTGGCAGACTTATTTTCAGATCGGCTGCCTGCAAATGGGTATACAAGGTGGAGGACCTGATTGTTTTCTTTTCTCTACAGGTCTGCAGACGGTCAATGTGGATGAGAACTAATTATTCACTGGTGTTGAAATAAATGTATAAAATAAACTGCAGTCTTGGATATATTTTTTCAATCGGAGTTTATGCACTCACTAATTTTGATTATTGGTGGAGCAATTGCATTAAATTATATTTAATTTTCTTTCTAGAGTAAGTGTGTGATTTAGTGTTTGTGTAACCGATGTGAAATGGCTAGCCGTCACTCGCTCTGAGCCCTGAAGTAGTTGTTCTCCTTGCTCTGCAAGGGCCGTGGCTTTTGTGGCGCGATGGATAACGATGCTTCGAGTGTGGCTGTTGTTGTGTGCAGAGGGTCCCTGGTTCGAGCCCAGGTAGGGGCGAGGAGAGGGACGGAAGTTATACTGTTACATTGATGCTGTTGACCCGGATCACTGGTTGCTGCGGAAAAGGAGGAGGTCAAAAGGGGGGTGAGTGTAACCGATGTGAAATGGTTAGCGGTGGTGCGCGCTAATAGCGTTTTAATCGGTGACGTCATTCGCTCTGAGACCTAGAAGTAGTTGTTCCCCTTGCTCAGCAAGGGCCGCGGCTTTTGTGGCGCAATGGGTAACGATGCTTCGTGGGTGACTGTTGTCTGTGTGCAGAGGGTCCCTGGTTCAAGGCGAGGAGAGGGACGGAAGCTATACTGTTACATTTGGGTATAAAAGCTTTTTTATTTTGTTCAGATATAAAAGCATGTTTTATATATATTTTTTAACCTTTTATTTAACTAGGTAAGTCAGTTAAGAACAAATTCTTATTTTCAATGCCGGCCTTCCCTGACCAAACCCTAACCCGGACGATGCTGGGCCAATTGTGCGCTGCCCTATGGGACTCCCAATCACGGCCGGTTGTCATACAGCCTGGAATCAAACCAGGGTCTGTAGTGATGCCTCTAGCACTGAAATGCAGTGCCTTAGGCCACTCGGGAGCCGCATGTTTACTTCAGCCGCATTGCATGTGCTTTTGAGAGTCTTCAATCTCCTTGGTGAATCAGTCTATGACAGGTATTCCCAAACTGGGGTATGGGGGTACGCCAAATAAAAGTGCGATAAACATTTCTTTTTTTTAACGTTTTTATATATATATATATATATATACACACACAGTTGAAGTCGGAAGTTTACATACACCTTAGCCAGATACATTTAAACTCAGTTTTTCACAATTCCTGACATTTAATCCTAGTAAATATACCCTGTCTTAGGTCAGTTAGGATCCCCACTTTATTTTAAGAAGGTGACATGTCAGAATAATAGTAGAGGGAATGATTTATTTCAGCTTGTATGTTTCATCACATTCCCAGTGGGTCAGAAATGTACATACACTCAATTAGTATGTGGTAGCATTGCCTTTAAATTGTTTAACTTGGGTCAAACGTTTCGGGTAGCCTTCCACAAGCTTCCCGCAATAAGTTGGGTGAATTTTGGCCCATTCCTCCTGACAGCTGGTGTAACTGAGTCGGGTTTGTAGGCCTCCTTGCTCGCACCCGCTTTTTCAGTTCTGCGCACACATTTTCTATCGGATTGAGGTCAGAGCTTTGTGATGGCCACTCCAATACCTTGACTTTGTTGTCCTTAAGCCATTTTGCCACAACTTGGGGTCATTGTCCATTTGGAAGACCCATTTGCGACCAAGCTTTAACTTCCTGACTAACGTCTTGAGATGTTGCTTCAATATATCCACATAATTTTCCATCCTCATGAAGTCATCTATTTTGTGAAGTGCACCAGTCCCTCCTGCAGCAAAGCACACCCACAACATGATGCTGCCACCCCGTGCTTCACGGTTGGGATGGTGTTCTTCGGCTTGCAAACATCCCCCCTTTTCCTCCAAACATAACGATGGTCATTATGGCCAAACAGTTCTATTTTTGTTTCATCAGACCAGAGGCCATTTCTCCAAAAAGTACGATCTTTGTCCCCATGTGCAGTTGCAAACCGTAGTCTGGCTTTTTTGTGGCAATTTTGGATCAGTGGCTTCTTCCTTGCTGAGCGGCCTTTCAGGTTATGTCGATATAGGACTCGTTTTACTGTGGATATAGATACATTTGTACCTGTTTCCTCCAGCATCTTCACAAGGTCCTTTGCTGCTGTTCTGGGATTGATTTGAACTTTTCACACCAAAGTACGTTCATCTTTAGGCGACAGAACCCGTCTCCTTCATGAGCGGTATGACAGCTGCGTGGTCCCATGGTGTTTATACTTGCGTACTATTGTTTGTACAGATGAACGTGGTACCTTCAGGCGTTTGGAAATTGCTCCCAAGGATGAACCAGACTTGTGGAGGTCTACAATTTTTTTTCTGGGGTCTTGGCTGATTTATTTTTAATTTTCCCATGATGTCAAGCAAAGAGGCACTGAGTTTGAAGGTAGGCCTTGAAATACATCCACAGGTACACCTCCAATATACTCAAATGATGTCAATTAACCTATCGGAAGCTTCTAAAGCCATGACGTCATTTTCTGGAATTTTCCAAGCTGTTTAAAGGCACAGTCAACTTAGTGTATGTAAACTTCTGACCATCTGGAATTGTGATTAAGTGAAATAATCTGTCTGTAAACAATTGTTGGAAAAATTACTTATGTCATGCACAAAGTAGATGTCCTAACCGACTTGCCAAAACTATAGGTTGTTAACAAGAAATTTGTGGAGTGGTAGAAAAAATAGTTTTAATGACTCCAACCTAAGTGTATGTAAACTTCCGACTTCAACTATAGCTTTAAATGGCATTTTATAGATGTTATGTATTTCTTACATGTCAAAACTGGAATTTCTACTCAAAACAAAGGTTGTAAAAGTAAGCTAGACATTTATAGAATAAATCATACATAGTTTGATGATTCTGTCATAATCAGTGAAAACATTATTGATTTATATAGGTTTAAATGGCATTTTATAGATGTTATGTTTTTCCATAAAATCAAAACTGGAATCTTTCCTCAAAACAAAGGTTGTAAAAGTATGCCAGACATTTATAGAATAAATCATACCTAGTTTGGTGAATGTCTGTTGAATGGCCGAATGTGTGAATATAAAAGCAACTTTACCTCAGTGAATGTTTGAAGGGGTAAAGGACTATAAAAAGTTTGGGAACCACTGGTCTATGCAATATATTGAATAAGACAAGGATGCAACATTGTTTTTAATGATTTACAAACAAACCATGTCCGATATTTTGCAGCAGACACGTTAAAGAAGTGATAAATGGCCTGATTTGTGATAATGCACGTCAAGTGAACTTGTGAGTGTGCACTACGAATAACATCAAGGTGCATCTGTAGTCAATTAGAAGGCATCAGACTGGTTCTGGAATAACCAAAACCTCAATTTAACACCACCACTGATTTGAAATGGAAAAATCAAGTTCTCTATATAGAAGACTTATTCAACTAAATCTGAGGCACAGCAGTTTAGTTTGTTTAGTATCAACTGATTTTAAGAAAGTGTGTAGGACTTTAGTCTATAACATAATACTGGTCACTTACATTTAAGGCTTGAATGAAGAAATATGCTTGGTAGAATAATAAGGCTCAAACAGTTTTAGAACACCTAAAATAAGACTTCTTAAAGAACAAAATGCATTCAATCAATACAGGACAAACACAAATTAATGTACTGCATTGTTGAGGAGCTAGCACAAGTATTTCGCTGCACCTTTTATACTTGCTGTAAACCGTGGCGATTGTGATTTGACAAAATATATAGATGCACATTTTTAATGTGTCGCACACAAAAGCAAGATTCCAATGTCCATTATTGTATGACAAACATTTGGCAGTTAATAGTCCTTGACTCCTTGGGCTATATATATAAAAGGAAAATGAAAAGCTTGCCAAAATGATACACTGCAGGCGTACAGGCAGAAAATATTTGGGCAAAAAAGATCACTTGTCTGCTCTACTTGATTGGACAATATGGCAAACAAGTGTATCACCAACCAGGCAGCCAATGTTAAGTCAAATAAAATGTCACTAAAACTGGGCACATTTGAGTTTGTTCCCATTTCATAGCAGAATGAAAACGTGTGTATAAATACTGAGCAACAAAAAAGAACCCTTTTCATGGTGCTATGTGTAGTGCATGGTGTGTGGGACATTCTCACAGTAGTATATATGATTATGACTGATACATCATGTAGTCTCTTGATTATCATGCATGTCTTGGTTTTGGTTAACCTGCTTTCAGACAGTTGTTGATCCCAAAAGACGAGGCCACATTTATCCACGGCTACATCAGGAGTGGAAGACCTACACATCTACATTACTTCTCCTTTGTGCTCGACAGACCAACGACTCAATATAGGCACATACGGACTCTTGGTACCCACTCATCCTTTTAAGACGGAGGAGACAGACAACACTTACAAAGGTGCCTGGACAGCTAGATAAGAAACTAGATTGGAAGCCCAGTATTGGGTCACACTGTGGTTCTCACATCGAGGTTCTGTTGGTCATGTTGAAATCAGCTGGTCCCTTGCTGGAGCATAAGCAGACCAGCCCTTTCATGGTACTGTTTCACTTTTGCCTCAGCCACCTTTGCTGACAGGTCCATCGGTTTCTCAAAGAAGTTGACTAGCTGCTGTTCTGTGAGGAGAGAAGCCAGGATCTGAGCATAGCTGACCGCCCACTCGCTCTGACTCTCAGACCCTGAACTCTTGCTGGTCCCCTCCTTTCTCTCTCCTGCTTCTTCTTCGGTGCTGAAGACGGGATGGTCTTCTTGACTCCCCTCCCTGTGATCGTCCTCTACCTCGTCTCCGGCCCCACCCTCGCTGCTGACCTCTGACCCCGAGCAGCGGCTGCGGTGCCCGACCTCGCCGATCTGCAGCACCAGGCTGGTCACTGTAGCGATGGCCTGAAAGAGCTCATTCTCGTCTGGGCTGCCATGGAACATGCTGTAGAGGGTCTTACAGAACTGGATGAACTCCCTCTGTAGAAAACAATAATACAAGTATTGTGACTTACTTAGTACCTTTCAATGACTCTTTGTTTAATAGATCCCTGATTTAATTCATTTTTTTATTGTATGTACCTGGTTCATTGGAGGTACAGGTTGCTCCACATCCTTCTCCTTCTCTTTAGCCAGGTCTTTCAACATCTGTTTCAACTGTTCCTGAAAGTCTCTCATCTCCCCTTCAACATGAACACACACATCAGGAGCTACATCAACGTGATAATCTAAACAGACCTGCGCTGTAAATGTGAATCTGGAACAGTGTGTGAATACTTACCATTGGGCAGCTCTACATGGAGTGGTCTGGTAGTGGACAGCTGAGGGCTCTTCAGTGGAGATGGGTCATCCTCACTCTCAGTCAGAGCTACAGGAAACAGTCCCATTATGAAGAATGTTCATCTCTAGTTAATTCATCAATCAAATATATTTTCTAAGGTCCTTTTTACATCAGCAGTTGTCACAAAGTGCACATGTTATTTAAAGATAATAGCATGTCCAACTAAAGTACATGAAAGAGAAGCAAAACACCACAGGAAGGCTATGTGACCCACCTGGAGGTATGTGCAAACGATACAGTAGTCTGACCTTTTCATTCAGTTCCTCACAGTATAGCGTATCTGAAACGGAGAGACACACACACAGAAATGTCATTGGCCTTAAATCACAATGTGTGTCAATAAATGAAAGGTTAGTGCTTATACTGTCAGTAAATTCTAGGTTAGTGTTTATTCTGAATGATAGAGGGCCACAGAGGGAGCCCTTCAGATGTGTGAGTTTAAGAGGTGAATTTACATAATCTTGATCTTACTCTACTTCAGTGGTTCTCACTGTACTGTACACAACATCTACTCCTAAAAGCCTTGGCTGGATATTGATTCCCATAAAAGCTTTGTGGGCTGAATTCCAGATGCCCATAAAAGCATAGTGGGCAGGTTTCCAATGTTCATGACTGATATGCCTTACAAGGGAATTGGGATGTGAGATAGCCTGGTGTATGTTTTCTTGGTTTTCGTATATACTTGCAGGCACAGTCACGCACACAAACTCATATTACACACACAGTCTCTCTTCAGGCACTCACTCTCCCTCCCTTTAGACACACACCCTCCCTCTATTTCTTTCTCTTTCACACACAAACACTCGCTCACATACCCAGCCACCCAGCGAACTCTCTGAAGGTGATGAGTGAGTCTCTGTCCTGGTCCAGTAGTGTGAAGGTCCGGTGGGCCACGGTGTCAGTATGGAAGCCACAAAGCCAGGGAACCAGCAGCATGTACAGGCTCTTAAACTGGACCCGGTCCACTCTGTACTGCTCCACATAGGGCCGGCCTGGGTCATGGTGCTGGAGGGCCAATGTGGTGCCCCCATCGCCCCAGTACAGGTTGATGAAGTGCTCTGTCTATAAGACAAACAGAAACAGAAGTGTTGTTGTACAGTTGGACTATAAGCAGAGGATGTTATTATTGTGTTCTGGCAATGCCTTTCTTAGTGGTCATGGGGAGATAAATTAAGGTGTATTGATTTGAACTGAAGTACCTTGAAGAGGTCGTAGACATCAGCCAGGCTTTCAGGGGAGAGAGAGACATCTGGGGTCACCACCCTGAGCTAAATATACAGAGAGAGAGGGGAATGGTCAGAGAAGTTTGGAGAGGAAAAGCATAAGGTTTGTGACTGTTTATGTGAAATGAGAGAACCACCGCATTCTCCTTGGTGGTGTCCTCGTGTGCTTGGAGAACCTGGATCCGGTGTCTGCATCGCAACTTCTCTATTTGTCTCACCGTCAGGTCTCCAAATTTCTGACAAGACCGAACACACAACGAGAACAAAGATCAGCTCCACACTGTCACCACAACCCTCTGGTGGTGTGGAGGGAGTATTGCAGTGCCGTCTTACCTCATAGGAGTCAGCGATGAGGTCAGTGATCAGGGTGTGTTGTTTTACAGGCGGCCTGCCCTCCTCCCCACTCTGAGACGAGAGAGGGGTAGGGGGAGATGGATCCTCATCGTACTTCACCTGGTCCAGAAAACTGCAGACAGAGCCAAGAGTGAAAATAAAAGGCATGATTAACTATTAACATCCCACACATCAGGGTTGGCCAATCTTGTCTACAGAGTGCCTGTGTGTGCAGGCTTTTGTTTCCATCAAGCATTACCCAGTGAGGATCATGAGTGCCTGGCCGTCGTCTGCACTAGCACACAGTGCCGTAGCGTTAGCATCCAGCACAGCTAGCCCCAGCTGGAAGATGGCTTTGATGCCGTGAAAGAAGAAGCAGTCTACCACACAGACAGCGCTGCGGAAGGGAAGCACGCTGAGGAAGAGGGTGAGAAACCAGGACAGAGAGATGGAAGAGAGGGGGGAGAGGTCGGGAATGTGCTCGGCCAGCTCGGGAAGACGATCCCGGATCAGCTCCTCAAACACTGACTGGTCCACCTGAGCACCTGCAAACTCAAACACAAGTGGAAATCTACAATATTATAGATAAACACACACATAGAAGTATAAAATAAAACATATTTTTTATCCCATCAAAGGAAATGGGTTTTGGTCTCATGGAAATACTATGGGTGCATACTCATGATGTATACTCATTGTGAAATATCCCAGATAAGTTATATTTTAAAGACTATTTGAACCAGGAAGTTGCCTGGAGATTAACAATCTATTTTCTAAGGAGAATAAGTAAACAACTGCCGTTTCAAAGCTGAACAGGCCAGACACTCATTCAGACAGAACAGTTAAAGGAAGAGGAAATGACTTTGAACGCATTTCATTTGCGCCATAAATAAATAGCAACATAAAGCAGAGGAAATTAGGTTGTGTTTCAGCACACGCTTCACATGGCTAAAGAAAGCCTTTGGATATTGTTGGCTCCAATGGCAGTCGGGGCAGAAAAACAGCCCTGACAGAATAAACACGCCACAAGGAAACCACATTCAAATCACCTAAACACCAGAACAGCTCTACAGGAAAATGCATGTGTACTAATAGTATCTCTGCTGTGTCTTTGATAGTACTTCTTTAATGTACAATACTAGCTGAAGTAAACACACCATTGCTGTAGTAAAAGTACTGTAGTAACAATAGCAGTAGCAGTGGTAAACCTATACAGGTCAGTTTGACCTCTCACCTATGACTCTGCGGTTGAAGTAGTCAGGCAGCATTCTCTCACACACAGCCACTAGCAGTGAGAAGGCCGCCTCCTCTTTAGTGTACAGCAGCAGCACAGATGCCAGGATATTCATCGACTAAAAAGGCAGACAGACAGTCAGTTATACTGTCTGTAACTGTATGGTTATGGACACTGGACACACTATACAGTTGACTATACACATGTGCATACACTGTGACATACTGTATGGTGGTGGGTACCTTACCTGGCAGTAGCCAATCTTGGGGTTGCGGTGGGCATATGCGGTGAGGACGCGGCGCAACGCGGCAATGCCTTTGACGTTCTGGAAGGCGGGGTGGTCTGGGAGCGAGCGGTGCAGGTCTCTCTCGATTTCCTCCGTGGCCAGACTGCTTTGCCCCGTAGACTCTGTCACCAGCCCCGAGTAGTAGCCTGGGTGGGATGCCAACTCTGATGAGGCATCTGCGTTTCCAGGGGAAAAGGTATCAGTGTTACACAGCAACAGCATATAACTACATACATGAAGGCCTGGTCAAACAACATCCCCTTTCCCTTTCCTTTCGATCTAAAAGGAATGGATAAATCACCTTTCCGGTTCCTTCAGATCTGCAAACACCAAAAAGGTAGGGGTTACTTTGGGATTACGCAAGACTTTAGTTCTGGGTTAACCGAGATTACTTTGGGACAAGGCTTGTTTTTTTTAAACTAGCTCTTTCCCTTTGTTGACTCCCCCTCTAGGATGTGAAAGGATGCTTTCAGATCATTGAGAGGGAGTAAACATGGACCTAGGATAGTTTGATATGGGGCCAAAGAAAACAGTCTGTTCAGTTCTATCCCAGTGAGTGGTGAAGCCACAATCGGTTGCCTGTCTGTTTCTGGTGCAGTGTGTGCAGGGTGCTCACAGACCTAATTGCTTGTTTTCATTGGAGATGAGGTCACAAGTTATTTGTATGCCCACTAAATCCTGCTGCTCTGGATTCCATATTACATTAAATTTGATGCTAACAGTTATGGCAAAGTAGGGTCCCCGAGAATGGACTCTACAATGTTCTAAAAAGGGGAACTGCTTGCCTGGTAAAAGCCACTCCACAAACTTTAAGAAAAAATGGCACATACTAGAATTGCTAGGTATGGTACAGTACACAGGAAAGGAACGGAAAGTAGGCAGTCGAGCACAACACAGAACAGCACTCTCTCTCTCTCTCCTTTGGGGATATACAAATATCTACCCTAACCATAACTCCGCCATTAAATATACACTATATATACAAAAGTAAGTGGACACCCCTTCAAATTAGTGGATTTGACTATTTCAGCCACACCCGTTGCTGACAGGTGTATAAAATCGAGCACACAGCCATGCAATCTCCATAGACAAGCATTAGCAGTAGAATGAGCTTACTCAGTGACTTTTAACGTGGCACTGTCATAGGATGCCACCTTTCCAACAAGTCAGTTTGTCAAATTTCTGCCCTGCTAGAGCTGCCCCGGTCAACTGTAAGTGCTGTTATTGTGAAGTGGAAACGTCCAGGAGCAACAATGGCTCAGCCGCGAAGTGGTAGGCCACACAAGCTCACAGAACGGGACCTCCGAGTGCTTAAGCGCGTAAAAATCATCTGTCCTCGGTAGCAACACTCACTACCGAGTTCCAAACTGCCTCTGGAAGCAACGCCAGCACAAGAACTGTTCGTCGGGAGCTTCATGAAAAGGGTTTCCATGGCCGAGCAGCCGCACACAAGCCTAAGAACATCATGCACAATGCCAAGCGTCTGCTGGGGTGGTGTAAAGCTTGCTGCCATTGGACTCTGGAGCAGTGGAAACGCGTTCTCTGGAGTGATGAATCACGCTTCACCGTCTGGCAGTCCGATGGACGAATCTGGGTTTGGCGGATGCCAGGATGACGCTACCTAACTGCATGCATATTGCCAACTGTAAAGTTAGGTGGAGGAGGAATAATGGGGCTGTTTTTCATGGCCCCTTAGTTCCGGTGAAGGGAAATCTTAACGTTACAGCATACAATGACATTCTAGACAATTCTGTGCATCCAGATTTGTGGCAACAGTTTGGTGAAGGCCCTTTCCTTTTTCAGCATGACAATGCCCCCATGCACAAAGCAAGGTCCATACAGAAATGGTTTGTCAAGATCGGTGTTGAAGAACTTGACTTGCCTGCACAGAGCCCTTCAGGATGAATTGGAACACCGATTGCGAGCCAGGCCTAATCACCCAACATCAGTGCCCGACCTCACTAATGCTTATGGCTGAATGGAAGCAAGTCTCCGCAGCAATGTTCCAATATCTAGTGGAAAGCCTTCCCAGAATAGTGGAGGCTGTTATAGCAGCAAAGGGGTGGACCAACTTATTAATGCCCATAATTTTAGAATGAGATGTTCAACGAGCAAGTGTCCAATACTTTTGGTCATGTAGTGTATGTGGCCTGTTGTTATAGTAACCAATGACCTCAGACTCCTCCGTCCCTCACCAGAGAAGGTCATCCATAGCTCTCCCCGTAGCGACTCTGGTATCCCCATGGCAACCAGCTTCTGGATCTTCTCTGTACGGAACATGTGGACGCCTCGACCGTACTCCGGGAAGTGGTCCTCCCACAAACGCTCTTTCACCTGCTCCATGGTCTACAGGACACACACACAACCTTCAGCAAGCTGAATATAGTACTGTAAGCACATTCTTAGCACTATTAACCACAATAGCCGTGGCCTGTATTAGGAGGTCAAGTTACCCAGGATGCCAGCCAGGGGGAGAACAGGGATCAATATGTGTAAATAATAAAAGAGATGTACAGAGTCACAACTTCATCCCAGACCTGCCACTATATCACATTTAGCATACCCTGGTTTCCAGTCTGTTTCTGATGGGTTCTACTACATTTTTGGTATGACAACAACAAAGGAGTTGCTTTGTCGTTCTTGAATTACGTTGGCATATGATTTTATGTATGCGGGTCCATCTTCCCATTCTAAATCTACGAATATGTTGGCTTAATGACTTTAAATAATTTTTTATAATATGATAACATTGTGCGACCATTAGGAGTAGTAACATGAATCATGGTAACACCAATGAGACAATTTAGGTAAATTAGTATTTTATGAAATTAATGCCACAAAAGTTAAATTCTTTAAAAATAATTTACTAAACTGATATGATTCATAATTTTGCTCACAATGTTATTTACCTTCATTGAAATTGACTAACACCAATACACTTTGGAACAAATAAATCAATCATGTACACTGTTTAGCAGATGTTATATGTGCAACCAGAGGGAAAAACATTCTAGACCACCTTTACTCCACACACAGAAACACGTACAAAGCTCTCCCTCGCCCTCCATTTGGTAAATCTGACCATAATTCTATCCTCCTGATTCCTGCTTACAAGCTAAAATTTAAGTAGGAAGCACCAGTGACTCAGTCTATAAAAAAGTGGTCAGATGAAGCAGATGCTAAACTACAAAATTGTTTTGCTAGCACAGACTGGAATATGTTCCGGGATTCTTCCGATGGCATTGAGGAGTACACCACATCAGTCACTGGCTTTATCAATAAGTGCATCGAGGATGTCGTCCCCTCAGTGACTGTACGTACAGTTGAAGTCGGAAGGTTACATACACTTAGTTTGGAGTCATTAAAACTCGTTTTCAACCACTCCACAAATTTCTTGTTTTGGCAAGTCGGTTAGGACATCTAATTTGTGCAAATACACAAGTAATTTTTCCAACAATTGTTTACAGACAGATTATTTCACTTATAATTCACTGTATCACAATTCCAGATGGTCAGACGTTTACATACACTAAGTTGACTGTGCCTTTAAACAGCTTGGAAAATTCCAGAAAATGACGTCATGGCTTTAGAAGCTTCTGATAGGCAAATTGAAATCATTTGAGTATATTGGAGGTGTACCTGTCAATGTATTTCAAGGCCTACCTTCAAACTCAGTGCCTCTTTGCTTGATATTGTGGGAAAATCTAAATAAATCAGCCAAGCGCTCAGAAAAAAAATTGTAGACCTCCACAAGTCTGGTTCATCCTTGGGAGCAATTTCCAAACGCCTGAAGGTACCACGTTCATCTGTACAAACAATAGTACGCAAATATAAACACGATGGAACAATGCAGCCGTTATACCGTTCTCTGTCTCCTAGAGATGAACGTACTTTGGTGCGAAAAGTGCAAATCAATCCCAGAACAGTAAAAGACCTTGTGAAGATACTGGAGGAAACAGGTACAAAAGTATCTAGAGCAATGTAAAACGAGGCCTATATCGACATAACCTGAAAGGCCGCTCAGCAAGGAAGAAGCCACTGCTCCAAAACCGCCACAAAAAAGCCAGACTATGGTTTGCAACTGCACATGGGGACAAAGATCGTACTTTTTGGAGAAATGTCCTCTGGTCTGATGAAACTGTTTGGCCATAATGACCATCGTTATGTTTGGAGGAAAAAGGGGGATGTTTGCAAGCCGAAGAACACCATCCCAACCGTGAAGCATGGTGGTGGCAGCACCATGTTGTGGGTGTGCTTCGCTGCAGGAGGGTCTGGTGCACTTCACAAAATAGATGGCATCATAAGGATGGAAAATTATGTAGATATATTGAAGCAACACCTCAAGACATCAGTCAGAAAGTTAAAGCTTGGTCACAAATGGTCTTCCAAATGGACAATGACCCCAAGCATACTTCCATAGTTGTGGCAAAATGGCTTAAGGACAACAAAGTCAAGGTATTAGAGTGGCCATCACAAAGCCCTGACCTCAATCCTATAGAACATTTGTGGGCAGAACTGAAAAAGCGTGTGCGAGCAAGGCCTACAAACCTGACTCAGTTACACCAGCTCTGTCAGGAGGAATGGGCCAAAATTCACCCAACTTATTGTGGGAAGCTTGTGGAAGGCTACCCGAAATGTTTGACCCAAGTTAAACAATTTAAAGGCAATGCTACCACATACTAATTGAGTGTATGTAAATTTCTGACCCACTGGGAATGTGATGAAAGAAATAAAAGCTGAAGTAAATAATTCTCTCTACAATTATTCTGACATTTCACATTCTTAAAATAAAGTGGTGATCCTAACTTTTTTTATTTTACTAGGCAAGTCAGTTAAGAACAAACTCTTATTTTCAATGACGGTCTAGGAACAGTGGGTTAACTGCTTTGTTCAGGGGCAGAACAACATATTTTTACCTTGTCAGCTCGGGGATTTGATCTTGCAACCTTCCGGTTACTAATCCAACGCTCTAACCACAAGGTTACCTGCCGCCCCGACCTAAGACAGGGAATTTTTACTAGGATTAAATGTCAGGAATTGTGAAAAACTGAGTTTAAATGTATTTGGCTAAGGTGTATGTAAACTTCCCACTTCAACTGTACATACCCCAACCAGAAGCCATGGATTACAGGCAACATTCACACAGAGCTAAAGAGTAGAGCTGCCGCGTTCAAGGAGCGGGACTCTAACCCGGAAGCTTATAAGAAATCCCGCTATGCCCTCCGACGAACCATCAAACAGGCAAAGTGTCAATACAGGACTAAATCGAATCGTACTACACCGGCTCCGACACTCGTCGGATGTGTCAGGGCTTGCAAACTATTACAGACTACAAAGGGAAGCACAGCCGAGAGCTACCCAGTGACACGAGCCTACCAGACAAGCTAAATAACTTCTATGCTCGCTTTGAGGCAAATAACACTGAAACATGCATGAGAGCACCAGCTGGTCCGGATGACTGTGTGATCACGCTCTCCGCAGCCGATGTGAGTAAGAACTTTAAACAGGTCAACATTCACAAGGCCGCAGGGCCAGACAGATTACCAGGACGTGTACTCCGAGCATGCGCTGACCAACTGGCAAGTGTCTTCACTGACATTTTTAACCTCTCCCTGTCTGAGTCTGTAATACCAACATGTTTCAAGCAGACCACCATAGTCCCTGTGCCCAAGAACACTAAGGTGACCTGCCTAAATGACTACTGACCCGTAGCACTCAAGCCTGTAGCCATGAAATGCTTTGAAAGGCTGGTCATGGCTCACATTAACACCATTATCCCAGAAACCCTAGACCCACTCCAATTTGCATACTTCACCAACAGATCCACAGATGATGCAATCTCTATTGCACTCCACACTGCTCTTTCACACATGGACAAAAGGAACACCTATGTGAGAATGCTATTCATTGACTATAGCTCAGCGTTCAACACCATAAGCTAAGGACCCTGGGACTAAATACCTCCCTCTGCAACTGGATCCTGGACTTCCTGACGTGCCGCCCCCAGGTGGTAAGGGTAGGTAAAAACACATCCGCAACGCTGATCCTCAACAGGGGGGCCCCTCAGGGGTGCGTGCTCAGTCGCCTCCTGTACTCCCTGTTCACTCATGACTGCATGGCCAGGCACGACTCCAACACCATCATTAAGTTTGCTGAAGACACAACAGGGGTAGGCCTGATCACTAGAAACAATGAGACAGCCTATAGGGAGGAGGTCAGAGACCTGACCGTGTGGTGCAAGGACAACAACCTCTTCCTCAACGTGACCAAGACAAGGCAGATGATTGTGGACTACAGGAAAAGGAGGACCGAGCACGCCCCCATTCTCATTGACGGGGCTGCAGTGGAGCAGTTTCAGAGCTTCAAGTTCCTTGGCGTCCACATCACCAACAAACTAACATAGTCCAAGCACACCAAGACAGTCGTGAAGAGGACACAACAAAACCTATTCCCCCTCAGGAGACTGAAAAGATTTGGCATGGGTCCTCAGATCCTCGAAAGTTTTTACAGCTGCACCATCGAAAGCATCCTGACAGGTTGCATCACTGCCTGCGGCCTCGGACCGCAAGGGACTACAGAAGGTAGTCCGTACGGCCCAGTACATCCCCAGGGCTAAGCTTCCTGCCATCCAGGACCTCTATACCAGGCAGGGTCAGAGGAAGGCCCTAAAAATTGTCAAAGACTCCAGCCACTCTAACCATAGACTGTTCTCTCTGCTACCGCACGGCAAGCGGTACCGGAGTGCCAAGTCTAGGTCCAAGAGACATCTAAACAGCTTCTACCCCCAAGCCATAAGACTCCTGAACAGCTAATCAAATAGCTACCCAGACTATTTGCATTTCCCCCCCCCCACCCTTCTACGCTGCTGCTACTCTCTGTTAATATCTATGCATAGTCACTTTAATAACTCTACCTATAGAATTGAATAACTCTACCTCAGAGATGGCCGCCTCGCTTCGCGTTCCTAGGAAACTATGCAGTATTTTGTTTTTTTACGTGTTATTTCTTACATTGGTACCCCAGGTAATCTTAGGTTTCATTACATACAGTCGGGAGGAACTACTGAATATAAGAGCAACTTATAGTCAACTCACTATCATTACAACCAGGAATATGACTCTCCCGAAGCGGATCCTGTGTTTTGCCTTCCACCCAGTACAATGGATCAGATCCCAGCCGGCGACCATAAACAACGACGCCGTAAAAGGGGCAAATGAAGCGGTCTTCTGGTCAGGCTTCGGAGATGGGCACATCGCGCTCCACTCCCTAGCATACTACTCGCCAATGTCCAGTCTCTTGACAACAAGGTTGATGAAATCCGAGCAAGGGTAGCATTCCAGAAAGACATCAGAGACTGTAACGTTCTCTGCTTCACGGAAACATGGCTCACTCGAGAGACGCTAACGGAGTCGGTGCAGCCAGCTGGTTTCTTCACGCATCGCGCCGACAGAAACAAACATCTTTCTGGTAAGAAGAGGGGCGGGGGGGGGGGGGGTATGCCTTATGATTAACGAGACGTGGTGTGATCATAACAACATACAGGAACTCAAGTCATTCTGTTCACCTGACTTAGAATTCCTCAAAATCAAATGTCGACCACATTATCTACCAATGGAATTCTCTTCGATTATAATCACAGCCGTATATATTCCCCCCCAAGCAGACACATCGATGGCCCTGAACGAACTTTATCTGACTCTATGTAAACTGGAAACCACACACCCTGAGGCTGCATTCATCGTAGCTGGGGATTTTAACAAGGCTAATCTGAAAACAAAACTCCCTAAATTCTATCAGCATATCGATTGTGCTACCAGGGCTGGTAAAACCCTAGATCATTGTTATTCTAACTTCCGCGACGCATATAAGGCCCTCCCCCGCCCTCCTTTCGGAAAAGCTGACCACGACTCCATTTTGTTGCTTCCAGCCTACAAACAGAAACTAAAACAAGAAGCTCCAGTGCTCAGGTCTGTTCAACGCTGGTCCGACCAATCTCACTCCACGCTTCAAGACTGCTTCGATCACATGGATTGGGATATGTTCCGCATTGCGTCCAACAACAACATTGACGAATACGCTGATTCGGTGAGCGAGTTCATTAGAAAGTGCATCGGCGACATAATACCCACAGCAACGATTAAAACATTCCCAAACCAGAAACCATTGATTGATGGCAGCATTCGCGTGAAACTGAAAGCGCGAACCACTGCTTTTAACCAGGGCAAGGTGACCGGAAACATGACCGAATACAAACAGTGTAGCTATTCCCTCCGCAAGGCAATCAAACAAGCTAAGTGCCAGTATAGAGACAAAGTAGAGTCGCAATTCAACAGCTCAGACACAAGAGGTATGTGGCAGGGTCTACAGTCAATCACGGATTACAAAAAGAAAACCAGCCCCGTCGCGGATCAGGATGTCTTGCTCCCAGACAGACTAAATAACTTTTTTGCTCGCTTTGAGGACAATACAGTGCCACTGACACGGCCCGCTACCAAAACCTGCCTTCACTGCAGCCGAGGTGAGTAAAACATTTAAACGTGTTAACCCTCGCAAGGCTGCAGGCCCAGACGGCATTCCCAGCCGCGTCCTCAGAGCATGCGCAGACCAGCTGGCTGGTGTGTTTACGGACATATTCAATCAATCCTTATCCCAGTCTGCTGTTCCCACATGCTTCAAGAGGGCCACCATTGTTCCTGTTCCCAAGAAAGCTAAGGTAACTGAGCTAAACGACTACCGCCCCGTAGCACTCACTTCCGTCATCATGAAGTGCTTTGAGAGACTAGTCAAGGACCATATCACCTCCACCCTACCTGACACCCTAGACCCACTCCAATTCGCTTACCGACCCAATAGGTCCACAGACGACGCAATCGCAACCACACTGCACACTGCCCTAACCCATCTGGACAAGAGGAATACCTATGTGAGAATGCTGTTCATCGACTACAGCTCAGCATTTAACACCATAGTACCCTCCAAACTCGTCATCAAGCTCGAGACCCTGGGTCTCGACCCCGCTCTGTGCAACTGGGTACTGGACTTCCTGACGGGCCGGCCCCAGGTGGTGAGGGTAGGTAACAACATCTCCACCCCGCTGATCCTCAACACTGGGGCCCCACAAGGGTGCGTTCTGAGCCCTCTCCTGTACTCCCTGTTCACCCACGACTGCGTGGCCATGCACGCCTCCAACTCAATCATCAAGTTTGCGGACGACACTACAGTGGTAGGCTTGATTACCAACAACGACGAGACGGCCTACAGGGAGGAGGTGAGGGCCCTCGGAGTGTGGTGTCAGGAAAATAACCTCACACTCAACGTCAACAAAACAAAGGAGATGATTGTGGACTTCAGGAAACAGCAGAGGGAGCACCCCCCTATCCACATCGACGGGACAGTAGTGGAGAGGGTAGTAAGTTTTAAGTTCCTTGGTGTACACATCACGGACAAACTGAATTGGTCCACCCACACAGACAGCGTTGTGAAGAAGGCGCAGCAGCGCCTCTTCAACCTCAGGAGGCTGAAGAAATTCGGCTTGTCACCAAAAGCACTCACAAACTTCTACAGATGCACAATCGAGAGCATCCTGTCGGGCTGTATCACCGCCTGGTACGGCAACTGCTCTGCCCACAACCGTAAGGCTCTCCAGAGGGTAGTGAGGTCTGCACAACGCATCACCGGGGGCAAACTACCTGCCCTCCAGGACACCTACACCACCCGATGTCACAGGAAGGCCATA
Source organism: Salvelinus namaycush (assembly GCF_016432855.1). Lineage (NCBI taxonomy): Eukaryota > Metazoa > Chordata > Actinopteri > Salmoniformes > Salmonidae > Salvelinus > Salvelinus namaycush. Next base: position 26,349,896 of record NC_052319.1, on the reverse strand, counting down.
AAGATCATCAAGGACAACAACCACCCGAGCCACTGCCTGTTCACCCCGCTATCATCCAGAGGGCGAGGTCAGTACAGGTGTATCAAAGCAGGGACCGAGAGACTGAAAAACAGCTTCTATCTCAAGGCCATCAGACTGTTAAACAGCCACCACTAACATTTAGTGGCCGCTGCCAACATACTGACTCAACTCCAGCCACTTTAATAATGGGAATTGATGGAAATGTATGTAAAAATGTATCACTAGCCACTTTAAACAATGCCACTTAATATAATGTTTACATACCCTACATTACTCATCTCATATGTATATGTATATACTGTACTCTATATCATCTACTGCATCTTGCCATCTTTATGTAATACATGTATCACTAGCCACTTGAACTATGCCACTTTATGTTTATATACCCTACATTACTCATCTCATATGTATATACTGTACTCTATACCATCTACTGCATCTTGCCTATGCCGTTCTGTACCATCACTCATTCATATATCTTTATGTACATATTCTTTATCCCTTTACACTTGTGTGTATAAGTGGAATTGTTAGGTTAGATTACTCGTTGGTTATTACTGCATTGTCGGAACTAGAAGCACAAGCATTTCGCTCATGTACAGTTGTGGCCAAAAGTTTTGAGAATGACACAAATATTAATTTTCAAAAAGTCTGCTGCCTCAGTTTGTATGATGCCAATTTGCATATACTCCAGAATGTTATGAAGAGTGATCAGATGAATTGCAATTAATTGCAAAGTCCCTCTTTGCCATGCAAATGAACTGAATCCCCAAAAAACATTTCCACTGCATTTCAGCCCTGCCACAAAAGGACCAGCTGACATCATGTCAGTGATTCTCTCGTTTACACAGGTGTGAGTGTTGACGAGGACAAGGCTGGAGATCACTCTGTCATGCTGATTGAGTTCGAATAACAGACTGGAAGCTTCAAAAGGAGGGTGGTGCTTGGAATCATTGTTCTTCCTCTGTCAAACATGGTTACTTGCAAGGAAACACGTGCCGTCATCATTCCTTTGCACAAAAAGGGCTTCACAGGCAAGGATATTGCTGCCAGTAAGATTACACCTAAATCAACCATTTATCGGATCATCAAGGACTTCAAGGAGAGCGGTTCAATTGTTGTGAAGAAGGCTTCAGGGCGCCCAAGAAAGTCCAGCAAGCGCCAGGACCGTCTCCTAAAGTTGATTCAGCTGCGGGATCAGGGCACCACCAGTACAGAGCTTGCTCAGGAATGGTAGCAGGCAGGTGTGAGTGCATCTGCACGCACAGTGAGGCGAAGACTTTTGGAGGATGGCCTGGTGTCAAGAAGGGCAGCAAAGAAGCCACTTCTCCCCAGGAAAAACATCAGGGATAGACTGATATTCTACAAAAGGTATAGGGATTGGACTGCTGAGGACTGGGGTAAAGTCATTTCTCTGATGAATCCCCTTTCTGATTGTTTGGGGCATCCGGAAAAAAGCTTGTCCGGAGAAGACAAGGTGAGCGCTACCATCAGTCCTGTGTCATGCCAACAGTAAAGCATCCTGAGACCATTCATGTGTGGGGTTGCTTCTCATCCAAGGGAGTGGTACCAACACATCCTCCGAGAGCAACTTCTCCCAACCATCCAGGAACAGTTTGGTGACGAACAATGCCTTTTCCAGCATGATGGAGCACCTTGCCATAAGGCAAAAGTGATAACTAAGTTGCTCTGGGAACAAAACATTGATATTTTGGGTCCATGGCCCGGAAACTCCCCAGACCTTAATCCCATCGAGAACTTGTGGTCAATCCTCAAGAGGCAGGTGGACAAACAAAAACCCACAAATTCTGACAAACTCCAAGCATTGATTATGCAAGAATGGGCTGCCATCAGTCAGGATGTGGCCCAGAAGTTAATTGACAGCATGCCAGGGCGGATTGTAGAGGTCTTGAAAAAGAAGGGTCAACACTGGAAATATTGACTCTTTGCATCAACTTCATGTAATTGTAAATAAAAGGCTTTGACACGTATGAAATGCTTGTAATTATACTTCAGTATACCATAGTAACATCTGACAAAAATATCTAATGACACTGAAGCAGCCAACTTTGTGAAAATTAATATTTGTGTCATTCTCAAAACTTTTGACCACGACTGTACATATTACCTCGACACCGGTGCCCCCACACATGGACACATTGACTCTGTACCGGTACTCCCTATATATAGCCCAGCTATTGTTATTTACTGCTGTTCTTTAATTATTTAAAGAGCAGCAGTAAATAAGGCGGTAACACCAATGACATAAAACTGAGTGACACACATTATACTGGTAAAAAAAGGGTATTTTAATAGCCTTATTTGTTTTTGTTGATCTATACAATATATGAAATACTTCTGTTCACTGTCTAGGATTCAAAATAGTAGATAGATATCTCTAAATCCCCAAAACATGTCACTATACCTCTCTCTACATATCACCAGTGGGACAAGCCAATTTGCTAGCCCCCAGTAGTTTTTACAATGCATACAAATAAATGTTTTGCAGTAAAAAGGACTTACATATGCTCTTATTAAATAACAGTCAAATAAAAATATTACATTTATTTGTAATGTTTTTGTAATTTTAAAGTGTTTTTACATGGTGCCAAAATCGAGGGACAGCATTTACCACCGGAATTCAAGAATCACCCTACTTCAACTAGAAACTGGAAACCAAGCTAAACCTTAAACCAGTCTTAATTCACAATGCTAAACATCAAGCCTAGACTGAAAACTCATTGGCCAATGTAGTCCTGATATGGCTGCAGCCACCATTATTATGGTATCTGCTATCTAAACACCATAATAATAAAGGCCCTATTCATATCAGGGCTACAGCCTATGGTGCGCCAGTTTCCATACTCACAGCCGTGCTGTTGTTGGGGTCAGGTTGAGAGTGATGGTAGCATGCCATCAGAGCCTCTGTGTTCACTGTTTGACGTAGTGGTCTCTCCTCGATATCCTCCCCGTCACAGTACATGGTGTCATAGCAGAAGGTGTAGTAGGGAGACGAGGAGGTCTGGAGCAGCCAAACACCAGAATTAGTCAAATATACACAATTAATATACAGTAATTCTGCTTTGTGGACTAGGCCTGTTGGGCATCACCATGAGATTATGTGTATAATTGACAACAGACATTTAGCAGTTAGTAGTGTTGCTGTAGCATACCAGAGATTTCCTGCTGCGGAACATGGAGTGTTTCCACTGCAGGGCTCTGAGGCGTGATGTCAGGCTGTCCACCAGGCTGTCTCTGTCCTGCAGCTCGATCAGCTGGAAGGCTTTCTTACTCCTCACGCTGACGATCACTGGGTTGGGCAGCAGGCTGGTGCTCTCCGCCTTCTCTATGGAGATCACCTGACAATAAAACAGGAGGAGACAGGGGTCAGAGGTGAACAGCCAAAGAAATAACTGTAGCGCTATTTACTTATAAAACAGTAATAACACAGTAATAAACTATGAATAACTTTTATGTATAGCAGAGCTATACATACATCTATATATAGCTTAATGTATGACTGACTGGTATATAATGTAGATAACCATGGTAAAGCTAAAGGTGTAAACTCTAACACTTCCAACAACACTGTGTAAACAGCAGTAGCCACATTCCACCTGCGTTACACTTTAACCAGCAGAGAAGCAGAGTCAACATAGTATGTAGCCAAAATACACCACCCCTCCAAAATACACCACCTCTAGCACAAAATACACTGCAGTACACTGATAAAGGCTCTCCTCTGGGAAGGCTGGATTAACCTTAAGAGCTAGGCTAGGGGAACTTGTGAGGGATTTTTGTGTGAGACCTTTCTATAAATCAAATAGGGAGGCACTGCAATATGGTACTATGGGTACCTCTGAGAGAGGGATAAGCAGGCTGCAGTGGCCCTCCTCTCGGCTGGCGAAGCATAGGTAGCTGTCGGTGGTGAAGAGTGTTCCTGTCGTGTGACAGCGGGCATGGGGCGTCCACACTGAACACAGCGCCACCTCCTGAAGACGTTCGCCCCGCGGTAGCCGAAATAGAGCCAGGACATACGTCCTTAACGCCTGCTCCTCCAGAACCCTGAGGGGGAAGAGTTAGAGGGACACTCAGAAATAAATACTTAGCTGGCAGGGGGGAAAGAGATACAGTGTGACACAAACAGTGAAACGTTCTGTTGCAAATGAGTGACAGCTAGGAATTCAACCTCCATGATAGAGAGAGGGAGAGCGTAAATGAGAGATTGTGGGTGAATCCTCATGGCCTTGTTGCCTTTAGTGACCCAGACATTTCTGACAGAGAGAGTCAGGAACACTTGAATGGTAATTCCACCAATTTTCAATCTCATTTTCATTATCTCCAGCACCATACAAGTGTCTACATATGTGGAAATGGAGTATTTCTACATTTACTTCTACTCAATGACATCATCAAAAGTTTAAACATTTAAAAAACATTGATTTTCAAACACTATGAGATTCACGGTGACGTGGGGAGCAAGAAAATACCCTCCCTATGGCTAGAAACTCATTGCAGGTTTTGAAAATCACAGTTTCTTTACTTTTAATCCTACCCTGTTTTTTTAGGACCTTTTGTTCTTATCTTTTTAACCAATGATCATTGAAACGCGTTTTCAAATCAAATCTTATTTGTCACATGCGCCGAATACAACAGCACCTTACCAATTGGAGCCTCCCGAGTGGCGCAGCGGTCTAAGGCATTGCATTGCAGTGCTTGAGGCATCACTACAGATCCAGGTTCGACCCCAGGCTGTGTCACATCCGGCCGTGACCGGAGGTCCCATAGGGCGGCGCACAATTGGCCCAGCGTCATCCAGGTTAGGGGAGGGTTTGGCCAGGGGGGGCTTTACTTGGCTCATCGTGTTCTAGTGACGCCTTGTGGCGGGCCGGGAGCCTGCAGGCTGATTTCGATCGTCAGTTGAATTGTGTTTCCTCCGACACATTGGTGCAGCTGGCTTCCAGGTTAAGTGGGCGGGTATTAAGGAGAGCAGTTTAGAGAGTCATGTTTCGGTGGATGCATGACTCAACCTTTGTCGCTCCCAAGCCCATTCAAAAGTTGCAGCAATGAGACAAGATCGCAATTGGATATCACGAAATTGGGGAGAAATAGGTGGACAAAAAATAAATAAAATAATAATTTACTAATTAAACTAAATTAAAAATAGTAACACAATAAATTAACAATAACGAGGCTATTTACAAGGGGTACCAGTACTGAGTCAATGTGCAGGGGTATGGGGTAGTCGCGGTAATTGAGGTAATATGTACACTACCGGTCAAAAGTTTTAGAACACCTACTCACACAAGGATTGTTCTTTATTTTTACTATTTTCTACATTGCATAATAATAGTGAAGACATCAAACTATGATCTGTTTCAACTGTCTTTGTGATTGTCTCCACCCCCCTCCAGGTGTCGCCCATCTTCCCCATTATCCCCTGTGTATTTATACCTGTGTTCTCTGTTTGTCTGTTGCCAGTTTGTCTTGCTTTTTCCAGTCTGCTTTTCTCACCCTCCTGGTTTTGACCCTTGCCTGTCCTGACTCTGAGCCCGCCTACCTGACCACTCTGCCTGCCCCTGAACCTGAGACTGCATGCCAACCTGTCCCTTTGGCCCCCTCTGGATCACCGACCTCTGCCTTACCCTGACCCTGAGCCTGCCTGCCGTCCGGTACTGTTGACCCACATCTGGTTTACTGAACCCTGCCTGCCTTGACCTGTCTATCGCCTGCCCCTGTTGAAATATGTTTATTCGACGTGGTCTGCATCTGGGTCTTACCTTCATACCTGATAATATTTTTTTTTAACAAATCTAAATATATTTTACATTTGAGATTCTTCAAAGTAGCCACCCATTGCATTTATGACAGCTTTGCACACTCTTGGCATTCTCTCAATCAGCTTCACCTGGAATCCTTTTCCTACAGTCTTGAAGAAGTTCCCACATATGCTGAGCTCTTGTTGGCTGCTTTTCCTTCACTCTGTGGTCAGACTCATCCCAAACCATCTCAATTTGGTTGAGGTTGGGGGATTGTGGAGGCCAGGTCATCTGATGCAGCACTCCATCACTCTCCTTCTTGGTAAAATAGCCCTTACACCGCCTGGAGGTGTGTTGGGTCATTGCCCTGTTGAAAAACAAATGATAGTCCTACTAAGCCCAAACCAGATGGGATGACGTATCGCTGCAGAATGCTGTGGTAGCCACAGTGATTAAGTGTGCCTTGAATTCTAAATAATTCACAGAGTGTCACCAGTAAAGCACCCCCACACCATAACACCTCCTCATTCATGCTTTACGGTGGGAAATATACATGCAGAGATCATCCGTTCACCCACACCGCGTCTCACAAAGACACGGCAGTTGGAACCAAAAATCTCCAATTTGGACTCCAGACCAAAGGACAAATTTCCACCGGTCTAATGTCCATTGGTCGTGTTTCTTGGCCCAAGCAAGTCCCTTCTTCCTATTGGTGTCCATTAGTAGTGGTTTCTTTGTAGCAATTCGACCATGAAGGCCTGATTCACACAGTCTCCTGTGAACAGTTGATGTTGAGATGTGTCTGTTACTTGAACTCTGTGAAGCATTTATTTGGGCTGCAATTTCTGAGGTGTGTAACTCTAATGAACTTATCCTCTGCAGCAGAGGTAACTCTGGGTCTTCCATTCCTGTGGCGGTCCTCATGAGAGCCAGTTTCATCATAGCGCTTGGTTTTTGTGACTGCACTTGAAGAAACTTTCAAAGTTCTTGAAATGTTCCATATTGAATGACCTTCATGTCTGAAAGTTATGATGGACTGTCGTTTCTCTTTGCTTATTTGAGCTGTTCTTGCCATAATATGGACTTGGTATTTCACCAAATAGGGCTGTCTTCTGTATACCACCCCTACCTTGTCACAACACAACTGATTGGCTCAAATGCATTAAGATGGAAAGAAATTCCACAAATTAACTTTTAAGAAGGCACACCTGTTAATTGAATTGCATTCCAGGTGACTACCTCATTAAGCTGGTTGAGAGAATGCCAAGAGTGTGCAAAGCTGTCATCAAGGCAAAGGGTGGCTATTTGAAGAATCTCAAATATAAAATATATTTTGATTTGTTTAACACTTTTTTTGGTTACTACATGATTCCATGTGTTATTTCATAGTTTTGATGTCTTCACTATTATTCTACAACGTAGAAAATAGTACAAATAAAGAAAACCCTTGAATGAGTAGGTGTTCTAAAACTTTTGACCAGTAGTGTACATGTAGGTAGGGATAAAGTGACTGCATAGATAATAAACAGAGAGTAGCAGCAGCATATGTGAAGAGTGTGAAGGATTGTGAATGTATATCTGCAGTGGTGGAAAATGTACCCAACTGTCATACTTGAGTAAAAGTAAAAATACCTTAATTGACCTTGGCTGCTGGTGCGGGGTGGAATGACGGGGCCCTGATGGACCACTACCGATGCAGCCTTCGGGAGGACGTCCGCCGGGAGCTAGCTTGTCGGGACACTACACTCTCCCTCGACGAGCTTATAGACAGGTCGATCCGACTGGACAACGTGCTAGCTGCCCGCGGGCGTTCAGAGGGGGTCCTGTCAGTTCCACCTCCCAGCCCTCCCGCTCCAACTCCGATGGAGTTGGGAGGAGCTGCATCTAGGGGGACCGGATCGCGGACTCGCCCGTAAGTTGGGTATTCCGTTGGTCCAGATAGACCCACCTTTCCCCGTGCACTCCTTAGATAGCCGACCGTTAGGGTCAGGGCTGGTCAGGGAGGCCACGATACCGCTGGACATGGTAATGCAGGGGAATCATAGGGAGCGGATCAGTTTCTACCTTATTGATTCACCTGCGTTTCCAGTGGTGTTGGGGATTCCCTGGTTGGCTAGTCACAATCCCCTCATTTCCTGGAGACAGGGGGCTCTTCAGGGGTGGTCAGAGGAGTGTTCAGGTAGGTGTATAGGAGTTTCCATCCGTGCCACGTCGGTGGAGAGTCCAGACCAGGTTTCCACTGTGCTCATCCCCCCAGAATATGCCGATTTGGCGATCGCTTTTTGTAAAAAAAAAAGGCGACCAAATTACCACCCCATCGACGGGGGGATTGCGTGATAAACCTCCAGGAGAACGCTGCACTTCCCAGGAGTCACGTGTACCCACTGTCTCAGGAGGAGACGTTGGCTATGGAGACATATGTCACGGAAACTCTGAGACAGGGGTTCATTCGGCCCTCCATGTCACCTGTCTCCTCGAGGTTCTTTTTTGTGAAGAAAAAGGAGGGAGGACTGCGTCCGTGCATTGATTATCGAGGTCTAAATTCGATCACAGTGGGATTTAGTTATCCGCTACCTCTCATCGCTACGGCGGTGGAATCATTCCACGGAGCGCGTTTTTTCACAAAACAGGATCTCAGGAGCGCGTATAATCTGGTGCGTATTCGGGAGGGAGACGAGTGGAAAACAGCGTTTAGTACCACATCAGGCCACTATGAGTACCTCGTCATGCCGTATGGGTTAAAGAATGCTCCAGCCGTCTTTCAATCCTTTGTCGATGAGATTCTCAGGGACCTGCACGGGCAGGGTGTGGTGGTATACATTGATGACATCTTGATCTATTCTGCCACACGCGCCGCGTATGTCTCCCTGGTGCGCAAGGTACTTGGGCGACTGCTGGAGCATGACCTATACGTCAAGGCTGAGAAATGTGTGTTCTCCAAACGAGCCGTTTCCTTCCTGGGTTATCGCATTTCCACCTCGGGGGTGGTGATGGAGTGTGACCGCGTTAACGCCGTGCGTAATTGGCCGACTCCGACCACGGTAAAGGAGGTGCAGCGGTTTTTGGGGTTTGCCAATTACTACCGGAGGTTTATCCGGGGTTTTGGCCAAGTGGCGGCGCCTATTACCTCACTGCTGAAGGGGGGGCCGGTGCGTTTACGGTGGTCGGCCGAGGCAGATGGAGCTTTCAGCCAGCTGAAGGCGCTGTTTACTGACGCGCCCGTGTTGGCGCATCCGGACCCTACGTTAGCATTCATAGTGGAGGTGGATGCGTCCGAGGCTGGGGTTGGAGCCGTGCTGTCACAGCGCTCGGGCACGCCACCGAAGCTCCGCCCCTGCGCTTTCTTTTCTAAGAAGCTGGATCCGGCGGAGCGGAACTATGATGTGGGGGACCGGGAGTTGCTAGCTATGGTAAAAGCCCTGAAGTTGTGGAGACACTGGCTTGAGGGGGCTAAACACCCTTTCCTCATCTGGACTGACCACCGCAATCTGGAGTATATCCGGGCGGCGAGGAGACTGAATCCGCGTCAGGCTAGGTGGGCCATGTTCTTTACCCGATTTAGATTTACCATCTCTTATCGACCAGGGTCTCTTAACACTAAGGCTGACGCGCTGTCCCGTCTCTATGACACTGAGGACTGGTCCATCGATCCAACTCCCATCCTTCCAGCTTCTAGGCTGGTGGCTCCGGTGGTATGGGAGGTGGACGCGGACATCGAGCGGGCGTTGTGGTTGGAACCTGCGCCCTCACAGTGTCCGACCGGCCTCAAGTACGTGCCGCTTGGTGTCCGTGATCAATTGATTCGGTGGGCTCACACACTACCTTCTTCAGGTCATCCGGGGATTGCGAGGACGGTGCGTGGTCTTAGGGGTAAATACTGGTGGCCCACCTTAGCTAAGGACATGAGGCTTTATGTCTCCTCCTGTTCGGTGTGCGCGCAGAGTAAGGCTCCTAGGCACCTGCCCGGAGGGAAGTTACAGCCCCTCCCGGTTCCACAACGGCCCTGGTCTCATCTATCGGTGGACTTTCTTACTGATCTTCCCCCATCTCAGGGGAACACCGCCATTCTGGTCGTTGTGGATCAGTTCTCTAAGTCCTGCCGTCTCCTCCCATTGCCTGGTCTCCCTACGGCCCTACAGACTGCGGAGGCTCTATTTACCCACGTCTTCCGGCACTACGGGGTGCCGGAGGATATCGTATCTGATCGAGGTCCCCAGTTCACGTCCCGTGTTTGGAGGGCGTTTATGGAGCGTCTGGGGGTCTCGGTCAGCCTGACCTCTGGTTATCACCCCGAGAGTAATGGGCAGGTGGAAAGAGTGAACCAGGAAGTGGGTAGGTTTCTGAGGTCGTATTGCCAGGACCGGCCAGGAGAATGGGCGAGGTACGTCCCATGGGCGGAGTTGGCGCAGAACTCACTCCGTCACTCCTCCACGAACATATCGCCATTCCAATGCGTGCTGGGCTACCAGCCGGTCCTGGCTCCGTGGCATCAGAGTCAGACCGAAGCTCCTGCGGTGGAGGAGTGGGTACAGCGCTCTAGGGAGACCTGGCGGGCAGTCCAGGACTCTCTTCAGCAGGCCGGTGGACGGCAGAAGAAGAGCGCTGACCGCCACCGCAGTGAGGCCCCTGTGTTCGCACCAGGGGACAGGGTCTGGCTCTCGGCCCGAAACCTGCCCCTCCGCCTGCCCTGCCGGAAGCTGGGGCCGCAGTGTGTGGGGCCATTTAAAGTCCTGAGGAGGATAAACGAGGTGTGCATCGAGGGGTCCCCGGCACGAGCTATTCTGGACTCGAGACGCCGGGTGAGGGGCCTGCAGTACCTCGTGGACTGGGAGGGGTACGGTCCGGAGGAGAGGTGCTGGGTACCGGTGGGGGACATTTTGGATCCTTCCCTCATGAGGGACTTTCACCGCCTCCACCCGGATCGCCCTGCTCCTCGCCCTCCGGGTCGCCCTCGAGGCCGGGGTCGGCGCGCTGCAGGAGCCGCGCGTCAGGGGGGGGGGGGGGGGTACTGTCACGAATCCCGCCGAAGATGGTGCCTCTTCCCGTTTGGGCGGCGCTCGGCGGTCGTCGTCGCCGGCCTACTAGCTGCCACCGATCCCCTTTTCTGTTTCATTTAGTTGTGTCTAATTTGTTGCACCTGTTTCGTGTTTAGGTTTGATTGTGGGCTATTTAAACCCAGTTGGCCCGCCGACTTTTGTGCGGGCTTGTTTTTCTGTTTGTGGTGTTTCGTTTATTCTTGTGGTGTCTGTTCCTATTCAGTTTAGTCCTGTTTGTTTGGACTGGGACTTTACGCGCCCTTGTGTGTGTGGCGTGACCGTCTCTCTGGTATTTTGGAATATTAAATCCACGTCCTTTTTGAACTACCCTGCTCTCTGCGCCTGACTCCTTCACTCACCACTTTTGAAATCCTGACATTAATAGAAAATGACTCAAGTAAAAGTAAAAGCAAAATTATTCTTGAGTATGAGTCTAAAAGTATTTGTTTTAAAATATACTTAAGTATCAAAAGTAAAAGTATAAATAATTAAAAATTCCTGATGTTAAAAAAACCTGATTACACTATTTTCTTGTTTTTTTTAAAATTTACGGAAAGCCACGGGCACACTTCAACATTCAGACATAATTTAAAAACGAAGCATGTGTGTTTAGTGAGTCCACCAGACCATAGGCAGTAGAGATGACCAGGGATGTTCGGTTGATAAGTGCTTGAATTTCACAATTTTCCTGTCCTGCTGTAAGGTTCTGATTTTCTTTTCTTAGTCAACCTTGTGTTATTTTTCTTTGTGTTCTTGAACGTAGCCCTGTTTCTTTGTGTTCTGGAACATAGCCCTGTCTTTCATTTTTGGTCATTGATTTCACCAGCTCCCTATTTAGTTCAGTTCTTTCTGTTTGTATGGTTGTGAGGTATTGTTTGTTTTTGACTGCCTACCTGTGTTTGACCATTGCCTGTGACCACGATTCCTGACTTCTGCGAAGGCTTAATAAACATCTGCGCGTGAATCTACACCTTTTTCTACCTGAGGATTCATTACACCTGCTAAGCATTCAAAATTTAACGAGTACTTTCGGGTGTCAAGGAAAATGTATGGAGTAAAAAGTACAATATTTTCTTAAGGAATGTAGTGAAGTAAAAGTAGTCAAAAATATAAATAGTAGAGTACAGATACCCCCAAAAAGACTTAAGTAGTACTTTAAAGTATTTTTACGTAAGTACTTTACACTACTGTATGTGTGTGTGTTGGAGTGTCAGTGTAGTATGTGTGAGTGTGTGGCTAGAGTTCAGTGAGTGTACCTCAAGCCTGTGCAAGAGAAAAATTAGAAGAAGTAATGTAGACACTGTTTTGGTGCTGGAGATAATGAATATGAGGTTAAAAAGAGTTGCTCTTGAAATAATCCACATGTACCCACAGACAATTAGATAAAGGCAGACTATTTTGGTCACTGCAATGTAGATCAGGTAATTTTTCACTTCCTGTTATGGTATTGTGATGAGGAATTTACATAAAGTCACTAGTTTGAATGATGGGGGAGGGACAAAAAGATCACTCATTTGGGAAGGGTTGAATGTGAGGAAGTTACCAAATTAATTATTAAACAGTCTGTTACACCCATAGAGAGAGAACTAAATGCTCTAGCCCAGCTCAAGTACAATGTTTACCACCGCAAGCTGTCATTTTACACACAAAACCTGAAACTGAAAATGTTATGGTGAATGTACTACAGGTGGAACTTAGACACGCATGCATGCATGCACACATGTACACACACACACAGAACTAAGACTAAACGAAGAACAGGGGTGTATTTATGAGCTACCTCTCCAAGCGAAGGTATAATTTCCCACAGGATAGAGGCGAAGGGCCTTCCAGTCACACTGAGACAAACACTGATTTATAACGTATGGTGCAGTGCTGTGTAGTGGAACGCGGCCCATCAATCACTACACAACTGTTCTGAGACCAGACGGAACCCAAAACACAGGCAGTGGAAGGAAGGAAGGAACATTGTAAAAAAAAAAATATTTTCCCATAGACTAACACGATACGCTGTATTCCTGTTATGGCTGAAACACCTAGGGGCAAAGTCTAGGTATTTACAAGTCTTTATGAGCTCATCAGCCTCATATAATGTCTGTCTGAAGAACATGACTGAACGTCCCTCTCGGCTCAAAGGAAGATTAGTTGCACTATGATGCTATGGTTATACAAAGGATGGTCGGAAACTAAAGGGAAGTAAATCAGTTAAGATATGAGGGGTTTTCAGGAAGCGCTTGATGAGGTCTCTTTTGACCAAAACAGATAAGAATGAGAACCTTATTAAATTACTGTTTATCAAACTGATTAATCAGGCAAGCAACTGTTCTAATCCTCTTAGATGATGTGAATCTGAACAAAGCGAATGATACAACCACACAAAATCCCCTGCCCTCCTTTACACTACAATACAATACAATTTAAACTTTTTCTGCATTGCCTCCTGACCTCTTGGTGATGTTGGAGGACTGCTGGAGGACTCGGTCCAGCTCCAGGCCTTCACTGTCCAGCAGGCGTCGCAGGGCGATGTCAGCCAGCTGACCAATGACCCCAAACGCCTCATCCAGGCTCAGGAACATGGAGAAGTCCCGCTGGCACCGCCGCGTCATCACACGCACCATGTCCGTCATGAGACCCGTTGAGAACCGCTCCAGCCTCGTCACCTCCGCCCACGGGATCACAAACTTCACTGAGGGAGAGAGAAGCGGTCAACCATTCAAAGTTCACAACCATTTCACAACCAGTAAGACTGGGGGCTATTCTGTGTGCCAATGAAAGGAAGAGCATTTAAGGGGACTGACCTTCCTTTCCCAACAGGAAGGAGTAGAAGGCCATGTGGTTGATGCTGAGGTAGAGCCAGCCCTGCCGGGGGACCCGCCCCTTCCAGCAGCAGCAGGAGTAGGTGGTGACCAGCTTCTCTGAGGAGGGCAAGCCGAAACATAGCTCAAACTTCAGCAGCGCCTCCCGGAACTTCTCAGGCTCCTCCTCCTGAGCCGCCTGCCTCCCCCTTACCTCCTCCGCTATCAGACCCTGGGGGAGGAGGAGAAATAAATGAGAGAAAGAGAAAATAAAAGGAGAGCAAGAGACACAAATAGAAAAGAAAGTCAGGAGGAGAGATCAAAAGTTGAGATTAGGTTGAATACTGTGATTTTCGATAGTAGGCCTACAAAGTACAGTGTATCACAGGTCTATAGTAGGTCTTATTCTAATAGTGCAGTACCTTGACTTTCCCTTTTACGAAGCTGGCGACATCCTCCTTGTTCTCAAACACTGAGAGAGAGTGGAGTAGGTTCTGTACCAGCCAGTCCCAATGTCTGTTCATCTCTCCGACAGCAGCACCTGTATAACAACACACACACACACATACAACACCCATCAGAGAGATAGATACACAAAGAGAGCAAGAGAGAGAGCTAGAGAGAGAGACAGACAAATATGAGAATCAGAGAGATAGAAAGTAAAGGAGAGAAATGTCAGAGCTTACCACAAGCTATAGTCCAGCTGACCTGTGACCCAGGCATCTGTAGTAGGATACGGAACGGTGTGACCCGGGCATTGGAGTCCAGTACTGAGTCCAGAGCTCCCACCAGAAGACCTGGACAGACCAGAGCAGTCAGACACAGAAAGAGACCAGAAAATACTGAGAAATACCATCTGACAACACATACATGTCAATGAGCTCATTGACATATGGGAGAGAGAGGCCACATTATACCAACCCATATAAACTGAAATCACATTTTCAAAGGGTAAGACAGTTGTATTAAGCTCATAAGGCATTAATAAGATATACTCTAACATACATAATCAATGGTTAGCATTAGTGGAATGACTTTTGAACAGCAGGAAGGTTACAGATTGTGCCTTTAAGCAGATGGGGCACAAAGGTACCTATTACACATAACGGCAGAAGGCTAAAGTCATTACCATGTCTATCACAGACCAAGACATTCCACAGTGAGGTGCCAAGCAGAAGAAGATTGGCACTGGATAGGACATAAACTGGTACAACTTACGGTCACTAACGGTCTCATAATGGCCACATTATGTGAGAGCATAACATAGGCTTACAAGCTATTGAGAGACTCAACACAAGTATTGCGGTTCTCTGTTTGTCACTATATTGGTCCACTAGAACCGATGGCTAATAGTATTGGATTGGAGACCCCCCCCCCCCACCCATATCCACATATGAAGCCCCAAAGCCATGGCCTAAAAAATACAAACTTAACAGAGCCCCTAACATCCCATCCAATATGTTTGACAGTGACACCCCAGTTGGCATTCAAGAGAAACTGCACTACTCTACCCCAAGCTTTCAATTTCCATCCAGACCTAACTAATTTGTACCTATTAGGCGTTGCGAAGGCTACATTAACCCTGGAACCAGCATTTAGGGAGAATTACACATCCAGTCATCCCCACCAGTCATCAGCCTAATGGAACCAGATAGGCTCACTAATACCCCGAGGTAACAGAGCCTACACTCATCATCATAGTATCTCTTTAACTCCACTGCTATTCATGGTCATGCTTTCCCACTGAGGCCAAAGGCACCAAACACTAGTCCCTCTTGTCTAGTTTTAATTCTGGGTTTTCTTTGCCATTTTCAACAGAATGGAGCATTTAAGGAGCGCTACTAAAAACAGTCCTAACAGCAACACATTACATCCCTCAACTACAATAAAAAATCAAGTTAGCAAGAACAGTCTGTTAATGATTTGGCCAATCAAATGTGTAATAAGCACACAGCAGGCAAGACAAGGCATTAGGCTTACTACGTTCAATAGGATACAGTCTAGTCTGTATGAGATCACTATCTAGTGTTTGGCATTCTCACTCCCGCCCAACCGCCCGCCACAAAAGAGGAGAGGGACGGAAGACAAACTGAACTCCTGACAAATAACCCTCTCCTGGAGCACTGCCCATTCCATTCCAGACCACACCACATCTATAAGCTCTGCCCATCTGCCGCTCTGAACCATGACGAGCTGGCAACACAAACTTATTTGTCACCAAACCGCTTACATTGTAAATCCCAACTTAAACTACTGTGAATCATGTATTTTGTTCTGCTTATATAGTTCACTGAGTTTGTATGGCTGTGGACAATGGACATGTACAGTGTGCTCAGACGTAGAGAGAAAATAAACCCTATGTATATAAATAAATAAAAATTCCCTTGTAGCAAAGTGCTCTTTGTGAAATAGGAAGCAGAAGATAGTTTAGCTAGTGACACAAAATGATAGAGGTTGTAGATGTTTTTATGTTTTATCTTAATCGAATCATGGATTTCTTCTTCCAATTAATATTGTATTGTTATTCTCTTCATATAACAAAACATACTATGGTGTGGTTTTGTAAGAAGAGCCAACCCCAATACAACTAGGACTTTATCTGACCTTTCACCATGGCGACAAACAAATACTGTAAATCATAACCAATTGCTGGAAAATTTTTATATTGTTCCTTTTATGAGATGTCTACTCTCTATCCTCCTGTCCTTGATGTGTTCAGTTATGTATGAAAGTCCCAATGATGATTAAATAAAAACTAGACCAGGTGGCACCTTATCAAAGTTCATCATCAGACAAATATTGTATCGAACTTAAAGAAATCAAGGAAGACCTGAAACAAAATAAATGTCTAAATACTATATGCAAAAAAGTTGCCTGTTATTGCTCCAAGGTGTTGACGACACCAAATATGGAGAAAACACTTGTTTCCCAAGTAATGCTGTGTAAAAATCCTGAGCCTATTTAAAGTGATACATTGTAGCCCCGATTATAGCAAATTGCAACATTGTTTATAAATGATTTGTTACTGTGTTGCAAGTGTATCCCGTAGACTGGTGTATCCATATAGGCTGCCAAAGCTGCTGAAATCAGACGACAGACAGTGAGATGAAGATGGGAGGGGGCGTATTACCTGTAAATTTCCCCCCTGTGTCCCCATGCCCTCTTCTGCGCTGCAAAAGGAAGAATTCGTTAGATTTTTCTGTAACCCAAAGCTTCAATGCATTTTTCAGCAAAACTTCCTCCGGATTCAACCACATTCTTTCAAAACAAGAGATTGACAAAGAGAATGGACGAAAACAAAACAAAGCCGATTGTAGTTTTTGTTGTGCTATTGATAGAATGCACACTTCTTCAGCAGTTCCACGCGTCGGAGAAAATTAGGTGATTTTCAGAATCATCCATGACTGATCTCAAGCGCTGTCCGAGATAGCAGGCGTCTTGTGCTCATATTTTCTCTCACACCGGTTGCAACTGTAGCCTACATCGTCTTATTTCCGCATTTAACCCAACCTTTCCTTCCCAACATCCTTCCCATAGTTCCGGCGAAAGCGAGGAAGTTTAATTTCACTGTCCCTTTGCTTTGTGAATAGTTATTATGCAGTAGTAGCCTATTCATTGAACATCATACAAAACTAAATCTGGGAATATAATTGGATTGTAAACACATTGTTTGTCCATATTAAAGGGGTTTAGTCATGTGCCATATGCTGTCTGATGTGTGCAAAAAATACGTCAGAAGATGATGTACAGTATCTATTATATCAATGCTGCATTATGCTTACAATGACAGAATATTTGTTTGCATTCTCTTTATATTATAGTTTTAAATGTCATAGTATTTGATCATACCACATATTCATTTAATGACATCAATGCCACTTTGCTTTTCAATGATAAAATACCTATAGAGTCTAGACAATATAACAATTTACATAATGTTCTATATGGACGTATATATCCACCCCTATAGGCTACTTCTGTGTTAAAATAGAGGTTGCAACATGCATGCTTGACATGTAATCAACAAATACAGGATTTCTTTATGATGTCTGTTTTAAACTATGTTTGATTTGATTAGAATAAACACACGTGGTCAGAGTTGTCAAAGGCCCCTATCATAAAATACTCTATTCAAATCAAATGTTATTTGTCACATGCTTCGTAAACAACAGGTGTAGACTAACACTGAAATTAAGAAAATGATCATATTTTAGAGCAGCAATCTTATTGAGTGTCACAAGATCAAGACTGACATAAAGATTTATAACCATACCCATAATAAAGGATTTGAAAATATATTTGCACAGTAGAAAATGTACCTAAGTATATGATTCATAAATGCGTTGTCTATACTTGCCTCTACTCATCAAAACTACATTGAAAATAAACAAATACAGTATAAGGATATCATACTGAAGCACATCTACACACCAAAAAACAGGCCAACAATTTTCAGAGATGTTTTGGACCTCTATGCCACCCCCATAAATTTATGGTCAACCCAGACACTGACAGCACAGCAGTGTGATTTTCAGGTGCAGCTGTTGTCTCAATCAGATGCCACACATGGAATGTAGTACAGCGTTCCCACTCCTAATATAGACATACAGGACCTAAACCGGATATTGGTGCAACCTTTATTATTGTCCCTTGAATGTCTTGCCCTAGCCAGGTTTATGATAATAATACATATAAAACAGGTAATAGAATAGATTTGTCCTCAGAAAAATAAATTATTTTGTAATGATTCTATATTTGAGATATCTGACAAGTATTTAAGTTTTGTCACATTAAAGATCTTGTTTTACTCCGGAAGAAATATGAGTGAGGTCCTTCTATTTCCGCGTCTGGGACGAGCAGTGGTGTTTTCAGCGTCTGGTTTGAACGGTTAAAAAAATGCAGGTTGGTAAACTTAGATAGCTAGAAAAAGTTATAACTCTGATCGTAGTTATGAAGGACATAGCCGATGTTTCGAGTAATAGGATTATCTGTTCGCACGCCACCTCGATTGGCACATAACGTTATTTAGCCCTTGATCATGACTCCCAGTTCCACTATAACGTTACATAAGTCATTGTTGGAGGAAGGCGTCTTCTGTACAGGGGCGTTTTGTTAAGAGCCCCAACGCTCAATCTGAACACTAACACACGTCTCTTGCGGTACGGTTTTGGATGCATAAGGACCTTATCTTTCATATCAGCGATAATACATTTTCTAAAAACCTAAATGTTACATGAATACACACAATGTCACTGTTCCCACATGGCGATATATCCATGTTACAGCGCTTGTTTACGATCACGGAAGATCACGGACCATCTGTGATAATTAGTGATCTAGCGTGCTCGAACACCTGTATGTAAGCTAACTCGGGAAATGTAGTTTCGTCTGATGGAGGCATCTCTAGCAGTATGAATCTGTGAAAAACTGCTACAGTAAAAGTGTATAATTTATCAGAATATTTTTTTTCTCGCTGATGAAAGATAAGGGCCATGTTTCGAAAGCCATATCGCCACTGATGATTTACGTTTCTAAAAGTTAAAACAATAGTGTCCGGATTGTAGTTCACATGAGCCAGTCGGGGGCAAAGCTAATGAATAAAAACTTTAGGGAGAAGGCAGAATGCTTAGAGTTTGAGAGCTAAATGTTGGCTAACTAGATGGCTAAACATTAGGTAATGTTCGCTAGCAGTAATACCAAAGAGCCTAGCTATATAGATGTTTTTTTTTAACTCTGTGGTAGTACAGAATGGCAAACAGCCATTCAACAATAAAATTCCAACATTATCTCTTATTTCTCAGGACCCTAATGCAGATACCGAGTGGAATGACATCCTGAGAAAGAAGGGGGTCCTTCCTCCCAAAGAGAAAACTCAGGATGAGGTTGAGGAGGAAGCTCTAGAGAAGCAGATAGTTCTTGAGCAGTCATCTGTTGGTAAGAGATGGCTAGTTATAGTTGGCTACCTCTATGGGACTAAGTTTCTACTGAACTGATCTAGGGAAAACAAATTTTGATGTTATTCTTAACTAACAGGACATGGTTTAGGAAGGCTGATTCTTGGCCAACATTTAAGAGCAACATATGTTAGTTGTTTTAATAACTTAAATGGTACTTTTTTTGACTTGCGATGCATATGGTGTTTTGTGACCAGTGAAAACCTATGAGAGCATGACTCTGGACGAGATGGATGAGAACGAGGATGACTTCAGTGAAGAGGACGAGGCCGCCGTCGAGATGTACAGGTCAGTGATCTCTTTAAAGCATCACTTAGATGGTACATACAACAGGGGTTGATAAGAATGAACGGCTGCCGTATTGCCTGGGGCATGTGAGTTGAGCAATCAGGCAAGTTGACCCTGTTCTGAGATTGTTTGCCCCATTGGGCAGATGTTTTTCAGCACCCTAAACTGATCTTTCTGATTAGCCTACCTTTCTTTAGACTCTCTGCATTTCCCTCTTACCAGACAGAAGAGGCTTGCAGAATGGAAAGCCACCCAGATAAAGAATTGCTTCGGTGAAGTAGTGGAGATATCTGGGCAGGACTACATCAAGGAGGTGAACAAAGCTGGAGAGGGAATCTGGGTCGTGCTCCATCTCTACAAACAGGGGTGAGTCTTCTGCCATTCTCTACCCTCTCTCTCTTTCAAAGGATTGCAGTAGCAGTTGAGCACACCAATTCATGCTCTCAAAAAGTGATGTTTGATTTTTGACAAGATCTGATAGACCAGAAAATTGTGAAAACATTGATGACCAAGACCTTATTTGAAAATCATGATTCAAGGTTTTCATTTAGCCTACGCCTGATTTACAGTGGTCCATTTTAATTTGCTCTGAATAGACCTGTCTACCAAAATATCTGATTTACCTAATTTACTCATTGTGACATCTGTTGTCTCTAACATGTCCTGTTCTAATCTTCTGTCCTCCCAGAGTACCTCTGTGTACCCTGATAAACCAGCATCTATCAGAGCTGGCCAGGAAGTTCCCCCAGACCAAGTTCCTCAAGTCCATCTCCACCACCTGCATCCCCAACTACCCCGACCGCAACCTGCCCACAATCTTTGTCTACCACGAGGGAGAGATGAAGGCACAGTACATCGGGCCTCTGGTCTTCGGAGGCATGAACCTCAAAGTTGAAGGTAAGAGACAGTCTCCTTAGCTATACTCTCAAGAAGGACGTTTTATTTATACTAAGTTAGGATGGTATTAGTTACATGATATGAAATCTAGCATAACACCCTCAGTTTTGTTTGTTTTATTAGTGACAATCTTTTAGATATTAAACTATCCATTATCCTATCATCCTCAGAGCTGGAGTGGAGGTTATCGGAATCTGGCGCTGTCAAGACAGACCTGGAAGAAAACCCCAAGAAGCAGATTGAAGACAAGCTAATGTCGTCGATTCGATCCACTCTCCCCACACGGAAAGACAGTGACTCAGAAGAAGAGAACTAGCCCCCTAACCTCCAAATAACATTAATCTAATGCTCCACTGTCACTGAATGGGGATGGCTCTCTCCTGTGGTTATGTATTAAAATGCACACCTCTTCCTATGCTTACCGCAGAAAGGCTCCATCAGAGTTCTATGCCTTCCCGGTTAAAGGATCTCTTGTGTTAAGTGATCATTCTTCTAAATCAGATCGGACTCTTCAATAGGGTTTCTACAGAACCTTTGGTTGAAGATTGTATTTATTTTGCATATACATTTTATAATATGACAATAAAAATGTATACATCTAATTGTTAAATTAAATGTAAGTAGCCATTCACCCATGCCGTAATCACAGTTGACAGTTTTTTAAATAAAGTGTTCGCTGTGATCTGTGTAACCATCACATGAAGGACTGCTTTGGCTATATTTGACTCTTGTGTATGTTCACTGTTCTGATAGCGATGTACTTAATGCCTGTATGTGTAATTGCCACCTCATTTTAAATCACAACATATTTATGTTCACCAATGGTAATCAGGAAGACACTTTACATTCTGCAATGCAGTCACATTTATCTTCATTTATTTCTTAAAAATATCAAGTCCATTGCCAGCGAGAGCTGAGAATGCTGCTTCTGTCTGTCCACCATTTTGTGTTCAGGGGTATGCAGCTTGCTGGTGTCTGCCTTCCAGTTATTGCACAGTCAGATTTTTACATCACACCTTCAGGGAGATCCCGGAGCTTCTGTGTAACAGGGAAGAGCGAGAGCCTCAGTTATAGTTTTGGTACATTTGAATTGTCTTCCTTAAAATAATGGTCCTAACACCAGTCTGGGGATGCTAAATGGTCCGAGGTTCCATATACTGTGTGTCTTAAATAAATTTATGTATGCCTTGATTGAGCCTTACTGACTGGCCTCACCCACTGCAAAAATTGGTTGAATCAACGTGGAAAACTAATTGGATTTGCAAAAAGTAATCAACGTAAGGGAGTTCTCTTTCACCAAGCTTTTAACCTAAATCCAATGACATGGTGAAATGTTTTGTTGTTCACATTGAAATCATGTTATTTGATAACTCTGTGCCCAGTGTGCAGGCTGTGGTCCTCTGCATTGCTGACAGGGAATAACATTGTCTCAAAAGGAACTTTTTCAGTTTCCTAAACTTGAACTTCAATAATATGATTCTGCTAACCATTCAAGTTGAAAAGGGACAGGATTCTTACCAAAAGCAGGAGCTGCTTCTTTCTCCTCTGAGACAGTTTTGGTGACAGGCGCATCAATGGGTGCACTGAATGGGACTAGAGAGGGAAAAGGCCTGTTAGACCAATCACATATCAATCAATTGCATAATGTTGCAATATTATAATCTAAAGATACAGTGCATTCGGAAAATATTCAGACCCCTTGACTTTTTCCACATTTTGTTACGTTAGCCTTATTCTAAAATATGATTGTTTTTTCCCCCCTCATCAATCTACACACAATACCCCATAATGACAAGGCAAAAACAGGTTTTTAGAAATGTTTGCAAAGGTATAAAAAAAACAATGGAAATATTACATTTACATAAGTATTCAGACCCTTTACTCAGTACTTTGTTGATGCACCTTTGGCAGCGATTACAGCATGGATTCTTCTTGGGTATGACGCTACAAGCTTGGCACACCTGTATTTGGTGAGTTTCTCCCATTCTTCTCTGCAGATCCTCTCAAGCTCTGTCAGGTTGGATGGGGAGCGTCGCCGCATGGCCATTTTCAGGTCTCTCCAGAGATGTTCGATCGGGTTCAAGTCCGGGCTCTGGCTGGGCCACTCAAGGATATTCAGAGACTTGTCCCAAAGCCACTCCTATGTTGTTTTGGCTGTGTGCTTAGGGTCGTTGTCCTGTTGGAAGGTGAACCTTCGGCCCAGTCTGAGGTCCTGAGCGCTAAAGCAGGTTTTCATCAAGGATCTCTCTGTACTTTTCTCTGTTCCTCTTTCCCTAGATCCTGACTAGTCTCCCAGTCTCTGCCACTGAAAAACATCCCCACAGCCTGATGCTGCCACCACCATGCTTCACCGTAGGGATGGTGCCAGGTTTCCTCCAGACGAGATGCTTGGCATTCAGGCCAAAGAATTCAATCTAGGTTTCATCAGACCAGAGAATCTTGTTTCTCATGGTCTGAGAGTCCTTTAGGTGCCTTTTGGCAAACTCCAAGTGGGCTGTCATGTGCCTTTTACTGAGGAGTGGCTTCTGTCTGGCAACTACCATGAAGGCCTGATTGGTGGAGTGCTGCAGAGATAGTTGTTCTTCTGGAAGGTTCTCCCATCTCCACAGAGGAACTCTGAAGCTCCGTCAGAGTGACCATTGGGTTCTTGGTCACCTCCCTGACCAAGTTTGGCTATGCGGACAGCTCTAGGAAAAGTCTTAGTGTTTCCAAAGTTCTTCCATTTGAGAATGATGGAGGCCACTGTGTTCTTCAATCAATCAATCAAATGTATTTATAAAGCCCTTTTTAAATCAGCAGATGTCACAAAGTGCTATACAGAAACCCAGCCTAAAACCCCAAACAGCAAGCAATGCAGATGTAGAAGCACGGTGGCTAGGAAAACCTCCCTAGAAAGGTAGGAACCTAGGAAGAAGCCTAGAGAGGAACCGGGCTCTGAGGGGTGGCCAGTCCTCTTCAGGCTGTGCCGGGTGGAGATTATAAGAGTACATGGCCATTTAAGGCCAGATTGTTCTTCAAGATGTTCAAACGTTCATAGATGACCAACAGGGTCAAAAAATAATCACAGTGGTTGTAGAAGGGGCAACAGGTCAGCACCTCAGGAGTAAATGTCAGTTGTTTTTTCATAGCCGAGCATTCAGAGGGGACCTTTAATGCCAGAGAAATGCTTTGGTACCCTTCCCCAGATCTCTGCCTCGACACAATCCTGTCTCGGAGCTCTACGGACAATTCCTTCGACCTCATGGCTTGGTTTTTGCTCTGACATTCACTGTCAACTGTGGGACCTTATATAGACAGGTGTGTGCCTTTCCAAATCAATCAATTGAATTTACCACAGCTGGGCTCCAATCAAGTTGTAGAAACATCTCAAGGATGATCAATGGAATCAGGATGCACCTGAGCTCAATTTCGAGTATAAAAGCAAAGGGTCTGAATACTTACGCAAATAAGGTATGTTTTTTTATTTTTATACATTTGGAAAAATTTCTATAAACCTGTTTTCACTTTGTCATTATGGGGTATTATGTGTAGATTGAAGAGGATTTTTTTTTACTGAATCCATGTTAGAAGAAGGCTGTAACGTAACAAAATGTGGAAAAAGTCAAGGAGTCTGAATACTTTCCGAAAGCACTGTAAGTTGCCAATTTGTACAGTGAGGAGTCTTCCTTTACTTACCGCATGCTGTATAGAGCCTACCGAGTTTGCCTTTGAATAGTGAAACAGGAACTGACCAAAAGAGAATATACGAAGTAAACGCTCTGTTCCAAAGAGTGTATTGCCTTTTTGAAGGATATGGTATATATGTACAAGGTAGGAATAACATTTTTATATTGTTGAGGAACTTACTCTTTTGAATACATTCTGAACTTGCTGCTGTGAGGGGAGAGGGAAAGGGAGAGAGTAAGCATCCTGACAGAACCGATATTATAAATTATTTGTGATAAGATTGAGTCATGCAGTTACTTAGCCTTACCTCATTCTGATCTCTCCACATATCTCCCACATCAGTCTGGATCCCAGGACCCTGCAGCAGGCAAACCAATGGTGATCAAACATAAGTCTATAAGACATCACTAAACCCAAGAAAACATTAAATCTGTTGGACATGACATCCATTGTGTACTATACTATACAGGTTGCAAAGTAATAATCATGTCTTTGTAACCTGTGTATCCAGCTGATGAAAGTAGGCTAAAGTCATAAATGTTCTTATGCCCCTCATGTCCCTCTCATCCCCCACCAATCTAATTCAAGTTACAGTGTGACTCACTTCTGTGTTCTCTACCCCCTCAACACATCTACCCTGCCCCAGCCACCACAAGAAAACTATTTAATTTGAATGGAATTACCTGCAGACCACCTACTCAGACACAGAATAGATTTTTCTAGAGGTGTGCAAATGAAGCAGCCCATGATGTTTAAACAGTGAGAGGCTGCGTTTACACAGGTAGCCCAATTCTGATATTTTGCCCAATTATTGGCCAAAATATTGGCAAAATAATTATTGGCAAAAGATCTGATCTGATTGGTCAAAAGACCAATTAGTGGCAAAAGATCAGAATTGGGCTGCCTGTGTAAAGACAGCCGAAGATACAGACCGAAAGCCAATTTATGCTTGATCCGATTATGTGGTCAGAGGCTCCGTAGGCATGCAGAGGCCAAATTGAGTTCCGTACCGCAATGCCATGCGCCTCCCAATTTTTGTAACAATGAAGAGTGCTCCGTATAGCTCTGTATAGCTCCGCATTGACATGATTGGTTGACGGTAGGTGGTGCATAAACACAAACTCACTTCCTTGACAACTTCCTTCACAGCTCAACTCAACAGCTCTGTGCTGCTTCGTGAAGCGCAAAAATAATGAATGCCCTGACTTCTGCAGAGGTCGTATCAACGTAAATGATTCACGGCCAATGCAGCGTCTTTAAGGCTGCTCATAGACAGGGAGGCCAATTTCTGATATTTTTTCAGAGTTGATCGATGAAAAGACCAATTAGTGAAAAAAACATCAGAATTGGGCTGCCTGTCTAAATGCAGCCAGAGTGATACGCATTCAAGGCACATATTGATAGTTTTGTGTCTAGTACACCTTCAAAATGTTGACTCTGGTATCAAATAAGGGAATGTAATGGTAATAAATGAATAATTATTTGTTTGGAAACTCATTTTACAATAACCTATTTGTTTAAAAACTAATTTCACAATGCCCAATTCTGATCTTTTTTTTCACTAATTGGTCTTTTGACCAATCACATCAGATCTTTTTCTCAGCTGATCTGATTGGTTTAATAGACCAACTAGCGGGAAAGAATCTTAATCGGGCTGCCTGTGTAAATGTAGCCTTTTTCCCATACCTTTGTCAAAACAATTCCATGTTCACACTCTTTGCTGGGATTAGCTTCTAAAGATAGATAAAAATTGTCAGTTTAAAAAACATATATTTATAATGTTATTAATCTATAATCAACATCAACATTAACAAAATGCATGTAATTGTCAACTATTATCAACAATATCAATGAATAGCTAAACCAAAAGAGAAATCAATTGAATGTTGAAAACCATTTTTAGAAGACTTACAATTAAATGATTCGTTTAAAATAAGTTATATTGAAATATTGAAGTTAACTTAAATTATATAAATAATATTCTCTCACCTGTCACCTTCCAACATCCAAGGCACCAGACCAAATGAAGGAGGCAAAGTTGTCGCAGATACGTTGCGCTCATCTCGAGCTATCAGATTCTCATGCGCTTTGGTGAGAGTATAGCTTCTCTGTGTGTGGTTTGGTGCTGCAGGAGTAAGTCTTGTTATATCGCAAAATCAGGTCCTAGAACTGAACACTAATGACTTTCTAAACCGAGAGAATTATATAGGCTATAACTTTGATGGGAGAAGCATCATCTCCCACGTAGAAGTGACCAATCAACGTCCCACTGGTCTCCTTGATCATCATCTGAGTCTTAGAGCGCAGGTGTCCTCTCTCTTGCCTGTCAGACAATAACAACTTGTGTAAGTCAATTTTGATAATGGTTTTTAAATACATTTAGATAGGAAACTAAATAAAATAAAATAAATCAAAAACAGGATGCCACTGAATATAAAATCAAAATGGAGGTCATAAAATTGGTCTCCAATTTCTTCCCAGTGCACTTGATTCAAGGAAATTATCTTTGGATGACCAGATGATGATCATGTTCAGTCAGTCAAAACCATGAAGTAGGCTACCAAATAAATGTATTATGTAGGCCTAACTGTATAAACAACCTTTTTACTCTGTGATCCTGTGGAAGTGACACAGAGTTGAAATGTCGACATTTATTATCATATAATTTGTCTCCTCTAATCTCACTACATCAATTTATCAGTGTTGTGTACATTTACTGATAAAATTAGTATTTTTCATTAGATTGACTACAGAGAGTTATTGTGACTGTTGGGGCCCGGTTTCCCAGTGTAAGCATGAAAGCTGAATGTGTCGGTCAGTGAATCGAGTTTCTCCTGGATTAATCTGAAACAATATTCCAGAGAGACTGTGGATTAGCTGTACCTGCCCGGTGGACCTTGGATGGAAAATAGCGTAGAACACTCAAGGGAGAGACCCAGACCCCCACCCTCGAACATATAACGTCTCTATTCTGGGTCAGTTCAGTTTGTGTTAATTAGTAGTTATGGTTGCATATAACATGGTTATGAATGCTTATGAAATCCTATAGTCACTGCGCTCTATGATGGAACCAATAGAAAAACAAGAGCTTTTGCAGTTACACTTCAGCTCAACATATTGATCATTACATTTAGAACGGGTCTTTATTGTATGTTTGTCTTTGTTATAGGTCCCCTGAGCGGTGATTGTATGTTATATCAACCATATTGGAAAGGACTCTTCAGTTCATTTTAGAGACGACTCACAGACAGGTGGGAGAGATTTATACCATTAATAAGCCATTGTATCGATTTGCCAGCACTTTCATCTGGACTGAGGGACCAACTACAGCCAACCCAGAGACATGATGGACACCCGTGTGTGTGTCTATCTTTCCTCAGTTTTTTTTATTTTAATGACATTCATTGTGGAGGAATATTTTGTGTTTTGTGTTCCCTCATGGAAACTTACAATCAACAATCAGATGCTTTCCCAATCCCCACCACACTAGTAAAATAGCACACGTCACACACAAGCATTTGAGACAGCAATCATCACCCCAATCATCCCACAGCCACACACACAGACTGACATACAAACAAAATAGCATACACTCAAGCAAACACATTAATGCACAAACAGAAAGGAGTGTACTGTCTGAGATGACTTGACCCTCGGCATTGATCAGCCCCCTGCATTTAATTAATTAGTCCAACTGATTCTAATCACCGCTAGTCATCAACAGGAACCTTTCCTGTTCAACTCCATTAATCGCTTCCACTGTTCCCACAGGAAACTCCAGAGAGATTCCACACATAAAACTAAAACCTCACATGAGAGTGATAGAGTCGGAGATGCAGAGAAAGAAATGCCAAAAAGGAGAGAGGTGGAATGAGAGAGAGTGCAGCTGACTGATAGCCTATGCTTATATTCCCCATCAAGGGTGAACCTTGTTTTGTATGTGCAGTGCTGAGACTGCCTCAGGGTCTGAAGAGTCCTCTAAAGAGGGCCACCATCTCTCTCAAACCGCCTCTTCATCACTAGATTCCTGTTTTTGCTGTTGCTGTTATTTTCAGGGCAATCACACTGTACGATGATTAAATCATTTGCATATGCTTGACACTGCATGACTATTGAGTGTTGCATTGACGCAAGTGTTCACGTCACAGAACTCATTGCTCCTCTGTTCGATGATAGCACACATGAAGAGTTTCATTCGAAAACGGTATATATCCATTTTCAGAAATGTTGGTAAATTAGCTTTTATTGTTTAAAGAAATTCTGAAAGATATTGGTGTGTTTTTTCATGATCTAATCATGGCATAGGGTTGTTCAATGACAGACATGTATTTGTTTGAAATTGTAATGGTTTAATATCAGAGACAAATAATCACGTTTTTTTTTGCTAAATGCTATATGTATATCCGCTTCACTTCCAGATAAATAGTTCTGCTAGGTACCTCAATTCAATACAGTAATATGAGATCTGTATGTAAAACATTTCCATTTTAAATTTGAGTCATTTAGCAGATGCTCTTATCCAGAGTGACTTACAGTAAGTGCATTCATCATAAGATTGCTAGGTGAGACAACCCCATATCACAGTCAAATATTAGGATACGAACATTCCATTTCAGCTAAACACTGAATATGCACTAAGTGTATAAAACATTATGAACACCTGCTCTTTCCATGACGTAGACTGACCAGGTGAATCCAGGTGAAAGCTATGATCCCCTACTGATTTTACTTAAATCCATTTCAATCAGTGCAGATGAAGGGGAGGAGACAGGTTAAAGACCTTGAGACAATTGAGACATGGATTGTGTATGTGTGCCATTCAGATGGTGAATGGCTTAAGTGCCTTTGAACGGGGTATGGTAGTAAATGCCAGGTGTACCGGTTTGTCATGAACTTCAATGCTCCTGGGTTTTTCACGCTCAACAGTTTCCTGTGTGTATCAACAATGGCCACCACTCAAAGGAGATCCAGCCAACTTGACGCAACTGTGGGAAGCATTGGCGTCAACATGGGCCAGCATCCCTGTGGAATGCTTTCAACACCTTGTGCATGACCCGATGAATTAAGGCTGTTCTGAGTATAGCGTTTTGCAAAAAATCTAATTTTCATACACATCTAAAATCTATGAATAAAAAAATCTGAGAACAGTAATATTTTACACACACATGAAGGTACCGATAAGCAATCATTTCTGATGAAACATTGGTGGATATAATGTTTTGGAAATAAACTCTTCACTTGCTCCTTCATAAATATCAGAATACAGAACACCAATTAAACCTGTTGTTTTTTGCGTTCTACTCATTTTGCCATCGGGCAGAGAGACATTTTTGCAGCTTTAAAGCTAATTTCCTGCAATTCTACACATTTTGCCATGCATTATGCTATGTTAATGATATGAGTGAGAGTGTCTAACAAAATCAATGGGGGCCCCCTTTTGCACCTTGTATATTCTGCTATTCTAACTCTCAACATTAAGCTGAGACCACGACTGAGTTCCCAGCGGCCGGGGGCCCTAAGCGACCGCTTATGTCGCTTATTCCTGGAACCGGCCCTACGTGTGTATGTGTGTGTGTGTGTGTGTGTTACAGTGAGTGGGAGAGAGTGTGTGTATTTGTGTCCTTGAAAGGATGTGTTTGTGTTGTGTGGGTGTTGTGCTCTCTAGTAGGGATTAAGTAAGCCCTCCCTTGGTCAGACCTGTCAAACAGCGAGTTAACAACAGCTGGGGGAGAGATGAATGCACAACAATAAGACACAAAGTGATGACCTAACCCATTTCAGTGAAGGACTCAAAGGACAGTGATGCACCTCTCCCACAGCGCAACAACCCAACACACTAGTGTTAGGCTGCATCTAGTCCCCGATTTGCCATTGGCCTTCATGGGACTATGGGGATGGCTGAGGAATAAGATTTGCCTCAGGCACTGCACTCCAATGGAATCTCCCATGATTAATCCATTTCAGTTTAATTTTACACAAGTATTTGATCCTGATCTCCTACGCACACTCAGCTGAGTAGTAAAAGTTAACATCACACAAATTGTTGAGTTTCCTTAATCATGTACTAATTATTTGCTCCCAATCCTTTAATTATTGGCTCCCAATCCTTCCTGTGTTTTAGACCTGTCCGTAAATGTTACAATATCCACCTCACTCTCCCTGTCATTGCTCGGTCTTAACCTCTGAGGGAGTAGAGAGTGTGAACACCTAATTGAGTGAAGGTGTGAGTCCTTCAGCAGTGTGTCAATTAGCCTCACAGAGAGACATGGCTATAACGGAGTATGACATTAGCACATAGCAACATGACCAGTTCCAGGGACAGGGCACAAATGAGTCAAATGTCAGGGGAACCCTAGAAGGAGTCAAATCACCTGTCCCTGTTCTTTCAGACAGTGAATATTGTTTTATTGACTAAATGACTCCAAACACACTGTCTCACAGCTGAAAATGAATGTTGTCTTGCCTTAAAGGACCAGGGCATTTCCTGTGTTTTATTTATATTTCCACACTATGTGGTTGGAATGATACTGTGAAACTGTAGGGGGTGCGTACTGGCGGCAGAGAAGTCAGGCGCAGGAGAGCAAAAACTGATTTACAACGGCGCAGTTTAATAAACAAAACCACAGTAAACAAAACACTAAATCAATGGGTAAACAAAACCCGTTACACACCAGCATAACGTGCACAAGCACTACAATAAACAATTCCGGACAAGGACATGGGGGGGAACAGAGGGTTAAATACACAACATGTAATGATGGAATTGAAACCAGGTGTGTGTGGGAAGACAAGACAAAACAAATGGAAAATGAAAGGTGGATCGGCGATGGCTAGAAGACCGGTGACGTCGACAGCCGAACACCGCCCGAACAAGGAGAGGGACCGACTTCGGCGGAAGTCATGACAGAAACTGTGAAAATGTTGATAATGTCCTTAAGTGTAAGAGCTGTTTGAAAAGGCCACCTGAAATTTCAGCCTGTTTTGGCCTGCCTTGGGACGTCCCTACCCTAAACCCTAAGCCTAAGCCTAAGCCTAAGCCTAAGCCTAACCTTAACCATAACCCTTACCTAACCATTTAAAATGTCAACTTCCACGGGGTAGGAACGTCCCAAGGATCACAGAGAGCATGGACCGTCTTATGTGTCTATTCTCACTGAAATGTCTATGAGCAAATTAGTTAGCATTTAACCCATAACAGTCTAAGCCCTGTCTAAGCCGGGGGAGGGGGTTCTACTAAGCAATTTGGAATTGTTTTAAGGTTATACCAAGGATCATTTAGCTATTTGATTTAGAATTTTAAGATCTGTTGAAGTATCCCAAAAATATCTAAAAAAATTATTTGATGAACAAATATTTTGGGCCATACAGCTATTAGCCCATACAAACACATTGAAAAACAGATTCACTATGTGGAACAACCAACCGATAGTCCCCCAAAATAATCTATATGTCACACCCTGGCCTTAGTTATCTTTGTTTTCATTATTATTTTAGTTAGGTCAGGGTGTGACATGGGGAATGTATGTGTTTTGGTTTGTCTAGGGGTTTGTACGTTTAATGGGTCAGTGCCTTGTCTAGGTGTTTGTATGTCTATGGCTGCCTAGATTGGTTCTCAATTAGAGGCAGCTGTGGTTTATTGTCTCTGATTGAGAGCCATATTTAAGGCAGCCATAGGCATTTGGGTTTTGTGGGTAATTGTCTATGTTGTACGTTTGATGCTTGTGTATGCACTTACGTCATTAGCTTCACGGTTGTTTGTTGTTTGTTTAGTTTGTAAGTGTTTAGTTCGTGGTTCATCTTCGTCTAATAAAAGAAGATGTATTTTTCTCACGCTGCGCCTTGGTCCACTCTCTCACCTCAAGACGACCGTGACACTATAGGAAGTTTGTTCTGAAGTGTCTGTCCTATATCTGAGAGACATAAGAAAGATCAGAAAACATTTGTTATTTTTTTTATATATATATTTTTTACATGTATTTAATCACTCATTTTTGGTACTGGAGACTCATATCTCCCTCACTAGCTTTAAGCACCAGCTGTCAGAGCAGCTCACAGATCACTGCACCTGTACATAGCCCATCTGTAAATAGCCCATCCAACTACCTCATCCCCATACTGTATTTATTTGTTTATCTTGCTCCTTTGCACCCCAGTATCTTTACTTGCACATTCATCTTCTGCACATCTACCATTCCAGTGTTTAATTACTATATTGTAATTACTTCGCTACCATGGCCTATTTATTGCCTTACCTCCCTTATCCTACCTCATTTGCACATGCTGTATATAGACTTTTTCTACTGTATTATTGACTGTATGTTTGTTTATTCCATGTGTAACTCTGTGTTGTTGTATGTGTCGAACTGCTTTGCTTTATCTTGACCAGGTCGAAGTTGCAAATGAGAACTTCTTCTCAACTAGCCTACCTGGTTAAATAAAGGTGAAATAAAATAAAATAAATAAAAAACTAAACAATCTCCTGGTGAGGGCTGGGACTAAAAACAAGCAAAAGATAACTAATGTAAAATGTGTCCGATAAAATGTATATGTAAGTATTGTTGTCCATTGTTCACTCCAATTAGGGGAGGTGTGGTAGGGTTACAGGAAAATAATAAATAAGGAAAATATATTAAAAAATATATATATATTTAAAATTATATATATATTTACAGAAAAGATATATGTGGGACTGGAAATGATGGAGACAATTACATTGATAGAAGCCACAATCTATCTGCAAAATTAAAGCTGATCTGTGAGGCATGTGTGCGTCCTAGAGCAAAATAACTGACATGTAAGTGTTCATGAGTGTCTCACCTTTCCACAGAGGGGTCATATTAGTGGGTAGCCCAAACTGTTCGGGCGCTACTGACAGGACTTGACAGATTGGCTGTACCGACTACAGACAAGTCCCAAGACACTTGTGGGGAGTCTCATCTTTCCATAGAGGGGTCCTAACTGTTCAGATGCTACAGACGATTTCTTGTGATAAGAACGATTTTCGGGAAGTCTCATGGTCTGACAAACACCAGTCTAGCTCTGTCACCTTTTATCTCAGATGCGGAAGTGCGACATCGGAGGATGCGGTGGATTGAGACAGATATTGCTAGTTTAAACAGACAGATTATTATGGTGATTTTTGTATTATGCTAATTAGATTTCCGCAGGGGCGGTGACATCAACTCTAGTTTTTTAAAATGTTTGTCTAGTCAGCTATTTAAACTTCCATTGGTCACATAACCACCTTTGTTGCCAAGTCTCTATGACAATACATTTTATGTACAACATTAACTAGGGGTGAGTCAGGCCGGACAGGGAAGAGCCAAGTCTAGATTTTATGATCCAGTTGATTGACGGTCATAAAACTTCCTTCCAGGAATTTGACACTGTGATGCTGTCATCATGAGTCTGTTAAACTGTATATAGATTGACTAGGTTTGTTATCCTTGCCCAATCAATGACAGAACACTTCTCTCTTCAACAAAGGTCATATTCTCAGTTTATGCTAGGCTGGAACCTACGCATCTGTTGATGACTAAATGGTTTATTGTCTTACATCCAACGGTATAAAAGGGTTTAAAATGTAAAATGAAAACAAAACTGGAATAAGGAAGTAAAGGACATGGTGCCATCTTGTGGTGTAAAATGGTGGTAGACAAACCTATTCTGTTTAGAATCAGATAATGGACATGTTAAGAGGTTTAAGAGCTCTTGGCACAAGTCCTAAACAAGCACTAGTGTTTGCTTGAGCTCTGGCGAGATTTTTCATCTATCTCATCAAAGCCTAATTTATTTCATATGAGGGACATAGCAGTCTAATGAACTATGTGACTGAAATGTTACTGACTCAAGAATATGACAGTCCCCATGCTCCATGTCCCAGGACACTACATACACTACATGATCAAAAGCATGTGGACACCTGCTCGTCTAACATCTCATTCCAAAATCATGGGCAAAAATATGGAGATGGTCCCCCCTTTGCTGCTATAACAGCCTACACTCTTCTGGGAAGGCTTTCCACTAGATGTTGGAACATTGTGTTATTGACTCTACGTTTGTTTATCCCATGTGTAACTCTGTGTTGTTGTTTTTGTCGCACTGCTTTGCTTTATCTTGGCCAGGTCGTAGTTGTAAATGAGAACTTGTTCTCAACTGTCCTACCTGGTTAAATAAAGGTGAAATATATAATTATTTTTTAAATTGCTACGGGGACTTGCTTCCATTCAGCCACAAGAGCATTAGTGAGGTCGGGCACTGATGTTGGGCAATTAGGCCTGGCTCGCAGTCAACGTTCCAATTGATCCCAAAGGTGTTCGATGGGGTTGAGGTCACGGCTCTGTGTAGGGCAGTCAAGTTCTTCCACACCGATTTTGACAAACCATTTCTGTATGGACCTTGCTTTGTGCACAGGGGCATTGTCATGCTGAAACAGGAAAGGGCCTTCCCCAAACTGTTGCCACAAAGTTGGAAGCACAGAATCATCTAGAATATCATTGTATGACATAGCGTTAAGATTTCCCTTATCTGGAACTAAGGAGCCCGAATCATGAAAAACAGCCCCAGACCATTATTCCTCCTCCACCAAACTTTACAGTTGGCACTACGCATTCGGGCAGGTAGAGTTCACCTGGCATCCTCCAAACCCAGATTCATCTGTCTTACTGCCAGATGTTGAAGCGCGATTCATTACTCCAAAGAACGCTTTTCCACTGCTTCAGAGTCCAGTGTCGGTGAGCTTTACACCACTCCAGTCGACGCTTGGCATTGCTCATGTTGATCTTAGGCTTGTGTGCGTGCGGCTGCTCGGCCCTGGAAACCAATTTCATGAAGCTCCCGACGAACAGTTCTTGTGCTAACATTGCTTCAAGAGGCAGATTGGAACTCAATAGTGAGTGACGCAACCGAGG
This sequence comes from Salvelinus namaycush, assembly GCF_016432855.1. Classification (NCBI taxonomy): domain Eukaryota; kingdom Metazoa; phylum Chordata; class Actinopteri; order Salmoniformes; family Salmonidae; genus Salvelinus; species Salvelinus namaycush. The sequence goes on along the minus strand of NC_052319.1, from coordinate 26,314,567 downwards.
ACAGACGATTTTTACGCGCTATGCGCTTCAGCACTCCCGTTCTGTGAGCCTGTGTGGCCTAACACTTCAGGGCTGAGCCGTTGTTGCTCCTAGACGTTTCCACTTAACAGTAACAGCACTTACAGTTGACCGGGGGAGCTCTAGCAGGACAGAAATTTGACAAACTGACCTGTTGGAAAGGTGGCATCCTATGACGGTGCCACGTTGAAATTCACTAAGCTCTTCAGTAAGGCCATTCTACTGCCAATGTTTGTCTATGGAGATTGCATGGCGGTGTGCTCAATTTTATACACCTGTCAGCAACGGGTGCGGCTGAAATAACCGAATCTACAAATTTGAAGGGGTCTCCACATAAATGTATATTTATAGTGTAAGAAGAGACTATAGGCAGTACATAGTGTGAATCATTGATTAACCTATTAGAGACTACGTCATCCACACATGACAACAGAAAAACTGCGCTTTAAATGAATTTAGATTACACAGATTATATCAAAAATGGACCATGCTATTTTGCTCTGAGGAGGATGAGATAGTCAACACCAGTACAAAACATGTAGCCTATAGACACAAACATACGTCACAGTTTATAATGATTGCTTTTGGCAGGAAATACAATTACCTCTAAATGCTCAAGGGAATGGAAAAAGGGTTTGTAAAATTGATGAGCATTTGATGTGTCATTCTCAAGGATAATGTGTTGCTATTTTACCTGGATAGAATACGACATAATATAAAATTAGGTTTATTTTTGACACCTGCTACACTGGGGATCAACTGAACACTGCTGCCATAGCAACAACACCATGAGCACTCTAAACCCCCTGACTGCAGCTGTGTGTATGTGTGTGTGTGCCTGCGTGAGTGTGAGAGAGAAGAACTCATTAAACAATCATCCCACTCAGCCCCTCAGTGGGATAGATGGTTGTTGTGGATGTTTTGCTGTAGCATTTTCTTTCATAACCTCAGTGAAACACAGGCAGGAGGACTGGGAGGCTGTGTTCTTTAATGATACCCTGACTGCCACGTGCTGTGCTGCACGTGGTGGAGGTGAGGAGACCGTGCTGCAGGTGGGAGAGAATCTGACAGGTGATCATAGAGAGAGAACAGGGACATGCGGGGCCGGTTACCTCGTCCAGCTGGGACTGCATGTGGTGAAACGGACTGGGGAAATGGACAACCGTAAAAGAACATTGTATGTATTCACTCCCTCAATTCAGTGAATTACAGATTATTATTTTTTTATTTTGCCCAAAACAAATATGGGTTGTTGTTGAATTGCGTAGGCATTTGCATCTCTCTCTTTTGCAACCCTGAAAAACATTTTAAAATGTAAAATAGTTACACATCATACATGTTTTTGTTAATATTGAACTGTTGATGATAAAACATATTGCAAGTCCTTTATCGTGCAAAACTTGGTGTTTGTGCATTGTTTAAAGTTCTGAAGGTAAGCAAATTGGCTTGTTCCCGTAGATATCTATTATCTTGAATGCTACAATGTAAACAAAAATATTTAATATATTGTAGATCAATAAAAACAAAGAAGGCTATTGAACTACTTTTTTTCTTTGTACAAATATATGTGTCTCTAAGTGTTATGTCATTGGTGTTAATGAGTAAATGTCTTGTAATGGGTTAATGACCTTAGATTTGAGCATCTGTGGCCTCCATTCAAGAAAATTAAATCCTAAATGACCTATAATTTCATCATTGGTGTTACACCGATTACTGGTGGCCCAATGTTATCATAATTGTAAAAAAAAAGCTTAAAATTAAGATGCCATATTAGTTGACTTAGTATGGGAAGATGTACCCAAATACATTTAAATATATATACAGTACCAGTCAAAAGTTTGGACACACCTACTCATTCAAGGGATTTTCTTTATTTTGACTATTTTCTACATTGTAGAATAATAGTGAAGACATCAAAACTATGAATTAACACATATGGAATCACGTAGTAAGCAAAAAGTGTTAAACAAATCAAAATATATTTTAGATTTTAGATTATTCAAGGTGGCCACCCTTCGCCTTGATGACAGCTCTGCACAATCTTGGCATTCTCTCAACCAGCTTCATCTGGAATGCTTTTCCAACAGTCTTGAAGGAGTTCCCACATATGCTGAGCACTTGTTGGCTGCTTTTCCTTCACTTTGCGGTCCAACTCATCCCAAACCATTTTAATTGTGATTGTGGAGGTCAGGTAATCTGATGCAGCACTCCATCACTCTCCTTCTTGGTCAAACAGCCCTTACACAATGTGGAGCTGTGTTGGGTCATTGTCCTGTTGAAAAACAAATGATAGTCCCACTAAGCGCAAACCAGATGGGATGGCGTATCGCTGCAGAATGCTGTGGTAGTCATGTTAGTTAAGTGTGCCTTGAATTCTAAATAAATCACAGACAGTGTCCCCAGCAAAGCATCCCCACACCATCACACCTCCTACCCCATGCTTCACGGTGGGAACCACACATGCGGAGATCATCCGTTCACCTACTCTGCGTCTCACAAAGACACGGCGGTTGGAAGCAAAAATCCTCTAAACAGTTGATGTTGAGATGTGTCTGTTACTTGAACTCTGTGAAGCATTTATTTGGGCTGCAATCTGAGGTGCAGTTAACTCTAATGAACTTATCCTCTGCAGCAGAGGTAACTCTGGGTCTTCCTTTCCTGTGGCGGTCCTCATGAGAGCCAGTTTCATCATAGCGCTTGACGAAACTTTCAAAGTTCTTAACATTTTACGGATTGACTGACCTTCATGTCTTAAAGTAATAATGGACTGTCGTTTCTCTTTGCTTATTTGAGCTGTTCTTGCCATAATATGGACTTGGTCTTTTACCAAATATGGGCTATCTTCTGTATACCACCCCTACCTTGTCACAACACAACTGATTGGCTCAAATGCATTAAGAAGGAAAGAAATTCCACAAATTAACTTTGAACAAGGCACACCTGTTAATTGAAATGCATTCCAGTTGACTTCCTCGTGAAGCTGGTTGAGAGAATGCCAAGAGTGTGCAAAGCTGTCATCAAGGCAAAGGGAGGCTACTTTGAAGAATCTCAAATATAAAATATATTTTGATTTGTTTAACACTTTTTGGTTACAGCATGATTCCATATGTGTTATCGTAGAAAATAGTAAAAATAAAGAAAATCCTGGAATGAATAGGTTTGTCCAAACTTTTGGCTGGTACTGTATATATTTTTTAATTAAGTTAATTTCCCCCAAATTGCCATGCCCAAATGCCACCGCAATCCAAAGAAAAACCATTCATATTAGTAGTGACAAGCAATAAAAATAATAAAAGGAGATGGAAGAAATTCTGTTTAAAATAAAATATATAAATGTCATATGTAGTGTCAATTCAATTACGTTGCAGTCAATGACAATCAAAACAATAACTATGCCAATGGCATTCAACAAATCCAAATAAATCTTGCAATGAAATAGGCATAGCCTTGATTAGAGGGGATTACATGGGGCCAGCCCAATGCACTGGTGGCTAAGCCTTCACTTCCTGAGTGAGTGAGTGAGTGAGTGAGTGAGAGTGAGAGAGAGAGAGAGAGAGAGAGAGAGAGAGAGAGAGAGAGAGTGAGAGAGAGAGAGAGAGATTGTATTCTGGAAGTACAGTATCTACCTGTGAGGGTATCTAACTGGGCTGGTGGTAGAATGTTTTTTATGTAAAATCTGTCATTTTATTTGACAATGGGAAAAATAGCTAATGGGCAAATACTGGAGTACAGGTTTGATTGAACTAAGCCATTAGAGGAAGTATAGCTTTCTTCAGCCTCAAGTCTCTGTCAGCCTAGTTACCAGACCTGACCGTCACGTGTAACTGAAGGCATATCCCAACCCTGGCTAATCACCTCATCAAGTGGTCACATCACGTGTAGCCACTGAAGGCATATCCCAACCCTGTTTAATCACCTCATCAAGTGTTCACATCACGTGTAGCCACTGAAGGCATATCCCAACCCTGTTTAATCACCTCATCAAGTGGTCACATCACGTGTAGCCACTGAAGGCATATCCCAACCCTGGCTAATCACCTCATCAAGTGGTCACGGCTGGCAATTTGAGGCTAAAGAAGTGCAAAACCAACATGACTGTTGTTCTCCCATAGCCCTGTTTGCCTCTTAAGCTCAACAACAAGCCCCTAGTTATAAACATGATATCTTCAGGGGGAGGTGGTGATTGCATCTCTCACGGAACTAAACAACTGAGAGATTGTCTGGGAACAGCTTTATCAAAAACCATGCGGATGAGGCCTCAACCCTTTCCTTTCAGATTTGCCCTGTTCTTTCTTTGTTTCGGACTATTACCAAAACCATTGATGTATGATAAAGTTGCCTATAACACAGACTATAGTATAGCAGTCTTTGAAGATGTCAGATTCATCAGCAGTTGTTAGTGGACACGGACTGTCCACTATCTGAAGCTCTTTTCCAGCACACCTTGATCACACCATTACTTTTTAAATCTGACCGTGAGACTTCTCAATTTCAGTGCAATGGCAGCATACTAAAACCAAACACAGGGAAGCCATTATACTCAAAATTATTTTGTGAATTTATTTTATCCATTTGCAGGCTTGTTTAATACATACATGGTCTGTCTGCGTACCTTTTAATTATATGTTAATGTTTCCGTTTTTAACATTGTGTCAGTATAAAGTGTCGATAGAAAGGGGGCTTTTTATTTACTTTTACCCCTCAGAACTACAGCTGTGGATCTCTGCTGATCTAGAATCATTTTTGCCTTTTTCAATCATAGTGAGTAAGATTATGTGGACAGATCCTGGATCAGCACTCCTACTCTGATGCGTTGTGGATACGGGCCCTGATCTCCACAGGTTAGCATTGTGTAGAATAACTGATTGATTCGATGGTCTAGCCTGTTATGATGGACTGTATAAACCTCAGACTTGTTCTATGCCTATTGCTAATGATATTACATGTTAAATGTATTTTACTGGTATTTCAAGATGGGCAATATAAACCAGTGACATGTCACTCCCTTAGGTTTCTACATCTATAAATATGTATTCTGAAGGATGTGTTTTCTTATTGTCATGAAATATAATTTGGAAGTTTGATGTACATTGGGGAGAACAAGTATTTGATACACTGCCGATTTTGCAGGTTTTCCTACTTACAAAGCATGTAGAGGTCTGTAATTTTTTATTATAGGTACACTTCAACTGTGAGAGACGGAATCTAAAACAAAAATCCAGAAAATCACATTGTATGATTTTTAAGTAATTAATTAGCATTTTATTGCATGACATAAGTATTTGATACATCAGAAAAGCAGAACTTAATATTTGGTACAGAAACCTTTGTTTGCAATTACAGAGATCATACGTTTCCTGTAGTTCTTGACCAGGTTTGCACACACTGCAGCAGGGATTTTGGCCCACTCCTCAATACAGACCTTCTCCAGATCCTTCAGGTTTCGGGGCTGTCGCTGGGCAATACGGACTTTCAGCTCCCTCCAAAGATTTTCTATTGGGTTCAGGTCTGGAGACTGGCCACTCCAGGACCTTGAGATGCTTCTTACGGAGCCACTCCTTAGTTGCCCTGGCTGTGTGTTTCGGGTCGTTGTCATGCTGGAAGACCCAGCCATGACCCATCTTCAATGCTCTTACTGAGGGAAGGAGGTTGTTGGCCAAGATCTCGCGATACATGGCCCCATCCATCCTACCCTCAATACGGTGCAGTCGTCCTGTCCCCTTTGCAGAAAAGCATCCCCAAAGAATGATGTTTCCACCTCCATGCTTCACGGTTGGGATGGTGTTCTTGGGGTTGTACTCATCCTTCTTCTTCCTCCAAACATGGCGAGTGGAGTTTAGACCAAAAAGCTATATTTTTGTCTCATCAGACCACATGACCTTCTCCCATTCCTCCTCTGGATCATCCAGATGGTCATTGGCAAACTTCAGACGGGCCTGGACATACACTGGCTTGAGCAGGGGGACCTTGCGTGCGCTGCAGGATTTTAATCCATGACGGCGTAGTGTGTTACTAATGGTTTTCTTTGAGACTGTGGTCCCAGCTCTCTTCAGGTCATTGACCAGGTCCTGCCGTGTAGTTCTGGGCTGATCCCTCACCTTCCTCATGATCATTGATGCCCCACGAGGTGAGATCTTGCATGGAGCCCCAGACCGAGGGTGATTGACCGTCATCTTCAACTTCTTCCATTTTCGAATAATTGCACCAACAGTTGTTGCCTTCTCACCAAGCTGCTTGCCTATTGTCCTGTAGCCCATCCCAGCCTTGTGCAGGTCTACCATTTTATCCCTGATGTCCTTACACAGCTCTCTGGTCTTGGCCATTGTGGAGAGGTTGGAGTCTGTTTGATTGAGTGTGTGGACAGGTGTAACAGCTTTCTTCTGTGGACGAAGGAGAGGACCAAAGCGCAGCGTGGTTAGTGTTCATCATGTTTAATAAAGACAATAAACGTGAACACTACAAAATACAAAACAACAAATGTGAAAATCCGAAATCGTTCTGTCTGGTGCAGACACACGAAGACAGAAGACAACCACCCACAAAACCCAACACAAAACAGGCTACCTAAATATGGTTCCCAATCAGAGACAATAACTAACACCTGCCTCTGATTGAGAACCATATCAGGCCAAACATAGAAACGGGAAAACTAGACACACAACATAGAATGCCCACTCAGCTCACGTCCTGACCAACACTAAAACAAAGAAAACACAAAAGAACTATGGTCAGAACGTGACAGTACCCCCCTCCCCACCAAGGTGCGGACTCCGGCCGCAAAACCTGAACCTATAGGGGAGGGTCTGGGTGGGCATCTGTCCGCGGTGGAGGCTCTGGCGCAGGACGTGGACCCCACTCCACCATAGCCTTTGTCCGTTTTAGTGTCCTCCTAGGAACGGCGACCCTCGCCGCCGACCTAGGATTGGCAACCCTACTAAATGGCCCCACTGGACTGAGGGGCAACTCCGGACTGAGGGGCAACTCCGGACTGAGGGGCAACTCCGGACTGAGGGGCAGCTCCGGACTGAGGGGCAGCTCCTGACTGGCGGGCGGCTCCTGACTGGCGGGCGGCTCCTGACTGGCGGGCGGCTCTGGCGGCTCCTGACAGGCGGGCGGCTCCTGACAGGCGGGCGGCTCTGGCGGCTCCTGACTGGCGGGCGGCTCTGGCGGCTCCTGACTGGCGGGCGGCTCTGGCGGCTCCTGACTGGCGGGCGGCTCTGGCGGCTCCTGACTGGCGGGCGGCTCTGGCGGCTCCTGACTGGCGGGCGGCTCTGGCGGCTCCTGACTGACGGGCGGCTCTGGCGGCTCCTGACTGGCGGGCGGCTCTGGCGGCTCCTGACTGGCGGGCGGCTCTGGCGGCTCCTGACTGGCGGGCGGCTCTGGCGGCTCCTGACTGGCGGGCGGCTCTGGCGGCTCCTGACTGGCGGGCGGCTCTGGCGGCTCCTGACTGGCGGGCGGCTCTGGCGGCTCCTGACTGACGGACGGCTCTGGCGGCTCCTGACTGACGGACGGCTCTGGCGGCTCCTGACTGACGGACGGCTCTGGCGGCTCCTGACTGACGGCCGGCTCTAGCGGCTCAGGACAGACGGGCGGCTCTAGCGGCTCAGGACAGACGGGCGGCTCAGATGGCGCTGGACAGACGGGCGGCTCAGATGGCACTGGGCAGACGGGCAGCTCAGATGGCGCTGGGCAGACGGGCAGCTCAGGCGGCGCTGGGCAGACGGCAGACTCTGCCCTGCTGAGGCGCATAGTAGGCCTGGTGCGTGGTGCCAGAACTGGTGGTACCGGACCGGGGACACGCACCACTGGGCGAGTGCGGGGAGGAGGAACAGGGCGTACAGGGCTCTGGAGACGCACAGGAGGCTTGGTGCGTGGTGTTGGCACTGGTGGTACTGGGCTGGTGCGAGGGGCTGCCACAGGCGGACTGGAGCGTGGAGAAGGCACCGGATAGACCGGACCGTGGAGGCGCACTACAGGTCTCGAGCACCGAGCCTGCCCAACCCTACCTGTCTGAATACTCCCTGTGGCCATGCCAGTGCGGCGAGGTGGAATCAGCCGCACTGGGCTATGAACACGAATGGGAGACACCATACGTAGGGCTGGTGCCATGTACCCCGGCCCAAGGAGACGCACTGGTGACCAGATGCGTAGAGACGGTTTCATGGCACCTGGCTCGATGCCCACCCTAGCCCGACTGATACGAGGTGCTGGAATGTACCGCACCGGGCTATGCACACGCACCGGGGACACCGTGCGCATCTCTGCATAACACGGTGCCTGCCCGGTCGCTCTCTCTCCGCGGTAAGCACGGGAAGTTGGCTCAGGTCTCCTCCCTGGCTTAACACCACTCCCCGTGTGCCTTCCCCCCAATACATTTTTGGGGCTGCCTCTCTGGCTTCCAGCCGCGCTTACGTGCAGCCTCCTCATACCACCGCCTCTCCGCTTTCGCTGCCTCCAGCTCAGCTTTGAGGCGGCGATACTCACCAGCCTGTTTCCATGGTCCCTTGCCGTCCAGTATTTCCTCCCAAGTCCAGTAGTCTTGTGTTTTCGGCCGCTGCTGTTGCTCCCCGTTACCACGCTGCTTGGTCCTATTGTGGTGGGTAGTTCTGTAACGGCTTTCTTCTGTGGACGAAGGAGAGGACCAAAGCGCAGCGTGGTTAGTGTTCATCATGTTTAATAAAGACAATAAACGTGAACACTACAAAATACAAAACAACAAATGTGAAAAACCGAAACAGTTCTGTCTGGTGCAGACACACGAAGACAGAAGACAACCACCCACAAAACCCAACACAAAACAGGCTACCTAAATATAGTTCCCAATCAGAGACAATAACTAACACCTGCCTCTGATTGAGAACCATATCAGGCCAAACATAGAAACGGGAAAACTAGACACACAACATAGAATGCCCACTCAGCTCACGTCCTGACCAACACTAAAACAAAGAAAACACAAAAGAACTATGGTCAGAACGTGACAACAGGTGTCTTTTATACAGGTAACGAGTTCAAACAGGTGCAGTTAATACAGGTAATGAGTGGAGAACAGGAGGGCTTCTTAAAGAAAATCTAACAGGTCTGTGAGAGCCGGAATTCTTACTGGTTGGTAGGTGATCAAATACTTATGTCATGCAATAAAATGCAAATGAATTACTTAAAAATCATACAATGGGATTTTCTGGATTTTTGTTTTAGATTCCGTCTCTCACAGTTGAAGTGTACCTATGATAAAAATTACAGACCTCTACATGTTTTGTAAGTAGGAAAACCTGCAAAATCGGCAGTGTATCAAATACTTGTTCTCCCCACTGTAAGTGTTTGTAGTAAATTCAAATGGTAAAAAGGTTGTGATTAGTTTGACTTATGACTTAAGACATAAGACAATTGCCAGCAGCATACCACCCTTGCCCTGTGTAGGGTGCAGTCTTTCGGATGGGATGTTAAATGGTTGTGCTAACACTCTGGGCATTACAAATGGCACTTATCTTAATAGTAGGGGTGTTAACCCTGGTGTCCTGGCTAAATTCCCAACCTAGCCCCATTCCATCAAGGCCACCTAATCATCCCCCTCATTTCTAATTGGCATATCACTCCTCACCTGATGGGTGATGAGCGTTGTGTCACAAAAATGGTCGCCATGCATCACCCAGGTTGGTGGTGCACATTGGAGGTGGGTGAGGTGATTTCCCTCGTACTATGTAAAGTGCTTTGAGTACCTCAGTTGGTAGAAAAGCGTTATATAAATCTAATATATACAGTATAATACATCATCCACACAACATAGGTGATGAACCTTGCATAAAGTGTTAGGGAAGGGCAAATTAGTTAGTATTGTATTATCACTGTTTTACCCAAACAGGTATGCCAAGCGAACAACTTTCCTGTCTGATGCTCCAGATTGTTTTTTAATTCTAGGTAAGTGGCACCTGGGACTTTTCCCAAATGTATTTTTTCTTTTTTCTTTATACTTTAAAAAAAGGGCTACAAAGGGTTTTTCCGGCTGTTCCCATAGGAGAATACTTTTTGGTTCCAGGTATAATTTCTTTGGGTTCGTTCTACCTGGAACCAAAAAGGGTTTATTCAAATGGCTATCTTATTGGGACAAATATAACCCTTTAATAACCGAATAACCCTTTTAGGTTCTAGATAGCACCTTTTTCCCCCTAAGAGTGTAGGCATTAACATCCTACGTTATCCTGATAATGTCAAAAACCTGTTCTGTGTTTGTGGTCTCCAAATACCAGTAAATTATATGGTCAATAACCCCAACTGTATTACTGGCTCAAATCTGCCACTTTGCTCAAACAAGTTCAGCACCTCTTGGAATTATTTTATGCCAACTATTATGAAATCTAACTCTTATGTCAGCATCTTATAACATTACTACAGTAGTCATGGTGACTCATGAGATACTGTGTAAATACTCATTACTTAACTGTGATGAAATGCATATAATAGTGAGTTTCTTCCTTAGGGGAAACCTATGGACTACTCTTCTTAACCAGAATCTCAGGTTGGCCCTGGATTATTGTGCTACGGGGATTAAATGGTTCTTGTAGCGGAGGTTTGGGCTTTCCTTCACCTCTCTGACTTCTGCATGCATACTGACCAGAGGAGACCCTAAGGGCCTGTTCTGCTTTTGCCTTTGTCTGAGTTTCTGTGCCCTGTTATAAAACTGTTATACATTGTTATACAGTACATAACATGAAAATAACCCTAAGTATTTCATCAGATGTGAGCAATAGACCTCCTGAACAGGGAACACTGTGTTCCTTCCTATGACAGATGGATTGTGTCATAGACTAGACAGGTCATACAAAATGAGAGAAGTAATGAGTTTACCCTGAGGAGTGCAACATCTGTGTCATATAACCTTAAAACAAAACATGTTTTCTTAAAGATAAAGGATTTATCTTTCCTGTGATTGTTAATGTCCGAATTTCTATTTTCTTTGTTAAGTTTAGACCATCCCCTCATTAAGATTGGTAGAGCAGCAGCATCATAAGTGTGTGAAATGTTGGGAGATGAGTCATCATAAAAGCTGAGGTCATCCTTATGCAACTTTGAAATTACATAAACATTGTTACCTGGTTTAGAGTTGGAGAGAGGAAGAGATAGTTAGGGAGAGTCATCCACAGCAATTACACATTGACTCTGAGATATGATGATTTGTGTTCTTATTTGTAGCTACTTAGCCTGCTACCTGAGGTGGACATATTCTTGTCATCATATTTATCATATTGAATAATGGCTAAAGTTTCTGTTTTGACAATGGCTAAATGTTCTGACATCCACCAGTAATTCTGCCCACATTTTCAAAGGATAGGATTACACTCAGGACGATAGACATTGAAAAAAATTATGCAAATCCATATGCTAAGAGTATAAGAATGACAAAGCTTTTTTGAACCACAACAAAATAGATTTGTGCAAAATAGATGCACAAATTATTCAACAGATTGTTTATAGTATACAAATAGCCTGCTGCCTAAATTACATTTGAGAGGTACTGTATATCATTGTGGACATCATTTTCTTTATCTAAAGCAATAACCGTTTGCTGTTTTCTGTGTCTTTTAAATCACAATATGTTTTGGCAGTGTTCTCAAACAAATGTAAGGGTAATTCTAGCGCTGCTTCTTATATAAAGGATTACATAAAACAATGCACCCCCCCCCCCCCCCCCCCCCCCTCCCAGTGATATAACCAGTGCAATTCTAATGAAGATGAAACAACTAGGTCTAGGTAGTCTATTACCATACCTGGATAGTCTCGCTAGTCAGATATATTTCTCTAAAACATAGTGTAACGATGATAAATGTCAGGTTGTTACATGAACTGAGTGCCCGGCGTTAAGTGGTTATGGTTAGAAGTGGTTAGAACACTGACGTTAAGTGGTTATGCAATGTTGATATGTTATACAAGTGAGCCATTTAATGGACCAATAATGTTTCACAGTTACCGTCACGTGCTTCCATGCGCTTTGTTCGGCGAATCATCATAGCTGAATTTGAAGTCGCTAACTGAACAACAGTATGGAGTACGGCGAGGACCAGATACTTTCATTTTAATTGAATTTTGGCATGAATTGTTATAACCGAACAAGAAAAGTTTGAATGTCAAGACCTGGGCAGAGAAACTAACTAAGCTTTCCAGCTACAGTGAGCGCGAGAGGTTAGCCAGCTAGGGAAATTCATTGGGTTGTTTCAGGTCTTACATAAAAACAGGTAACGTGAAATTGCACTCGGAACTTTGCTCTACAGAACGTTACTCCCAGGAAACCGTCCTTTTGCCTTCTAATGACTTTTAAAGTCTGCCAACCTCCGATGAAGGATTTGAGTTGCCAACAATGTTTAGCTGACTAGAAGTACATACCTGGCGTTACTTGCTGTTATTTGGGGAGGCGTAACACCGTTGTCAGCCAAACAAGAGGATTGACTCGACTTCTACTTCCTCAGTTCGTGAATTACTGTACTAGTTTATTCAGCAAAGCTGGGTAGGTAAATAGGCATTACAGTGCTGTAACACAGAGTCCGAATATATCGCTTTTGAAAAACGGGATGTCTACATACAAACTAATTTACATTTTAGCAAATGCTTGGTGCGTAATCTATTCGGCTGTCGTGGAATGAGGCCTAACCAGCTCTTCTATTGGAAAACGACACTAATCGTTCAATATGACACATGCAACGTTATAGTCTGAAATATTTGGGAAGTCTACATACAAACTATTTTGAAATTTTAGGAGTCACCAGTTTGGTGCGTATTCTATTCGGCTATCGCGGAACGAGGCCTAACCAGCTCTTCTCTTGGAAAACGACAGGAGTCTTTCACGATGGCACATGTAACCTTATAACGTTAGTCTGAAGACGTTTTGTGAGAAGGAGTGTTTTTGAACACAGTTTGCTATGTGTAATATTCCAAGATGAACATGGAGAACGTAATCCAATCTCACCAGTCGGCGCAGTTTGTCCACCCTGTATACAACCCTGGAGCAGCGGGTATATGCCCTGAAATGCTCGAGGTGGCAGAGGAAGCAAACCGGGCAGGTGACTACGACCTTGCTGCGGAGATCTATAGTTCTCAGCTGGCGGACCTCCAGCATCCAGACCGGGGCCTCTGTTTGCGCAAAGCTGAGGCTTTGGCCCAGACCGGGCGGATAGCAGAGGCGCTTGACTCGTACTGCACCGCGGCCAACATTGGCGAACTTCGGCCAGGCGAATTGCAGCTTCTGGTTGAAAACATAGCACGGACTCTTCGCGAGAAGGAGCTGACGTTAAACATTAATTCGAAGGCAACGAGTTGTCATAATAGTGGGAATGGAAACGATGGGGTTGAGGCCGATGGGACGTTTGAGGAAGAACCCTTGGACTTGTTTTCATGTCGCCTTTGTAGGTGTTTACTGTCAGAACCAACCACCTTGGAGTGCGGCCATACGTTTTGCAAACATTGTTTAGAAGAAGAAACTGTCAAAGACTGCATACAATGCAAACATAAACTGAACAAAAAAGACGGACAGATCCTGTCCATTGGGTTTAGAGTAAACGTCATTCTCAGTAGTTTGTTGGATAAATGTTTCGACTCTGAAAGTAAAGCCAGGAGACATTGGATAGAAGGTGAGGTCTCACGAAAGAAGCACGATTACACTGATGCCCTGGACAAATACAACAAAGCCGTAGAACTGGGTAAGATAATGTAACATTTACAGTAAGTTTGAATAAGCAATTGTCGAATTCATATGTTTTAGAACAGATTGTGTATTTTATGTTTCCCTTTTACCTATTTAAAACCAAATATATGGGAGTCTAGATGACCTACTTATCACTACTCCGCATTGTGACTTGCCTAGTTTAAATAAAGGTTACATTGTGTCACCGATAGTGGGTGACACTGTACCCATTTCAGTTCTCGAAGAAATCCTTTCATAAACCCAGTAGCCCCACCCCCCCTTTATTACCAAACCCACATTTCTTTCCTGAGTCACATACCCCATGGATTTATTTAATAATGTTCACATAATGGTTATGCTGTTAAATTAAAATTGACTGGACTACATGTTGTCTTTTTCTCACTGGCTATGTAGAATAAGTAGGCCTTTTATTGGGACATATTACATTATTGGATGTAAGCATGTTGGCATTTGTCACGAATCTTGACCTGGAGGCAGCTCTGCAGAGTGGTCAGGTCACTAGCTAGCATTTTGCACCTTTTAAAGCAAAAAAGCAAATTGTTGTTTTCTAGATTTCTATGATATAGCTAATTTTGATTTAGCAGCTGGCCCATCTAGTGAAAATTGCTCTGCCTCCAGAGCAAGATTCATGACAATCAATGTCAACCTGCCTTAGGCAACATGGTCTCTGGAGCAGAGGCCATGGCAGCCTAAATAAGTGGCACATCCTTTACATCTACATAGGTTATCTTTAAAATCAGCATTGCGGTGATTCTCAGTTTCAACCATGGCAGTAGAAAATTTAGTTTGAAAAACATTATGCATCTGCAACAATTAACTAATTTTGAAGACTAAGATGCCTAGTTTGACACAGTGTCTTATTTTAAATTACATTTGACATTTTTGCCTGAATTTTGTAAATTTTCACCCAAAATTCTCATTACAGAAATGCCTCTGAATTAAATTCTCTGGTTATTTTACACAATTTTACTTTACAAAAACCAAATTTATTTGCATAAAACACAATGTTGCTGCAGTTTCTTCCGTAACACTGATATGATTTATACTAGTTGAGGCTTACATGAAACTATAATATTTATTATCTAAAAACATGAGACATGCTTCTCATTACGTAACACTTTAAAAAAAAGTTGCTGTAAAAACTCCAATCATTTTTTAAAACAGTTTTATTCACCCATGATGCATAATCTATTCTGAACAAAAATATAATTACAACATGTAAAGTGTTAGGCCCATGTTTCATGAGCTGAAATTAAATCCATCCACCTGACAGGTGTGACATATCAAGAAGCTGATTAAACAGCATGGTCATTACACAGGTGCACCTTGTGCTGGGGACAATTTTCTGATCCACGCCCCTACATTTTTTTAAGGTATCTGTGACCAACAGATTAATATTTCTATTCCCAGTCATGTGAAATCCATAGATTTAGGGCCTAATGAATTTATTTCAATTGATAGATTTCCTTACACTGTATGAACTGTAACTCAGTAAAATCTTAGAAATTGTTGTATGTTGCATTTTATATTTTTGTTCAGTGTTATTTTTGGCGATAGGTTGAAACACATGAAACACTCATGGACATTTTAGCTAGCATGCTGATGAAATTATTGAATAACATGTATGTGTAAATTTATTTTGCAAGTCTCACGCAGGCAGTGTGATCAGCATGTTACATGCTGACTAGACCCGGCACGAGCATGTTGATTTTGTCCATCCACACTAGGAGCAAAACTCTGAACCAACTATATGAAGTTGGGGACAGGTCGAAAAACATGAAACATTTAGCTAGCTAGCTTGCTGTTGGTAGCTAATTTGTCTTGGGATATAAACATTGGGTTGTTATTTTACCTGAAATGCACAAGGTCCTTTTTTCTGGATATTTTGTAGAATTTGCACCCATTTTGAGTCACACAAAATTGTGTGTTTTCTACTCCAACAATTAATCCTCAGATAAAAGGGGAAACCTAATTAGTTTCTAGTAATCTCTCATCCTTCAGTCTTATTATTCTGTGGACTTTATATGGTGGTTGGCAACCAAATTTGACTGGAATGTGTACCTCAGTTCATCTTTCAACCACCCACGTGGGTATATGCTCCAGAAAAACAATAAGGAGATGGGAGAGGTGGGACTTTCAGGGCATCAAGCGTCAAATGGAACCACGTTCTATTTTAGCGCCTGGCTACGCATACGCTCGCTAGCAGTTTGGATGAAATGATTGAATAACATGTATGTGTAAATTTATTTTGCTACACGGGCAGTGTGGTCAGCATGTACGCTAGCCTGGCAGACACGCGACCCACGTGTCTACACAGCCAGCTGCGAGGACGTAGAGCGGCTGGTGTTAGCAAGAATACAGTTACTCTCCATTAGCGCCCTTTTTACACCAGGCCAAAGAAAGTTATTTGGTTACCAGGTGATCCAGCATATGATTTCTAAGATGATAAAATGCTGCTACAGAAAGAGACCTGTTTTTTAAACATTCATTTAGTTTTGCATTTATTTCTGATTTTAAATGTAGCCGTATTTCAAACCATGTACAAGTCCATTATTATATTGGCGTTTGGTAACTGTAGCATATTATTTGCTCCAAACACAATAAAAATGCAATGTGGTACGTTATGGCATCTCTTATTTCATTCCATCGGTGAGATTGTGTTGCATAGGGAGTTGTGTGTGCAAACAATTCCGTAATGGATTCTTGCCTGGGCTTTGTTTGCTCTTGTGATGGCGCTTGTTGGCCTCTTCCTAAGTTTTTGGCATTCATCCATCATGCTGTATTACATACCTGTGTTTCAAATGGTGGAATAAGTTGCATGTATTTCCTCGAGTGGCATCACCTGCAATATGGTCATTATTTAACCCAGTAAAAACAAGTCCTCTTTTGCAACCCCTGATGAAAGTTAGACTCTTATGAAAGCTGTACCATGACAATTAATGCATTACCCATATCTCTCTAAAAGACACTACATTTTAAATTAAAGGGTAGTCCACTACTGCTATTTAAATATTCCTAAGTTATGTTAAGGTATTATTCATTTAGGTTTTCAAATTCACTCCCCTTTTGTATGAAAAACAGTATAAACCACAGACAGGCCCCAGTTAGTTTTATTTTCTCCAACATGCTCCACGTGTTTCTCATTTTAGGCAAGCTGCAGGCATGCAGGTCACTCCTAAAGTCTACTTGTTAGATTTTACTGCATGGTCGGAACTAGAAGCTAACCATGTGTATGTGACCAATAAAATTTGATTTAAAGTTGAAACACCAGGTCAGCCCTGAACAGTTCATTCCATATAGATGGCCAGGAGTTGTTTTCCCCAACCTTGTGACCTGAGATTTACCAGGATAAACTTGGGCCCGTAATTAGCCTAACTCCCTAGAAAAAACTCCTGTGCTGACCCTTACTACAGAGAGAGCATTGAGGCATAGTCAGGAAGGAGAGCGAGCCAGGCTCAGAGGCCCTTTGGTGCTTCAGTAGAGGCCGGCCCAACAGCATAGCACAGAAGCTCTGACTGACCCCATTCCTTTTGCTTTAATGTCAGCTACTGACCTGCTTATTTAAGTCAGGAGAAGGGGGGGTGACAGACTGCTTTTACCCACAGAGGCGTCATATCCACTGAGCCAAAGATTCATAAACTTTTACATGTTAAAATACCGCCTTTTTTCTCCCCAATTTCGTGATATCCAATTACAATCTTGTCTCATCGCTGAAACTCCCCAACGAGCTTGGGAGAGGCTAAGGTCGAGTCATGCGTCCTCCAAAACATGACCCACCAAACCGCGCTTCTTAACACCCGCCTGCTTAACACGGAAGCCAGCCGCACTAATGTATCGGAGGGAACACCGTTCAACTGACGACTGAAGTCAGCCTGCAGGCGCCCGGCCCACCACAAGGAGTTGCTAGAGCGCGATGGGTCAAGAACATCCCAGCCGGCCAAACCCTCCCCTAACCCGGATGACGCTGGGCCAATTGTGCGCCGCCCTATGGGACTCCCGGTCACGGCTGGTTGTGACACAGCCTGGGATCAAACCCGGGTGTGTAGTGACTCCTAGACCGCCGCGCTACTCGGGAGGCCTCAACTTTTTACATTTTAGTAATTTACCAGACGTTCTTATCCAGAGCGACTTATAATAGTGAGTGCAAACGCCATGCTCTACCAACTGAGCCACACAGGACAGAATCATTCATCAGAATGTTGACCCTCTCGTCTCTCCCCTTCTCACTAGCCAGAAGGTTGTTGCATGTCATTGTAGACCTATTCCTGGCACAGACTGCATGGTCGACTATGGTGCAGTATTTTGATTCAAGGGAAATGCTCCGGATTGGTCCAGTGTTCACTACTCATACTGTGTGGGGTGAATAACATCCAACGTCGCATTACATTTCTGCAGAAAAGACACATGAAATAAGTTGACATATTGTTGCATAGTAACTGATACTGTTCTTTGTGGTCTTGTATACACTGACAACATTGTACCTGTGTGGAAAGGTGTAAATGACATTTTGTCATTCTTCCTGTGTTCTCTCTGTTCTACAGCGCCATCTATAGGTAGGCTACTGGGACAGCGTGCTGAGCTGCACATGGACAGTAGGAACTACAGCCAGGCCATCCAGGACGCAGAGAGCTTGTGCAGACTCAAACCTCTCTGTCCAAAGGTGAGAGAAATTGATATGTAACGCAATCTACCTAACCCAGCAGAGTATAGACCTAGACCACCAGATGGTCTCTGTATATCTGGGCCTTGGCTTAACCTGTCTCTAGTCGTGTCATGAACTACCCATCACATCTCCACAACCACAGTCTGACCCAGTCAACATCCAATACACTATACATGCTCAGGACTGTAAGTATATGAGATTGGATGCTACAAGCTTGTGTATGTTAATATGCAAATGACAGCAGCTGATAGACATGCAAAATAGATCATATAGACTTGAAAACCAGGCACTAGTGTCAATAGGGAAGAGCTTATGTTGACTAGGTTGAAGAGCCCCTGGAAATCTAACCCAGGGGTTATGACAAGAATTACCTTCTATTCCCATGTTTCCCCTGTTTTTAAATGGTTCTCTCTTAGGTCGTTTAGGCCGCTCACTGTAACAATATTCAGATTATAGATTATCAGTGTTTTGAAAATACTTTAGAGGTTTAGTTGAAATGCCATCAGAGTATTTCCTACTCACTTTGGTGTTTCCCTACTCAAAACACCCTCTCGTCTGTGTTTTTTCCCAGGCCCACTACATCAAGGCCTCAGCCCTGAGTAAAGCCAACTACAATGATGAGGCCTTAAAGGAGTACTTCGTGTGTGTAGCACTCAAGCCTAATTGGATGAGAGTGAAGCTGGAAGCTCAGAAGGTAATACACAAGTTAAAAAAAACTTTTGTCCATCTACTTCAATTACAGACTTAACCACAAATGTAATGCCCCTTAATGTCACATCACAATTATATAAAAATGCAGTATTACTATGTACGATATGACAGTGTAAATCTGTCTCCATGCTTACCAGACCGGATTAGTTTGGTTTTAAATCCTGCTCTGCTCCACACTAGTTGATGACGCAATGCTCCCATTCCAGCTGTCTTAGCTGGGGAGCTATTCCAGGCCTATCCCCTGCTGTCACTGTGGCCTGTTTTAGTAGCTCCACTGCTGTTACATATTCACTGCAATATGTACTGTCCGGTGGTGTAAAGTAAAAATACTACTTAAGTCGGTTTTTGTGGTATCTGTACTTCCTAATTTATATATATTTTTTACTTTTACTTTTCATTTTCCCTAAAACCCAAAAGTACATTTTGAATGCGTAGCAGGACAGGAAAATGGTCCAATTCACACACTTATTAACATCCCCTACTGTCTCTAATATGGCGGACTCACTAAACACACATGCTTCGTTTGTATATTATGTTTTACTTTGATACTTAAGTATATTTAAAACTAAATACTTTTAGACTTTTACTCAAGTAGTAATTTACTGGGTGACTTTCACTTTTACTTGAGTCATTTTCTATTAAGGTATCTTTACTTTTACTCAAGTATGACAATTGGGTACTTTTCCACCACTAGTACTGTCACTATGACAAGGCAGTCTGTCCAGTTTGAGCCATTGTCCTGTATTTCCACCATATTCCCTTTTAAACTCTGGGTACTAGTTATAAGCTACTTATGAATGCTATGACATTGTATGAGCGTGTTGACTGACAGTGTGTGTTTCTGTAGCTGCTTAGTGAGCTGTTCTCGTCAGCGTTTGAAAAAGACGGTCAGCCCACTCCCCTACATCCCCTACAGGGTGGTCCCTCCACTCGCCGCCTCAAGCCCCCCGCCCTGCTCAGCTCTCTACACCCCCTCACCACCCGACAGAGGCCTGGCTGCTCCTCTCAGGTCGGCACACACACACACACACACACACACTTACCTCCCCACACACCTACTTCTCCTAGTAACTCCAGTCTTCTCCTCTCCAGGACCCAGCGTTCAGTGCGAGTTCTCCTTGCGAGGGTCCCTCCCACTCCTCCAAACACCCCCTGTCCCCCAGCAGTGAAGCTGAGAAGCCTCTGCTAGAAGACGCCAAGAGCCTGGCCAGTGTCCTGGCTGCCCTGCCTGCCCCCCCAGGAGGCCTCAAGAGGAGACATAGTGGGGACAGCCCAGCCTTCAACGCCCCCTCCAAACTGCCCAGACCAGATGAAGCCTATTCCTCCTCTCACCCTCCTGCTGCTTCCCCCGGGAGGAGGACAGTGACTGCAGACCTGCTCGACAGTAGAGATATGGAGTGCTCCCTCTGTATGAGGTAAGAGGACCACCAACCAACCACCACACAATTATGCATTTACGATTAGCCACTCAGTGTTTGATTTTCAGTCAATACTGACAATTACTTCAACTGATAAAGCCTATGTTATTGTGTTTCCTTCAGGCTGTTCTATGAGCCCGTCACCACCCCCTGTGGACACACCTTCTGCCTCAAGTGTCTGGAGCGCTGTCTGGACCACAACCCCAATTGCCCTCTCTGCAAAGAGAACCTCTCAGAGGTAAACACACACACAGGAAGTAGCTGTACTCTGTATGTGGATAGATGGCTTAAGGCAGACCTGGTGATTATGAAAAATGATGGCTTAGGGCTGTCTGTAATACAATATAATCTCTGTTCTGTGTTTGTTGAGTGTCTGAGGTATGGTTTAGCGTGACCAAAACAAAGTTAGCACAAAGCTTCCTCCGACACAGGGAGTGAAGTAGGATATTGGGACAATATATAATTAAAGGATAATTCACCAAAGACATGGATGATCCAGTAGAATGTCAATGTAACGTCCTATTCCTCTGTGTTCTGTATAATACCAGTATCTGGCCACTAGAGGGTACAACAAGACCCTGCTGATGGAGGAGGTGCTGCAGCGTTACCTTGGAGACGAGCTGGAGGAGAGGAAGAAGATCCACGAGGAGGAGATGAAGGAACTGTCGAAGTGAGTCTCTCGCACTCACAAACGCATTAGCACACAAACACAAATATAATCACTTTACATAGCCATTGATTTTATGGTAAATGAATCACGTAGTAGCATCGTCAGTGAGTTAACTGCACTTCAACAGCCCTGCCTTTTCAGCTAATTGCTGACCAATCTCGTATCCCTCCTTACACCCTAGCTTGAACCAGGAAGTGCCAATCTTTGTGTGCACCATGGCCTTCCCCACCATCCCCTGTCCACTGCACGTCTTCGAACCATGCTACCGCCTCATGATCCGCCGCTCCATGGAGACCGGAACCAAACGGTTTGGCATGTGCATCGCTGACGAGTTGAAGGGTTTCGCTGACTATGGCTGCATGCTGGAGGTCCGGGATGTTAAGTTCTTCCCCGATGGGAGGTCCGTGGTCGACACCATTGGAGTGTCCCGCTTCAAAGTGCTGAGCCACGGTCAGAGAGACGGATACAACACGGCCAAGATCGACTACCTGGAGGATAAGAAGGTGTGTGTGTTGGTGTGTACTGGCTAATGCTGTGTGTGAGGATGGTTTTGCATGCATGTGGATACAAAGAGTGCATTAGAGGTATTTGGATAGATCTAGATAGATATTCATATCCTCACTTTTGTAAGTTTTGTGTATGTGTTTGATATGTGTATGATTGGAGTGTGTATGTGATCCTCAGTCTTCCATCCCAACCGTGTGTGTTCCATTGTGTGTGTACTTTGTGTGCTAACTGTATTATATATTTTGTGGTCAGGTGGAGGGCCAGGAACTAGCAGAGCTGCAGAAGCTTTATGTCTCTGTGTACGACCAGGCCAGTGGCTGGTTCACCTCCCTCAAAGATAACATGAAGAGCCAGATAATCAGCCATTTTGGACACTTGCCCTGGAAGGAACCTGACCCACAGGTACGACACTAACCTAACCATTTCACACACACACACACACACACACACACACACACACACACACACACACACACACACACACACACACACACACACACACACACACACACACACACACACACACACACACACACACACACACACACGTCTCTCCTGGTGAGAATCACACTTGTATGTCATATAGGGATTGAATGGGCTGCATTTATCCCTCCCTCCAGAGTAATCCCAGTGGTCCAGCGTGGGCTTGGTGGCTGTTGGCTGTTCTGCCTCTGGACAACCGTGCCCAGCTCACCATCCTGGCCATGCCCTCCCTCAAGGACCGCCTCATTGCCATCCGCAGGGTCCTTATCTTCGTCACGCGCAAGAGACCCCGATGACCGCTCAGCCGCCTCCATAACCGCTAGGACCATGCATGGTCATTCACTTGTTCATTAAACCCACTCATCAGACTTGATATGAGGGCGATGCCTTTGACTCCCTTAGACATTAGGTTTGACTGAATTATGTCACGCTATCTCTCAGCTTCCTCTGTCCCCTCTCTTAGGGAGGGAATAAGATGTCAAGATAATAGAACTGGTGACTGTCATGATGCACCAGAACTAAGCTGACCACATAACTGTGTCGAGTCCATGATGGTGTGACTTATACAATTTTCTTAATATTGTACATTTAGTATAAAAACAAATATTTAAAAAAGACCTGACACGTACCAAAAGATAATTTGTTTGACTGAAAAATAATACAAATCGGTATTGTATTGGGTTGTCTTTAGTTTGGATGTTGTTATGTTTCTGTTCAATCCCTGCTGACTATGGTGAGAGACACATGTAAGACCAAGAGAGATAGAAACCACCGAATGGAGTAGAAGGTCTACATATGAGAATGTGCTCCTGTTTAAATGGCTTTTCTGCACTCATTTCTACATGACTAGGGATATAGATGCAAAACCTGAAGCTCTGCGTCTAGCCCAGGCATGTGCCTCAATAGAGTGGTGAAGTAGTAGTGCATCTGAAAGAGATGCAAGAGTCCTGAAATTGGTATGTATGTAGATGGAAGAGATTTAGGGTTAAACTCAGTTATTGGTAGACATAATCTAAATGTAACTTTTTTTATTTTATTTATTTTTTACTTTCAGTAAAATTAAGACATTAAAACAATTTCCCTACTGTAACTTGACATTGTTTATGAACATGTAATCAAACTATGATAATCTGAATGATAGTCCAAAACAACAATGGTAATGTATGTACTGTAAGTGTCTCTGGGAAGGAAATGGGGTTAAACTATTCTGTTTCATGTCTTGTTTCTCTTCTGCTATGTATATTATGTGTGGTCAATGTGAATTGGATGATTTAACTGTGTGATTATCAATGTTAACTCTGAGGCCTTTACAATGTCTTATTTAAGTGTAATTATTTAGTTGTTTCTCCTGATCTGTATGACACGTGTAGCTCCTCTTTTGGCTGGTGTTATGACTTGTTTATTTGTGAAAGGAGATATAGCAATTATTTTCTGGATTAAGAGATGCCTGAGATGTATTTGGTTTCTGATTGTTTTCCTTGAAGTGTTCAGAAAGAAAGATTTAGCTATCGTCATTTCATTGCAATGTGACATTACATGACCAAAAATATGTGGGCACCTTGTTGAACATCTCATTCCAAAATCATCGGCATTAATATGGAGTTGGTCCCCCCACTTGCTGCTATAATAGCTTCCACTCTTCTGGGAAGTCTTTCGCAGCAATGTTCCATCATCTAGTGGGTGACTTGCCTCCGTTCAGCCACGAGCCTTAGTGAGGTCGGCACTAATGTTGGGCGATCAGGCCTATTTCGCAGTCAGCGTTCCAATTAATCCCAAAGGCTTTAGATGGGGTTCCGGTCAGGGCTTTGTGCAGGCCAGTCAAGTTCTTCCACACCGATCTTGACAAACCATTTCTGTATGGACCTCGCTTTGTGCACAGGGGTATTGTCATGCTGAAACAGGAAAGGGCTTTCCCCAAACTGTTGCCGCAAAGTTGGAAGCACAGAATGTCATTGTATCCTGTAGAGATTTCCCTTTACTGAAACTAAGGGGCTTAGCTCGAACCATGAAAAATGGCCCCAGACCATTATTCCTCCTCCACCAAAATGTATAGTTAGCACTATGCATTCGGGTAGGTAGCGTTTTCCTGGCATCCGCCAAACCCAGATTCATCCGTTGGACTATCAGATAGTGAGCATGATTCATCACTCCAGAGAATGTGTTTCCACTGCTCCAGAGTCCGATGACGGCGAGCTTTACACCACTCCAGCCGATGCTTGGCGTTGCGCATGGTGATCTTAGGCTTTTGTGCAGCTGCTCGGCCATGGAACCCCATTTCATGAAGTTCGTTGAGAGCAGTTCTTATGCCGACGTTGCTTCCAGAGGCTGTTTGGAACTCGGTAGTGAGTGTTGAAACCGAGGACAGACAATTTTTACTCGCTACACGTTTCAGCTCCGATGTCCCGTTCTGTGAGCTTGTGTGGCCTACCAATTTGCGGCTGAGCCGTTGATGCTCCTACACGTTTCCACTTCACAATAACAGCACTCACAGTTGTTGACCAGGGCAGAAACTTTATCAATTGACCTGTTGGCGTCTTATGACGGTGGCACGTTGAAAGTCACTGAGCTCTTCAGTAAGGCCTTTCTACTGCCAATGTTTGTCTATGGAGATTGCATGGTTGTGTGCTCGTTTTTTTATTTTTATACACTTGTCAGCAAACGGTGTGGCTAAAATAGCCGAATACACTAATTTGAAGGGGTGTCCACATACTTTTGTGTGTATATATAGTGTCTCTGAAGAGGAAGCTGAACCAACTAAGCCACAGTACAAAACGTATTAAGAGCATGTTTTGAGGAGACCGAGAACATTACATGCAAATGACTAATCGAGGAAGATAAATCTCCGGAAGTATTTATTAAAATTTTTGTAGAATACCCTAAAACGTATCTACTGCGAGCCGTTTTGAGTCATTTTCTTAGTGTTGTCTCTACTTTCAACCTGGTAAGTATGGGATAGATTAAATAGGAAATGTTCTGGGACTATCGTTCTTTTGACATCTGCGGCTTGTTTTACTTAAATGTCTTGTTTTATAACCTGTTTACTTGCTGTTGTCTGTTTTATCCTGGAAGGGTTTATTGAATGTTACTTTCTGGCCTTGATGTGGACGCTCTGCTTACGTAACTTCACAGGGACTGTTTCACTTCAGGCAGTGTCTGTTTGGGCTGATTTATAAACCAGCCATAACAGACTGGGTCTCAATCAGTCCATACAAATCTCAGCCCTTGGTTAGAAAAATACACAACTATAGATTGACTCCCAATTATGCTTGCCCAATGATGTATTAGGGTCAGGAGTTTTTCCTCTTCAGGAATAACTCCAGACCCAAACTGAAGGGCAGTCTAACACTGGCCTGGAGTGAGGCCTGCTCAGATTAAAGGGCCACCACCTACTTGGCTATGTTAGTTTTCTAACACAAAGGAAGAGGATCATTTATTTTCCAAGACATTGAGATTTAGTTTGGGTCACCCTTCTGTTTTTGGGTATGGCTTATATGAGCAGCTCAGGGGGAATGACAGAATTTCAAAGTTTTTCATTTTTCTCCTGGGCTCTGTCATTGGAGGTGATTTTTATATAGACTCCACAGTGTGGCTGTTGCTGGGCAAGGTGAAGTTGAGATCATAGCTATGGTGGCAGTGGAGAGTTACAGTAGAGAGTTACAGTAGATGAGTCACTGTGTGGATTTTTGGGGTGCTGAGTTGACAGACATACAGACAGAAACAGCTCAGGTTCTCCCTTTGTAACAACAGACCGACAGATAGACCAGATCACACCCCAATCTGACTTTGACGGTCACCTAGATGCTCAGCACAAATGTCAATATCAGGCCTTGTTTCATAAGGTGAACATGTTGATTCAGAACAGTAATCTGTTGCCCAATAGATTTGAGTAATTTGAAGTATGTGTGTATTGTGCAGTGTGTTTACATCAATCAGCTTGAGAATGTGTATAGCTTACAGTCTATGTATGTTTATACATGGTTTAAGGTATATCTATACGCGTCTATACATGAGACAGAAGCACTAGTGTTGAGGGGTCTCTGTAAAATATTTGTGTGATATTTTTGTTGTGGTAGGAGACTTGTGTAAGTCATCATCCAACTGTCATCTCAGGCTGATCCTGCTGCAGCCCTTTCCTGTTTCCCTCAGGCTGATCCTGCTGCAGCCCTTTCCTGTTTCCCTCAGGCTGTTTCCCAAAATAACATGACCAACACACCCTCAAACACGAAGGTGCGCACTCACTCACTCAGTGCTGCCTGACAGTACAGAAGCCTGCAACCGTAACCTCTGATCACTTTATCTTGGCATGATGCTTGAACCAACAGATCCCATGATATATTATGTTTGATGGCATCTCATTTGATTTTGATTATATTTTTGTAATGAACCTATCCCCTGGAGGTGCGTGAAATTGGCTGAGGGTTTTGAGTTACACATGCACCTGTTTGCTGTACAGGTCCAGAACCAACAATGCCTGTTTTCCCCTGCCTGCTGCCCAATTATGCAAACAGTTCCTCTTTTCTGCTTTTCTCTGTGGCTGGAGGAGGAAGTAGATGAGCACGGTGTGACTAATCTACTGTAACTCTCCACTGCCACCATGTGGTCAAACATTACTGTGGGCCTCCACAGCTATGAGCTTCACTTCACGTGTGTGTGAGCAAGGTGTGACTGTTATCAAACACCACAGGTTGTGAAGGTAGTTAACTGTAAGGCTGTAAAAATGGGAAGAATTTAATCGCTCTGAGTGTTCGTTCATTTGCGCTCCCAAGTCGGTGCCTCCCGCCTCTTCAATGTGTCTGCTCGTTTTCCATTCTTGCTTCCCTGAGGCAAGTAGGTGCTCACACACACACTGCCAGGCATTCCCCCCCAGGTTAATTTATGTTGCTTGGCACTGGTCTGACTTGATCGACGGCTTCAGTTGGGTCACAGTGTGTGTGTATGGAAGGAGGGGGCTGACTGTTGCTGGGACAGACCACACACACAGTTGAATCTCTTCTGTTTACCCAACCATCTACAGTATCTTTTCTGATGGAAGGGCAGGTCTGTTGGGATAGACAATGTTCAATTATTATGTCTGGATGCTCAGATATTGAACTTTACTGTACTTTTATAGACTGTAATTATTGATGAGACATTATGGGAATCTTTTGGACCTGCTTGCATGAGAGAAACATAAGAACTGTTTTATTCCCATTTTGCCAATTTAGATTTTATGAGGGAATACAATTTGGAAAGTGACATCATTGTAATGTATAGGGTATTGACATTGAAAGTACATTATACACAGTGTACAAAACATTAAGGACAACATCCTATTATTGAGTTGCACCTCCCCCCTTTTGCCCTCAGAACAGCCTCAATTCGTCAGGGCATGGACTCTATGACGTGTCGAAAGAGTTTCACAGTGATGCTGGCCCATGTTGACTCCAATGCTTTCCACAGTTGTCAAGTTGCCTGGATGTCCTTTGGTCAACCATCCATTCTTGATACACACCAGAAACTGTTGAGTGTGAAAAACCCAGCAGTGTTGCAGTTTTTGACACAAACCGGTGTGCCTGGCACTATCTACCATACCCTGTTCAAAGGCACATCTTTTGTCTTGCCCATTCACCCTCTGAATGGCACACACAATCCATGTCTCAATTGTCTCAAGGCTTAAACATCTTCATTTAACTTGTATCCTGCCCTTCATCTACACTGAAGTAGATTTAACAAGTGACATCATTAAGGGATCATAGCTTTCACCTGGTCAGGCTGTCATGGAAAGAGCAGGTGTTCTTAATGTTTTGTACACTCAGTGTATATGAGATAGAATAACAATAGACTGCAGTATGAGTGATGTCGCAGTGCAAACACAGAATGAAATGCTCTTATGTTGCAATGACAACCCTTTTGACTGAGATGATCAAATCATAAAAGCCATGTGATGCCAGAGAAATAGAATTCAACCATGTATTACATCACCTACCTGCCTCCAGCCCACACACTCAGGAATCCCACTATTACAACCCCACAGAAGTGAACCAGTCATGTGGCATGTAACATACATAATTCAATACATTTTCCCACAGTCCAGGGCCTTAGCAGCCTGGTCAAACAATACCCAGCATGTCCTATTTCTGGCAGCTAGATGAACTGTGACGTCTCCACATTGTATAGGCAGCTGTGGCCATGAGAACTAGGGAGCCACTTTTAACGATGGCAGCAAGATAAACACGGTTACAGCCTTTAGTACTGTAATGTTGATGGGACAGTTAGACTAACCTAGTTCATCATCGAAGACTACTGTTATATAACTTTATGAATTTTGGGCCTGTCTTAGTTGAGTCACGGGGTACATGTAGGGAACTGATCTGTGTAAAGAGCACCAGGATTTGGGACACAGGGACTGCCTGCACACTGACAATTCAGCCATTGCGGATGACATGAGAGGAGCTTGCAAAAATTCTGCTGATATCTGTTGTGGTGGAAGCAATGGGACATGATGCAGGAAAGGGGACAGAACCCAATAAAAATACCAGGGTTGACATCAGTGGTGAAATATTTATCACTGCTTCCATTTCACATGCTCTAATTAACTCATCTGACAGAGCTGGCGGTTGGTGACATTCACAATGTTACTGTGTACCCTACAACACAGGCCTCTGAGAAAGATGGAGGGTGTTCTTGTAGGTTGATGTTGGTTTTGAGAGGATGTATTGATTCAGGATGATTCAGCCGTTTAGCTCATTTACCATTGTAAATATTGTCTGCACTAAGGCGACAAGACTTCCTTTTCTGAATGACAGACTGTTTGTGTAATGAACACGATGGGAGACAGAGAGTTGGTTTCAAGCGCAGGGCGCAGCAGGAGTTTATTTGTAAAGGACCACAGTAGGAGGCAGTTAGCTGGGTCCAGGGGCATGCAGAAGGTCATACACAGGGGGTCCAAAAAGGCAACAGTACAGGCAAGGAAAAGGCTAGTAACGTCATCCGGGAGATCAGGCAATTGGTTGATAACAGGGAATCTGATAGGCTAAAGTACAGGCAGGGAATACGCAAAAGGCGTAGTTAGTGAGGCAGGCAAAAACTATCATTTACAGGAAAAACAGCGCTCCGTATAGAAGTGTGTCACAAAACAAACAACACCTCACAATAACGGGGTGCAAAGAACTGAACAAAATGGTGCGTGATAATGACATACAGGTGTGTGAACAGGTGATCAAAATTCAGGTGATTGGAATCTGGAGAGTGGGCTGCGTTCAGGGGATCTATGTGTTTGAGAGTGAGTTGGAAGCAGACGTTACAGTTTGTCGTTGTTTTTGACTGATATCAAATCAAATTGTGTTGGTCACATACACATATTTAGCAGATGTTATTGTGGGTGTAGCAAAATGCCCATGTTCCTAGCTCCAAAAGTGCAGTACTATCTAACAGTACACACAAATCTAAAAGTAAAAGAAGGGAATTAAGAAATATATAAGTATTAGGATGAGCAATGTCAGAGTGGCATTGACCAGAATCCAGTATATACATATGAAATGAGAAAAACAGTATGTAAACATTATTAAAGTGACATGTGATTTAATATCTATGTACATAGTGCAGCAGCCTCTAAGGTGCAGGGTTGAGTAACCGGGTGGTAGCCGGCTAGTGATGGCTATTTAACAGTCTGATGGCATTGACATAGAAGCTGTTTTTCAGTCTCTCGGTCCCAGCTTTGATGCACCTGTACTGACCTCGCCTTCTGGATGATAGCAGGGTGAACAGGCCGTGGCTCGGGTGGTTGATGTCCTTGATTATGTTTTTGGCCTTCCTGTGACATCGGGTGCTGTAGGTGTCCTGGAGGGCAGGCAGTGTGCCCCCGGTGATGCGTTGGGCAGACCGCACCACCCTCTGGAGAGCCCTACGGTTGCCATCCTAGGCGGTGATACAGCCCGGCAGGATGCTCTCAATTTTGTGCATCTGTAAAAGTTTGTGAGGGTCTTAGGGGCCGCCATCCTAGGCGGTGATACAGCCCGGCAGGATGCTCTCAATTGTGCATCTGTAAAAGTTTGTGAGGGTCTTAGGGGCCAAGCCGAATTTCTTCAGCCTACTGAGGTTGAAGAGGCGCTGTTGCGCTGCCTTCACCACACTGTCTGTGTGGGTGGACCGTTTCAGATTGTCAAATCAAATTTTATTTGTCACATGCGCTGAATACAACAGGTGTAGACCTTACAGTGAAATGCTTAATTACAAGGCCTTAACCAATGATGCAGTTTTAAGAAAATACCCCAAAAATGTAAAGTTAAAAAAAGTAAGAGATAAATAAGAAAAACAAATAATTAAAGAGCAGCAGTAAATAACAATAGCGGGGGTACCGGTGCAGAGCCAATGTGTA
Source organism: Salvelinus namaycush (assembly GCF_016432855.1). Classification (NCBI taxonomy): domain Eukaryota; kingdom Metazoa; phylum Chordata; class Actinopteri; order Salmoniformes; family Salmonidae; genus Salvelinus; species Salvelinus namaycush. Next base: position 26,284,048 of record NC_052319.1, on the reverse strand, counting down.
AATGTGCGGGGGCACTGGTGTTGAGGTATTTGTGATAATTATGTACATGCAGGTAGGGTTGTTAAAGAGTCTTTGACGGCAGGTAGGGCTGGCTGGAGTCTTTGACGATTTTTAGGGCCTTCCTCTGACACCGCCTGGTATAGAGGTCCTGGATGGCAAGAAGCTTGGCCCCGGTGATGTACTGGGCCATACGCACTACCCTCTGTAGTGCCTTGCGGTCGGAGGCTGAGCAGTTTCCATACCAGGCAGTGATGCAACCAGTCAGGATGCTCTCTGGTGCAGCTGTAAAATCTTTTGAGGATCTAAGGACCCATGACAAATCTTTTCAGTCTCATGAGGGGGAATAGGTTTTGTCGTGCCCTCTTCACAACTGTCTTGGTGTGCTTAGACCATGTTACTTTGTTGTTGATGTGGACGCCAAGGAACTTGAAGCTCTCAACCTGCTCCACTACAGCCCCGTCGATGAGAATGGGGGCGTGTGATGTGTACACTGAGTACACCGAGGAACTTGAAGCTCTTCACCTTCTCCACTGCGGTCCTGTCGATGTGGATCTAGGGTGTCAGGTAGGGTGGAGGTGAAATGATCCTTAACTAGCCTCTCAAAGCACTTCATGATGACAGAAGTGAGTGCTACAGGGCAATAGTCATTTAATTAAGTTACCTTTGCTTTCTTGGGTACAGGAACAATGGTGGACATCTTGAAGCAATAAGATAAGAGTTAACTGATAAGAGAAAACTGGCTGAAAGCCTAATCTAACAGACAGAAGAGAGAGAGAGAGCACATAAATATATTGTGAGTTACACCTTACCGTAATATAATAAACGGTTTATTGATACATTGTAAACAAAATATACTGAACAAAAATATAAACGCGTTGGTCCCATGTTTCATGAGCTGAAATTAAAGATCCCATACACACACAAAGCTTGTTTCACTCAGAGTTTGTGCACAAATGAATTTACATCCCTGTTAGTGAGTATTTCACCTTTGCCAAAATAATCCATCCACCTGACAGGTGTGGAATATCAAGAAGCTGATTAAACAGCATGATCATTACGCAGGTGCACCTTGTGCTGGGGACAATAAAAGGCCACTCTAAAATGTGCAGTTTTGTCACACAACACAAGGCCACATATTGACAATTGGCATGCTGACTGCAGGAATGTCCAGCAGAGCTATTGCCAGATAATTTAATGTTCATTTCTCTACTATAAGCCACCTCCATCATAGTTTTAGAGAATTTAGCATTACGTCCAAACGGCCTCACAACCGCAGACCATGTGTATGGCGCTGTGTGGGCGAGCGGTTTGTTAATGTAAACATTGTGAACAGAGTGCCCCATGTGGTGGTGGGGTTATGGTATGGGCAGGCATAAGCTACGGACAACGAACACAATTGCATTTTATCAATGGCAATTTGAATGCACAAAGATACCGTGATGAGATCCTGAGGCCCATTGTTGTGTCATTCATCAGCCGCCATCACCTCATGTTTCAGCATGATAATGCACGGCCCCATGTCGCAAGGATCTGTACACAATGGAAGCTGAAAATGTCCCAGTTCTTCCATGGCCTGCATACTCACCAGACATGTCACCCATTGAGCATGTATGGGATGCTCTGGATCGACCTGTCCAGTTCCCGCCAATATACAGCAACTTCACAAAGCCACATGAAGAGGAGTGAGACAACATTCCACAGGCCACAATCAACAGCCTGATCAACTCTATGCAAAGGAGATGTGTCATACTCATGAGGCAAATGATAGTCTCACCAGATACTGACTGGTTTTCTGATCCATGTCCCTACCTTTTTTAAGGTATCTGTGACCACCAAATGCATATCTGTATTCCCAGTCATGTGAAATCTTTAGATTAAGGACTAATTTATTTCTTTCAATTGACTGATTTCCTTATATGAACTTTAACTTGGTAAAATCTTTGAAGTTGTTGCATGTTGTGTATATAATTATTGTTCATACCTAGTTTAGACGTAATTTAGGTTGGCTATATGCATGGATGGCAGGTAGCCTAGCAGTTAAGTGTGTTTGGCCAGTAACCGAAAAAGGTAGCTGGTTTGAATCCCCAAGCCGACTAGGTGAACAATCTGGTAATGTGCCCCTGAGCAAGGCACATAACCCTAATTGCTCCTGTAAATCGCTCTGGTTAAAACGTCTGCTAAAATGTAAATTGATGTCGTTTTATGAAGACTACAAAAAAAAGCTTAAAAATACATTATTGTGAGCTAATCAGCATGGCACATAAATTCAGCACGTTTGGATTAATTTCTGTTGGGGATAGGGGGAGCAGCGGCTCCCTCTATCTCTCTACTGCCCTCACTCAGGCCCTGACCGATTCAGCTTCCTCTGTTGGTGATGCTTTACAGGGGAGTGAGTGAGAGAGCGACAACAAGAGAGAGGGAGGCAGGGGGAGAATAGAGAAAGCAAGCAGCACTGCCAGCCGCGGTAGCTCAATATGGAGTAACAGCGTAGGCTCGACAACGACGGGAGTACAAAGAACAACCCGCTTTGGATCGAAATTACATTAACAAGGAATAAGGGATCACTTCAAATAATGAGATACGACATTGCATATACACAATCAACTTGAAGGGAATAAAATAGACTTTGCAATTTCTATTTATTATTGAAAAATGGCGAACGAGTCTCCAGCTAAAAGTCTAGTTGACATAGACCTTGCCTCTTTGCGGGTGAGTGCAATACATCTTATCTGAGGATGTACATTGTTTGCTGTCCAAATCCATTTATTGACGCAACCATGGGCTAAACCAGGGTAAAATGTGTTACAAATGGGATGTGTTGTTCTTGATAGGATAGGGGGATAAATTCCTATTTTTCCTTTGTTGGCAATGCACTGGCATGTGAGGCAAATCTGGCGCTACTGCCTAATTGAACGGGTTGTAACGTTGGCCATGATACTATGAAAACCACCCATCTTTCAAAGTTATTTGGTAAATGTTAACCATTTGTTAATTTCATTTTACAGGACCCAGCTGGTATTTTCGAACTGGTGGAAGTGGTCGGCAATGGCACGTATGGACAAGTATACAAGGTTTGTTTGCGTTTCCCAATTCCATATAGGCAATATATACCCTACTGTAGGCTGTCAGAGACCACTGAAAATAGGCGGAAACTGTAGCGCAAACATGTATTTTTCTCCCAGTTTGAGAGAAGTGGCAAATAGCCTATAGACGGATGGACCGCACTGGATTATTACTGCGCTGAGGTGTAAGGTATAGACTAAAGATTTAGACATGTGCATTTCCTTTTCTTTACAATTTTGTTGTGTGTTTTATTGTGTTAGGACTAACTAACTGCAACCCATCAGATTTAACAAGCCAAACCAGCTCTAATTTGTCTGGCGATCCTTATCATAGGCGCCTGACCGACTTCTTCCCGTGCGCTACTGGGTGTGCACCGTTGCGCATACTGTATTCAGATCCAATGCAGTGTTGAGCTATTGACATGCCACTTACAGTCGATTAGCAAAGTATGGGATTCGATGTGGAAGCGATTGACCCGTGTAGCCCAGTTGGTAGAGCATGGACAGGGTTGTGGGTTCGATTCCCACGGTGGACCAGTACGAAAAAAAATATTAGAATGTATGCACTCACCACTTACTGTAAGTCATTCTGGATAAGAGCGTCAGCTATATGACAACATGTACAATTGTAGGATAGTATCTAGCTACAGCCATCACGTCTCACCGGAGTGGATAGAGCAGCCTACCTAGGCTACATCACATCCTGTTGTTTTGAAGCTGCTGTTATCTGGTAGAACGGAAGGGAGATTGGGAGAATATGTCCAGACCTGTTGTCATCTGATTTATTGGCCACAAATGGATGCCGATGGAAAATGATCAGACCTTGGTCAAATGTATTGCTTAAAAACTTTTGAATGGCCAATTTGATCCTCACTTGATTTAGCTTGCCTGGCAGTCTATGCAATGGGATAGTCCCAAAAGTGCAAACTCAAAGCCAAATCAATTGTACCATATTAATTTTGTTATATTAATATTTACATATGTAAAATTCTTTCAAATATATAAAAGCATTTAAAATATGCATTTGATCCGTATCAAATAATCTGTTAAATGAACATTTGGACAATTGAGCCCTCTTCCGAGTGGCACGGTCTAAGGCACTGCATCTCAGTGCTAGAGTCGTCACTACATAGGCACAGACACATGCATACAAACACATGATAACATACGCACTACACACACACACACACACATGTATTTTGCCTTGTAGATATGTGGTAGTGGAGTATGGGCCTGAGGGCACACACTTAGTGTCTTGTGAGTTCTGTAATGAATGTATTGTAATAAAATAAAAAAATGTATAACTGCCTTAGTTTTGCCGGACCCCAGGAAGAGTAGCTGATAATAAATACAAATACTACAGACCCTGGTTCGAGTCCAGGCTATATCACAACTGGCCGTGATTGGGAGTCCCATAGGGTGGCGCACAATTGGCCCAGCGTTGACCGGGTTTGGCCGGTGTAGGCCTTCATTGTAAATAAGAATTTGTTGTTAACTGACTTGCCTAGTTAAATAAAGGTTAAATAAAATAAATAGTGTTTTATTTATTCATTAATTGATGGAAACACTCCAACAAACATATGGATTCATAATAATGTACACTATACCCTACTGTATACCATGACTGGGCTGACCAGGTCTGATTCATTGCAGATCACAGTCAGGGGCCTAGTAAAGGACTGAGTCAATATCCTCTGGTCCCTTGGTGGGATTTGTTATTCACACACAGTGATCAAAGCAGACCTCCATCAGCCCTACATAACTGTTCAGCAGCAGGGTATGATAAAAAACATGTAATAATCATACCAGAGGACATTGAGAGTGGAGATACAGACCGCTCCTTCCTCAGAAGGTCAACATCAAGATCAAGATGAAACCATGAGTTTTCTGTAGTGTCATTATCTTGATTCTGGGTCATTCCAAATGATTTCAATCACTTTCTGACTGCACCCCTTTTGATTTGAATGAAACCTTTCATACATGTTTGGCCACCATCTTTTCTTTCTTCAAGCGTGTGCAGGCACAACAAACACCTCAGATTATGTAAATAGGGTTTAAGCTACAACATATTTGAACATCATTTTTTTTTTAGGGGAGATGACTCGTATTTAGATAATTTACTTTAAAGCTTAAATTTTGTAAAAAAATGTAACACTTTTTTTTCCTCAACTAAATCATGAAGCAGTTTGACAACCCTGTTTAGAAGCTTTAAAATTATATCAAGCTGAAGAGATTATCTTTTTTAGTGATGAAGGGTGGGGTATGCCAAATGGGTCAACTTTGAGCACCTCTATCTCCTGAATGTTTTGTCATTCAGGTCCAAAAAGTCACTTTCTGACCACTTCTACCATGGGCAAACATGTATGGAAGGCTTCATTCAAATCAAAAGGGGTGAAATCAGAAGGTGATTGAAATCATATGGAATGACCCTTCTGTCTAAAACCATCCACTTTGCATTTGGGTGTGTGCTGACAGGAAGTCTTCCTTTTAGGGACAGTAGTGGTATTCTCTGTACAGAAATCTGAAAACATACATTCTGTAGCAGCCATTTTCTCTTTAGAGCAGATGGTATCCTTCACTGAATGATCTTGGTTTTATATGAAATCATTTCACCATAAGTAGCTAGCTACAATGTCTTCTTACATGCTGACCACACCGCTCACGTCACGTGTGCGAGAGTTGTAAAATAAATGTACACATACATGTTATTCAGGCATTGCACCCACAGTGCTCAACAAGCGTCTGCGTAGCCAGGCACTAAAATAGAACTTGTCTCTATTTGTGACGCTTGACGCGCTGCAAGTCCCGCCTCTCCCATCTCCTCATTGGTTTTTAGGAGCATATATGTGGGTGAAAGACGAACTAATGTTCACACTCCATGTCACGCCCTGGCCATAGAGAGGCTTTTATTCTCTATTTTGGTTAGGCCAGGGTGTGACTAGGGTGGGCATTCTAGTTTCTTTATTTCTATATTTTCTATTTCTTTGTGTTTGGCCGGGTATGGTTCTCAATCAGAGGCAGCTGTCTATCGTTGTCTCTGATTGGGAATCATACTTAGGCAGCCTTTTTCCCACCTATGTTTCTGGGTAGTTGTTTTCTGTATAGTTTAGTTTCCTTACAGAACTGTTCGTTTTTCTCGTTGTTATTTTTGTTCAAGTGTTCTGATTTAATAAAATATCATGAACACGTACCACGCTGCGCTTTGGTCCAGTCATTTCCAGGAAGAGGATCGTGACACTCCAGTCCAATTGGTAGTGGTAATGCAGCTTAATGTTGGTTGCCAATTACCATATAATGTCCGAAGAAGAAGAAGCGTGGAGGAGGAGAGATTACTAGAAACAAACTCGGTTTACCCTTTTATCTGTGGATTAATTGTTGGAGTAAAGGACCTTGTGCATTTCAGGTAAAATTACAACCCAATGTTTATATCCCAGGACAAATTAGCTAGAAACAGCAAGCTAGCTAGCTAAATTGCCATAAATCAAAATCAAATCATATTTTATTAGTCACATGCTCCAAATACAACAGGTATAGATAGACCTTACAGGGAAATGCTTACTTACGAGCCCCTAGCCAACAATGCAGTAAAAAAAAATACAGATAAGAATAACAAATAAAAGTAACAAGTAGTTAAAGATCAGCAGTAAAATAACAATAGCGAGACTATATACAGGGGGGGGGGGTACCGGTACAGAGTCAATGTGTGGGGCCACCGATAAGTTGAGGTAATATGTACATGTAGGTAGAGTTATTAAAGTGACTATGCATAGATGATAACAACAGAGAGTAGCAGCGATGTAAAAGAGGGGGGGGGGGAAATGCAAATAGTCTGGGTAGCCATTTGATTAGGTGTTCAGGAGTCTTATGGCTTGGGGTTAGAAGCTGTTTAGAACCTCTTGGACCTAGACTTGGCTCTCATGTACCGCTTGCTGTGCAGTAGCAGAGAGAACAGTCTATGACTATGGTGGCTGGAGTCTTTGACAATTTTTCAGGCCTTCTCCTGCCACCGCCTGGTGTAGAGGTCCTGGATTGCAGGAAGCTTGGCCGCATTGATGTACTGGACCGTTCGCACTACCCTCTGTAGTGCCTTGCGGTCGGAGGCCGAGCAGTTGCCATACTAGACAGTGATGCAACCAGTCAGGATGCTCTCGATGGTGCAGCTGTAGAACCTTTTGAGGATCTGAGGACCCATGCCAAATCTTTTCAGTCTCCTGAGGTATAGATTTTGTCGTGCTCTCTTCATGACTGTCTTGGTGTGCTTGGACCATGTTAGTTTGTTGGTGATGTTGACACCAAGGACCCAAGGAAATGTTAAATGCTTTTCGACCTGTCCCCAAATTAAGATAGTTGGCTCAGAGTTTGTTTTGATATTTCAAACTGCGTGTCCTGATTGTGTCTGGTGTGGGTGGACAAAATCAAAATTAGCGCGATGGCGGTCTGGTCAGCATGTTAGCTCTGGGGAGTGGCACAAACAATTTGCATTCGAGGATGCATAGGCTATACATGTGTTTACTATATATAGCCGGGTGGAGAGTCAAATCATATTGACTTGTCTGCCAATGTCGTGAAGGCCCTTAAGGCTGCCGATGGATAAAGCCTAATCATTCCTGTGTGTGTGTTTTACTACTATGCAATGCACACTTTGAAGACTGCCTATGCACGTCTTGGTGAGCTAGTAGAGGCCATAGACTGAATAAACTGTTCTGAGTTCCCCTGGTATTGGTGTGTGTCTCTGGAAACAACACAGCATGAAGAATAAGTCTATATGCTTTGGGGGTTTAAAAAGCGTAATTTTGCTCTAGCGCAGGGCGGGCATGGCAGTAGTGAGACCATGTCATTAACTGGGAGCCAGGCCGTTTAGAAATGCTCTGTAACACAAATTGGCCTTGACTTTTGGAGTTTAACTTCCTTAGGTCTTAGTGAATCATCTCACTTGCTGCAAGTTTGGCAGGAATAAACCAAGCTTTTCTTCCATGAACCACATTAATTTAGTGGCTAGGTGTGTGTGTTTGGAGTTTGCACATGTTTTGATCTATGGCTGTGTGTTTGTGTTAGGATCTGCATGTGTATATTCGATCCACAACCCATTTTGATTGGCCATCATACTCAGACTAGCCAATGGCAGCTGTGTGCCTTTGTAGCTGTGTGGACTGCAGCTGTTCTGATGGTAAGAGGGAGAGGGAGAGAAAGAGACATCCCTTAATCAAAGGTGCTTTTGTTTTGAGGGTAAGTCCCTGCAGGAGTTGTAATGGAAAAACAGCATGCATGTCTCACACTATCTGGTCCTAAAAACATCCTACCCACACTGCCAACAGTCAGCAAGGAAATCTGGCATTCCCCCGTGTGTGTAAATGGTTTAACCCAATTATAACTCCTCATAATAACCATCTAGTCCAGGGGTTCTTAAACTTTTTCAGCCTGGGACCCAAATTAGAAATTCTATGTTTTCCTGGGACCCAAGCTTACAAAACACGCAACTATACGTAATATCGGTACATTTCATTGCCCTTATGCCCATTAACAAATGCAACATAACAATTAAATGAAATACCCATATAAATAGCTACTCATGTTTCTTTCCCCATTAAAAACACTCTTACATATCTGTCTAGGTTGGAACTGTTGCTGTTAAAATACAATAAATAATTTAAAATCTGAACTGGAATAAACTGATTGATCACATCACACAGATGTAGACCAGAAAACACACAGTCCTAATGAGAGGTGTGTGACTGGAAGTTTTCAACAAGCAGGTCTATTCTGGGCTCGGTTTTTGACAGTGTAACCCTGAGGTCATGTTCAGCATTGAGTCTGTTGCATTACTTGTTTCTGTCACGTTCTGACCTTTATTTTCCCTTGTTTTGTCTATATTTAGTATGGTCAGGGTGTGAGTTGGGGTGGGCAGTCTATGTTATTTGTTTCTATGTTTAGGTTTGTTCATTTAGCCTGATATGGTTCTCAATCAGAGGCAGGTGTTTTGCATTGTCTCTGATTGGGAGCCATATTTAGGTTGCCTGTTTTCACTGTTGGTTTGTGGGTGTTTGTTTCCGTGTTAGTGTTTTTCACCACACGGTACTGTTTCGGTTTTCTGCACATCATTTATTGTTTTTGTATTTCAGTGTTCAGTTCGGTTTTAATAAATCATCATGAGCACTTACCACGCTGCAAATTGGTCCGATCCTTGTTACACCTCTTCAGAGGAAGAAGAGGACGAGAGCCGTTACAGTTTCTTAAGTATGCCAGAGTTGAGAACCCTGACTCGCATAGGTATGTGGAGCCAAACTGTATCAGAACATCTACTGCTTTCTCAGCCAGACAGGAGACAGCAACCTGCTGTAGATGAGCAACCCAGAAGTGTGTGAGTGTGTTTGCCTCAAAAAGCATCTTGCGTCAATCAATGTATTCCAGTTCAGAATAAAAATGATTACTTGTATTTTAACAGCAACAGTTTTTATTTTTTTCATCTTCATCTGTGTTGTTACTTAGGGTAGCACTATCAGTAGCTAGCTAGCTTGCTTTGGCTAATGTTAGCTAGCTAGCTATTAGCTGTGTACAAGGGGATTGTTTGAAAGAGAAATTCACATTGACTACTATGAGAGATAGTATACTCCCTTATTTCTGCTTATCATCACCTGTTATAAAATGACTATAATGCCTTGCTAGCTGACTTACTTTTCCACTGTCAAAGCACTGTTTCCTGAAGCATTCTGCCCTGTTCTGAAAGAACTCCCTGGGTTTACCATCATACTGTGGATGTTTGGTCAGGACCTGTCATTTTTAATTTGTTCGTTTTGAGAGACTCACTTCCCTGCACAAAACACATTGTTGGCGCTCCTTGTTATTTATCAACGTTTGTATTAAACCAAGAGAGAGAAACTCATTGCTGTATTTGCGTTTCATGACAATTGAGCTCAGTCAGAACTGGCTAGTTTGCGTCAATTCGATGATGGCGGTTAGTGATGGCGAGTGGGAATGACAAGCCAGTGGCTGAAAGCGCTTCATCTGCTGCTGAACAACAGCACTGCAGTGTGTGGGTCGCAGAGTGATCTTCTGCCAAAAAAGATCTGGTAAACCGTGAAGCACACGGGCATCTTCCACCCACTCGCGCAGCTGCCAAACTGAGCCGAGACACCGCTGCCAAACTGAGCCGAGACACCGCTGCCAAACTGAGCCGAGACACCGCTGCCAAACTGAGCCGAGACACCGCTGCCAAACTGAGCCGAGACACCGCTGCCAAACTGAGCCGAGACACCGCTGCCAAACTGAGCCGAGACACCGCTGCCAAACTGAGCCGAGACACCGCTGCTAAGCAGAGAGCGCACTGAACAGAGAATGCAGTTGCACTTGGCCAAAATCAATTCCAGTAATTAATGAAATAATTATAAATTTACCCTGACACATCGCGACCAACCATTTAACAGGTTTGGGTCGCGACCCAGACTTTAAGAAAGGCTGGTCTAGTCCATTCTACAACTATAATGGGTTGGCAGCATTTGAATGTCTCCATTATAATCCATTATTGATCAACAGTTCAGTTAATTCTAGTTAGTCTGACATGGTTATTTTTAAGGAACTTGGTCATTGTCATCTTTGCTGTAGAGGATGTTGGATGTTAGTCAGACGTGAGGAAGTAGCAAAATGGTGGAAGTCATCCATGTAATGATGAGAAGTAGGTTGCTTGGCCCGCCACAGTGTATACCACAAGGTAGTTCTCCACACTGTCTGATTCATTGTCATTCTGAGTTTCGATTTTGGACACAGAGAAAGACATCAAATGAGTCCAATTTGTGTGTAGATGATTTTATGCATCATCAGAGATTCTTGAATTTGCTATGCACATACTTACATGTATGTGCCTCACCCACACCTACGCATAACACATCCGTTTATGGCTGCACCTCAAGATCATATTCCGTAGCTATCATTACGTTTACAATGGAAAACTCCAGTTCACATTTTTGGATCATTGCGGAAGGAAGGTTCTGTGTCAGTCTTCATCTTTTCCATTCGTTTGAAGCACTTAGGCGTGATTGGCTGAGCTTTCTAATTGAACTGTGGCTTCTTTTTTTTCTCCGCCTTCTCTCCGGGACCAAGGGCTTTTGTTGGGGTCGGGCAGCAGTACTGTACATCACAGAGGAAATACTGGCAGAGACGGCGTTGGATCACTTTACAGATGGGCCAGGGGGATGTTGGCTTGGCTCCGCAGAAGCTGTCAGCTTTAGAGATCTCACCCTCTCCTGACCCTCCTCCTCCTCCACCTCCCCTAGGTCTACAAGAGATGATAGATAAGGTTGATGAGGGAGAGAGTGAGCTAGGACTAGGAACTGGAGGAACAGGGTTAATGGTCCATGGTGGGAGGTGTGATACGGTGCAGTACCAACTACAGACTCTTGTCCATGTAGTTTGTAGTGGGTGCCTGCACTCCCTTAAAGCAGTCTAAGGCTAAAGGTACTATAAACCTGGCAAGAAGGAAGGCCTGATTTTAACCTGATTAATTTCCACCCTCTGCTGATTCAAACCATCATCCCTGGTGGTGCCTTTAAAAAAACAGTGAGCGAAAGTGTCAATTAAACACTGGCTTGCCCCTTCTCACAGTAATCTAGTGCTCACCAGTCCATGTTGTTAGCTACAACCTAATTTACTCACTGTTTGTGGTTAACACATATTTTCCCCCCTATTACCTGCTCAGGTGTAGGTCCTTCATGAACATACCGGCTTTCTACCCAGATGAAGTCACTGCTATTGCATACTGAACCACTGGCTCGACTCGCACTAAACAAGAGTTTAATAGAGGGACTGCTGTTCTCCTTTCCTTCCCAGAGCCAGCCCACCCAAGCACAGAGGCTCTGCCTACTGCCTAGCCCCCTGACAGCCTGCTGTGAAAGGTGGAAAAAGCTGTAAACACACAGTGGTCTACCTCTCTTCTCTCCCTCCGCTCTGGCAGTAGTGGACCATCCCTCACTGTGGAATGCAAGGCCTGGGCAGTGTCTATGAGAATGTAGAAAGGGTACGGGGGTAGAGAAGGGAGGAAAGGGGGAAGACGAAGTGAAAAAGAAAGTAAAGACGGGAGAACAGGAATGGAGAGGGAGAGGGACAATGAGGTTAAATGGGAGAGGTTGAGTGGAAGGTCATTGGTTTGTGGTCACTGAGCAAATCTAGCCTACTTCACAGCCCAGGTCACATGACTCAGTGAGGAAGATGGGGGAAGGGATGGTGGGCATTATGGCTGCAGTAATCCCACAGCAGGTGACGCCACATGCCGAGAAAGAGGGAGATAAATAAATGGAGACAGACAGAAGATGCGGAAGAGAATAGGCAAGGTTCTGGGGAGCTACTTGGTAAGGAGCAGGCTTTCAGTCCATCCAGTAACACACACTTGCAGTCTAGTTTCATTTTATAGACTGTGGCCTGGCCTTTGGCCCAGCATTGACTGCCCTCAGGTCAGCTGCCTGGCTGGCTGGCCAGCCCATTATCTCGCCATTCATAGCCACATCTAATGAGCAGCTTGTGGGCCTTTTACCCCCTAATTTAGATCTTACCCCCATCTTGTCCTTTTACCCCTCCCTCTTTTAACTTGTCCCCCTGATTATTAAGATGGCTTTGGTCCTTCCATCTACCCAGCTAGACCTCCTGGCTTACTAGCTAGTGACCCCTCCCCTCACCCCCCCTGCCCCTCCATGCACCATGCCCACCCACTCCCCCATATAAAGGTCATGATAGGATTATGAAGATGCAGTGAGGCGAGTTGAGACGTGATCAATAAGGGCCAAGCATTGATGTTCGCTCGCGTGCCTCCAACAAAATAGAATTATCTCAAGCACTAGCTGCTTGTTTGTCCTGATCGCCTTCAATGTAATTAATTTCCAAACCATAAGCATCTTTATGTCCCCTGTTCTCTGTGGGTGAGGAGACGGATTGTTACATAAAGCACTTAGTATGTTAATGCTCTGTAATAGAGCGCGCAATGGAATAATACATTCTCAAAATGAGGTAGATAGAGTGCTGTTCTAGCTCCCAGAGACAGGAACAGTACTGATCTTTTCCAGTGTGTTTCTGTGAAAACACCATTTCCTCTGTGAGGACAGTTCACTGGATAGTTTCTTCACATAATTAACATTGTGTCTTTAAAAATGAGGCTGCAGCTCTATCCTAGAGAGGATTAGCTAGACATGAAGCCTGCAGGAGTCCATAGGAAGGAGACCAGTGGATGGCTAAGTATGCGTTGAGTCATAGGTCTAAACAGGCACGCACATACATCCAAGGGAACCCATGTCACTGTCAGTTCATCGTGTCATGTGTGTTCGATGTGTCTCGATAGGCCTCCCGTGTGACACACCACTCATGTCTGTGTGGGGTGGTAGGCTTTAGCTAAGTCAGATGTCTCTCCATCTCTCTTTCTTCCTCCCTCTCTATCTCTCTCCCTCTCTCTGAGACCAGGCTAGATTGATTCTTAATAGTGGTCTGTTAGACCTAGAGAGCCTGGCACTATCTGGCCTCACAGACAACTCCTCCTTCATTCTGCTATCTATCTCTGACCTCCTCCTGACTGATAAGGCCTCTGTCCCACACCAAAATGGCCGCCGTGGCCGGCCGGCTGCTATCAGCTCCATGTGTAGCAGAAAGACAGAAGCTCTGGAGAAATCCCACGGGGCTACCCTCTGCCTTAGAGCCCAGCTCGGGCATGAATTTTAAGCCCGAGCCCTAGCCATGTCCGTGACGTTCAGGCCCTACCCTACCCAGGCCCGATTGCTTCTGCCAAATTGAAGGCCCCAACCCTGCCCGAAACCCAAAATAACTTCCTTGTTAGTAAATCCATTAGCTGCTCCTATCTGTCTCTCCTTCACTCTGCATGCACTCTGCTCGCTCTGCATGCGCTCTGCTCATGGCGACATAGCAACGGCTCCGCTTGGGCTTCTCAGCTGCCCTGCTTAATGATGAGACATTAGAGAGCAGTTAGCTGTTAGCTCATTTTCGTCACTCTGACCAAACTCAAGGAACATTATTTTCTGTGTAATAACCTCTCCTGTCTTATATTTGACAAGGTCAAAGCACTTCTAACAACATTTTATGATCTTAGTCAGATATGACTGTACAGCGCAGCAGAGCACAAGTAAACGGCTCAGCTTCAAAATGTTAATGATCAATTTAGTGATACCCGAGCCCTGCCCGTACCCTAGTTACTGAAGAAAAAAATAAGCCTTACCCTGCCCTAACCCGATGTATAATGTTGGGGCCCGTCGGGCTCGGGCCGGGCAGCTGAGGTGGGTTTAGACACAAGGAGATAGTATGGCTGGCCTATGTATTCGGTCCATTAGTGTTGTCAATCAATCACAGTCCGATGAATGGTGATACTAGCACTTTTAGGATGAGAGACATTGTCCTGTGGCTGCTGGCTGCATGACATGCACTAGCTCTTGGATATATATTCTCAGGATCTAGCTCTTGGATATATATTCTCAGGATCTAGCTCTTGGATATATATCCTCAGGATCTAGCTCTTGGATATATATCCTCAGGATCTAGCTCTTGGATATATATCCTCAGGATCTAGCTCTTGGATATATATCCTCAGGATCTAGCTCTTGGATATATATCCTCAGGATGAAGCTCTTGGATATATATCCTCAGGTTCTAGCTCTTGGATATATATCCTCAGGATCTAGCTCTTGGATATATATCCTCAGGATCTAGCTCTTGGATATATATCCTCAGGATCTAGGTCTTGGATATATATCCTCAGGTTCTAGCTCTTGGATATATATCCTCAGGTTCTAGGTCTTGGAAGTGTAACTCATTTTCTTGTGTGGGGTTAATGACAGTTCTGCATTGTCTGAGGTTTTAGGGTTTAGCATTCTACTGTATGGGTGGCGATTTGCCATCTGGACTGGGTATAGGGGATATAAGGAGGGGGGTTAGAGGCTGATGCAGTCTGTCTGGTCTATGTGGGCACAAGGATTTAGGGAGATATTGGGGAATGTAGCAGAACTTGAATAAAAAAAGAAGACTAAAAACAACAGGTGTCCATTGGACTATATACCACTCTCAGTATTGAGATTGTGTTGTGAATAAGGCTGTATTCCCTGTAGCAGTGTTTCCCCTATATTAATTTAGCAGTGGTGACCCACCACTGCTAAATTGTTGCCACCGCAACAAAAAAACATGATTTAGTTATAAAATATATTTATTTCTGCCAAGACATTCTTTTAAATTGATAGTTGTTGGCTCAATGACTGGAAATCAATGGGAACAGCTAGCATGTCATTGCGTTAACGCTAGTAACAATGCACCCCCCCTTGACACCACTGCTGAAAAAATAATACGGGAAACACTGCTGTAGTGTTTCACCCCACAAGTGCTTTGGTTTGTTTTAATGGCATTTTGTATTTACCTGAAAGAGAATCGTGATGGATTGCATAAAAGTTGTATCTCCTGGAAACACATTTCTGACCATGCCCCTATTGTCTTCCATTTTGTTGAACTTACACTGACACAAACTGATCCATTTTATCAGTTTATTTGTAAATACAAAGTTTAATTTATATTTTATTTAGAAGTTGTCCTTCACATAACCCTCCCTCCCTCCCTCCCTCCCTCCCTCCCTCCCTCCCTCCATCCCTCTCTCTCTCTCTCCCTCCCTCCCTCCCTCCCTCCACACACACACACACACACACACTTTAACATACTTCCATGCGATCTCCATCTGTCCCTGATTCTTATAATGGCTGTTTTTCTTTATTGGGGACAGCCTCTTTCCTTTCAGACCCTTCTCCACAGTCAGGGCCAGGCAGCTGGTTGGACTGACTGGCTGACTGAACGGTTTGACTGACTGACTGAATGACTGTGGGCCTCGTTAAGTTTGTTTTCATCTGATTCACAATACTTGAGCGCTGCCCAGGTCACCTGACTAGAACCAATGCCTGTGATTTGAGCAGAGTACCAGAGCACTTCCTCCTGTAGCTGGGCAGACTCTCTAAACACCCGAGAGAACGGGGGCTTCAAACGCACATATACACACAAAGATACATCCTCATAGTCTATCTAACACATACATACTCCCACACACTCTGATGCAGATTCACAGAGTTGAATATTGACACTCTCTCGCATGCACTGACTGTACACACATGCTTGTTTGGAGAGACTGACTTGCTCTCTCTCAAACACAGACACACACACACACTCTCTCCCACACAAACACTTATACAGATAGGACCTACAAATGCACATTTAAATTATTTGAATACACAGAGTAGCACACGGATATAGACAACCAACATGTTTGCTACAGTGGAAGTGGAGGCGGATAGTGAAAGCCTCGTCTCATCGTAGGCAATAGTTGTGGTTGCAGCCGTGGGCATGTTGGCAGGAGAAGGGCAGCCTCTCTCGCCCTTCCTCCTCCTCTTCTCTCCTTTGTCTGTACCAACTCTGTGCTCTTAACTGAGACACATTAGCAAGGTGTTCTACACGCCAGCACTGCCTCTCTCCTCTCACCTTTCTCTCTTGCTTCTGTCTCTCTCCTCTCCTCTCCACCAGCCAGCTTGTATACAGCACTGCCTCTCTCTCTCTTGCCTCTGTCTCTCTCTTCTCTGCCAGCCAGCCAGCTTGTATACAGCACTGGGACTCCCTTCACAAGGGTGCTGCTGAGGTATTGAACTGAATTCACAAAGACCTCCTTGCTCTCTCCACAAAAGCCTTGCAGTTCCGACTAAGTTCGGCTCAGTTGCACAGGTGGTGGGGGTGTATTGATTGAGGGGGAGTGGGTGGTAGGTTAGGGGGGGGTTGTATAGTTGTCATGGCGATAAGTTGCCGTGGTTTTGGCTCTGGGTTTGGGCCGAGGATGGCACTGAATTTAAACTTTGGCTTTCTGTCATGCAGCACTGTTGTCTCTAGCGAGGGTTAGTGTGTGTGTGTGCACATCATTTTTTTTGTGTAAAGGGTCACCTGCTGTTTCCAGTTCCAAACATAGATTTTCTGTGTAGTGAAAGTCAGGTGTAAACTGATATTTAACTAAGTGGCCTGTAACTACTACTCAACCCCCAACCTCCCCTCCCCCAAAAACAAAAACACACGTTCAGCCCTCACCACATAGCCCACAGGGCAGAGGCCAGACAGAAAGCAGGGCTAGCACCTGCTCCCCTCATCTCTCTGTCTGCAGGTAAGCCCATCAGATGGTGTCTTGCTCATCCCCTATCAGTTTCATGTGGAGCAGGGCCGTACCCTGAGGACACAGGGAGGTAGAGGAGTTTAGGCAGGTCTTTAAATGCCTGTGCTCAAGGACCAGCTGGCAGAGGACGGGTGGGGAGGAGAGAGCTCTGGGTGGTATAATAGAGAGAAGATGGACCAGGGTATCATTGGATAGAGGTGTGTCACTGATGGTGAATCCCTAGCTCTATTGAATGAATGGCCATGCCCATGAAGGTGTCCCAAGACTTCTGGCCTGCTGGCTGTTAGTTTTCACCCTTCCCTCATTCTCTCTGTTATTGTCTTTCTCTTGTATTCTTTCATTTTAAATCCCCCATTTCCCTCCCCCTTTCATCCTCCCTTCCTTCTCTCATCCCGACATAGCGGTAGCTGTGCTGTGTACTAGTTATGTGCCAGGGGGCAGACAGATGCAGTAGCAGACAGTGGTGGGTTAAGGCTGAGGGTGAGTGCCCTGCCCTAAATAACTACTTCTGCACTGTACTCATCTCAGGGGCTGAGACTTGTGTCTGTTGCGTGTGTGTGGGTGCCGGTAACACACGTTTATAGGGCAGACTCACTGAAAAGACTGAGACTGACATAGTGCCTTCTGCATGACCAACAAGTCACCATATTATGTGTGCACATACGTTAGGTGCCTCACGTGATGCCGTGTGAGAAGGTCATATTGTTTTATCTCGTTGGTACTGAAGTACTGTATGTACTTGACATGGCCACTTTAGAGATCTGAACAGTTGAGGCGTTACAAGAAACTGTTTCAATGACCAACTGTGCCAGCTGATGTTGCTCATTAGTTCAGGTTCACGTTTTCCATACACACACACACGCGCGCACAATATCCCACTTACTTATGAGGGAAAAACAGACCCATGATTGCAGAGCTTAAGGTTGGGTCAGAGGTGATATTCAACAACAGTAATGCATTACAGTAAATATTCTGTGCATAACTGGTGTGTGTGTATTTGTTAGAGGTCGACCGATTAATCGCCATGGCTGATTTAATTAGGGCCGATTTCAAGTTTCATAACAATCTGTAATCGGCCTTTTTGGACACCGATTATGGCCGATTACATTGCAATCCATGAGGAAACTGCGTGGCAGGCTGACCACCTGAGTGCAGTGCAGTGTCAAAAGGACCTTGTGGCTGCAAGGAGCCAAGGTAAGTTGCTAGCTAGCATTAAACTTATCTTACAAAAAACAAATTAGTCTTCACATAATCACTAGTTAACTACACATGGTTGATGATATTACTAGGTTAACTAGCTTGTCCTGCCTTGCATATAATCATATCGGTGCCTGTTAATTTATCATCGAATCACAGCCTACTTCAACTTCGCCAAACGGGTGATGATTTAACAAAAGCACAATCGTTGCACAAATGTACCTAACCATAAACATCAATGTCTTTCTTAAAATCAATACACAGAAGTATATATTTTTAAACCTGCATATTTAGTTGAAGGAAATTCATGTTAGCAGGCTATATTAACTAGGGAAATTGTGTCACTTCTCTTGCATTCACTGCAAGCAGAGTCAGGGTATATGCAACAGTTTGGGCCGCCTGGCTTTGCGAACTGTGTGACCGTAATTAATTTGCCAGAACTTTACATAATTATGACATAACATTGAAGGTTGTGCAATGTAACAGCAATTTTTAGACTTAGGGTTGCCACCCGTTCGATAAAATACGGAACGGTTCCGTATTTCACTGAAAGAATAAACGATTTGACCATATTAATAACCAAAGGCTCATATTTCTGTGTTTATTATATTATAATTATAGAGCAGATAGAGCAGTCTGACTGAGCGGTGGTAGGCGGTAGGCAGCAGCAGGCTCGTAAGCATTCATTCAAACAGCACTTTACTGCATTTGCCAGCAGCTCTTAGCAATGCTTGATGACTTCAAGACTATCAACTCCCGAGATTAGGCTGGCAATACTAAAGTGCCTATAAGAACATCCAATAGTCAAAGGTATATGAAATACAAATGGTATAGAGAGAAATAGTTGACGTGTCATAATTCCTGTAATAACTACAACCTAAAACTTCTTAACTGGGAATATTGAAGAACTGGGAATATTGAACCACCAGCTTTCATATGTTCTCATGTTCTGAGCAAGGAACTTAAAACTTCTTATGGCTGCAATCCCGTTAACGGGATCGATATGACAACAGCCAGTGAAAGTGCAGGGCGCCAAATTCAAACAACAGAAATCTCATAATTAAAATTCCTTAAACATACAAGTATTATACACCATTTTAAAGATAAACTTGTTGTTAATCCCACCACAGTGTCCGATTTCAAATAGGCTTTTCAGCTAAAGCACCACAAACGATTATGTTAGGTCACCACCAACTCACAGAAAAATTCAGCCATTTTTCCAGGCAAAGAGAGGAGTCACAAAAAGCACAAATAGAGATAAAATGAATCACTAACCTTTGATGATCTTCATCAGATGACACTCATAGGACTTCATGTTACACAATACATATACAGTGGGGAGAACAAGTATTTGATACACTGCCGATTTTGCAGGTTTTCCTACTTACAAAGCATGTAGATGTCTGTAATTTTTATCATAGGTACACTTCAACTGTGAGAGACGGAATCTAAAACAAAAATCCAGAAAATCCCATTGTATGATTTTTAAGTAATTAATTTGCATGTCCAAAAGTTCCGTAACAGTCCGTAGAAACATGTCAAACGATGTATTGAATCAATCTTTAGAATGTTTTTAACATAAATCTTGAATAACGTTCCAACCGGAGAATTACATTGACTTCAGATGAGGATGGAACAGAGCTCCCTCTCATGTGAACGCGCATGGTGAAAGCATGGTCAGGTCATGGCAGACCTGACTAATTCCCCTCTCATTCGGCCCCCCCTTCACAGTAGAGGCATCAGACAAAGTTCTACAGACTGTTGACATCTAGTGGAAGCCGTAGGAAGTGCAAACTCATCCATATCTCGCTGTGATTTCAATGGGATCTTGGTTGAAAATCGACCAGCCTCAGAATTTCCACTTCCTGTTTGGATTTCTTTCTCAGGTTTTTGCCTGCCATATGAGTTCTGTTATACTTACAGACATAATTCAAACAGTTTTAGAAACTTCAGAGTGTTTTCTATCCAATACTAATAATAATATGCATATATTAGCAACTATGACTGAGGAGCAAGCCGTTTACTCTGGGAACCTCTGTGCACCTTTCATCCAAGCTACTCAATACTTCCCCTGCAGCCATAAGAAGTTAAACATTAGCTTTTTTACATGGCACATATTGCACTTTACTGTGTTTTTGCAATATTTAAACCCAATTGAACATGTTTCATTATTTATTTGAGACTAAATAGATGTTATTTATGTATTATATTAAGTTAAAATAAGTGTTCATTGTTCATTCAGTATTGTTGTAATTGTCATTATTACAAATATATATAAAAATCGTCCAATTAATCGGTATTGCCTTTTTTTGGTCTTCCAATTATGGGTATCGGCGTTGAAAAATCATAATCGGTCGACCTCTAGTATTTTTATTTATTTTGGATCCCCACTCTTCCTGGGGTCCAGCAAAATGAAGTAAATGTATGCAATTTTAAAAACACCACATATCTATAGTATTAAATCTGCGTTTGTGTGTGTGTGTGTCTGTGCCAATGTTTGTGTTGCTTCACAGTCCCCGCTGTTCCATAAGGTGCTTTTTTTCTGTTTTTTAAATCTAATTTTACTGCTTGCTTCAGTTACTTGATGTGGAATAGAGTTCCGTGTAGTCATGGCTCTATGTAGTACTGTGTGCCTCCCATCTCTGTGAAGAGACCTGTTGTGGCATGTCTTGTGGCGTATGCATGGGTGTCAGAGCTGTGTGCCAGTAGTTCAGACAGACAGCTCGGTGCATTCAACATGTCAATACCTCTCATAAATAAAGTAATGATGAAGTCAATCTCTCCTCCACTTTCAGCCAAGGGGAGATTGACATGCATATTATTAATATTAGCTCTTTGTGTACATCCAAGGGCCAGCCGTGCTGCCCTGTTCTGCGCCAATTGCAATATTCCTAAATCCTTTTTTGTGGCACCTGACCACACGACTGAACAGTAGTCAAGGTGCGACAAAACTAGGGCCTGTAGGACCTGCCTTGTTGCTAGTGTTGTTAAGAAGGCAGAGCATCGCTTTATTATAGACAGACTTCTCCCCGTCTTAACTACTACTGTATCAATATGTATTGACCATGACAGTTTACAATCTAGGGTTACTCCAAGCAGTTTAGTCATCTCAACCACGTTATTTATTACAATATTTAGTTGAGGTTTAGGGTTTAGTGAGTGTTTTGTTCCAAAGACAATGCTTTTAGTTTTAGAAATATTTAGGGCTAACTTATTCCTTGTGTATGTGTGGTCAACCCTAGCAACAGTGAGCCCCCTCCCCCTTCCGTGTGTGTGTGTGTAAGCATTGGATGCATGGAAGATCTATGCACTCATAAAACACTCTCCTTCACTACCTTTCTCTCCCTTTTCCCCTCCTCCCCTCTTCCCACTCTGTAAATCTCTGACTTTCTTTTATCGTCATGGCATCACTCTGCACTGTAATCATTCTGTAATTGCTCTCTCTCTCCCTCCCTCTATCTCTCTCCCTCTCTCCCACCTTCACCCTCCCCCCTTTTTTCTAACACCCCACCATCCCCTCCATCTGATTAAAACAAGCCCTTGACAACCACTGTTGTTTGGTCCCATGGCAACTTGAGAGGCAGGCTGCGATAGCTGCTATATTTGGCGGTTCCCCGGAGTGAAACAAGAAACTGAGCTAGTGAATCTGATGATCAGGCCCAGTAGGTAAGGGTTAAGGGCTTCAGGGGTGTTCATGGCAAAGTCTTGCCGAGCTCTGTCTCTCTGTTGTTGTGCACAGTTGCTTTGGGACAATTTTTGAGCTCTGGCGTCTCGAACCTACAGTGCTTTATAGGGGAGTTTGTTGTGTTTGTACCAGCACTATTCCATTGCTGAGAATCAGGGAACCCCGCTAAAAACCACAGTAATGTAACATTTCGATGAGGCAGGAACAGATCATGTTGTGCTGATTTGACTCCTGTCTGCCCACCTGCTGAGTAGTGGCTACTGTTGTCCTTTGAAGTGCCTTCCAACCACCACTCTGTTTTACCCCTCAGCAGTATCCATTCCTTCCATACCATTATAATCACATCCAAACTTCTCTCTCCTTGTGGACTGTAAGCCCAGGGCAATGTTTATTTTTATTTTTAGGAAGGATTCATTTTGTTTGTCTTCTGTCATCTCATGCAAAGCATTCTGGGAGGATAATGGAGGAGGGGGAATTGGGGACAGACAGGCTGATGATGAGAGTTGAATGATGATGCAAGGGCGAGACAAGTTCACCTGAACAGATCTCTACAACAGGAGCCCCTACTGTTTGCTCAGTTAAAGAGAAACAACATTTCATCAATGCTCAAATCTGTTTTTCTGCAGGGGATTTAATGCTAAGCCCCTGAACAGAACGCTAGTCTATCGCAGTGCCTTACCCCGAATCTATCTCCTTAATGCCAAGTAGAGATGCATCAGGTCCCATTCTTACAGCCTTTGGTATGACTCAGCCAAGGACTGAACTCACAACCTCCAATCTCAGAGCAGACACTCTAACCACAAGGCCACTGAGTTGGCCACCATTACATACAACGTCATGTATTGCTTTAACACACACACACACACACACACACACACACACACACACACACACACACACACACACACACACACACACACACACACACACTGAAAGAACCTTTGCACTGTGTGCATGTTTATAGAAGGAAGAACCCAGGGTGGAGCTCTGCTCCAACATTAGGGGTCTGAATAGCAGTCAAAATGCAGTCTGCTATTATTAGCCTTGGAGTTATTATGGTTGGGTGTATGATTAGTATGACAATACACATGTACATACTTTATCTAAGACAACCAGGTTTCAGCCTCCTCCTGAGTGTATAGCTAACAAAGCACACAAGAGAGTCAGCTTGTTTCATATGACATTGTGCTTTGACTGTATGCTGTTCTGTAAACCCCCACCTTAGTGAGTGGTACCAGTACAGGACTCTGAGGTACACCCAGGCTGAGGACTTGTTATTGGGTCACTGGCGTCAACTGGCTCTAAGCCCCTGGTCTGGAGGTGGATGTGTGTTGAATGTGTCACCCTCTCACTAAGAGGGCTGGGGTTTGACCCGGTGTGACAACGAGCATTAATATCTCCTTGTTGACATGTTGGTATGTGGGGTCATTTTGGAACAGAGAGGGTGGATAAGCTTCATGATGTTTACTCCCCATCCTCTACCTCCCAATGCTAAGGCTTCAATGGGTGTCACAAGGACCACATTGCAAACTTTCTTTTTTGGTAGAGGACAGGACCCACACAATTTGGGCTCTCCATGGTATTGCCCGAACAGAATGCTCAGTCTATTTTATCACAACTTCTATGGACCACGTCACATTTG
Organism: Salvelinus namaycush; assembly: GCF_016432855.1. Classification (NCBI taxonomy): domain Eukaryota; kingdom Metazoa; phylum Chordata; class Actinopteri; order Salmoniformes; family Salmonidae; genus Salvelinus; species Salvelinus namaycush. Next base: position 26,260,298 of record NC_052319.1, on the reverse strand, counting down.
CTGTCTATGCCTGTTCAGTTCTTGGCAAAGAAAGTCAAATCAAACCATTTGGGCTGTCTATACAGCTACTCAGCTTTGGGGGAGAAGCTCTTCTCTGAAGCGGCTCATTGTCAGAAGAGCCACCATGGAGTGCCGCGAGGAAGAACATCTCTGTGAAACAACACCGGGCACTATGTTCTTCTCAAGGACTGTTATCCGATCTCCATTGTATTGTTTCTCACTCGCCACTTTTCTTTACGTTTGTTTTTACTGGAGGTTAAAACAGCTCTGTCTTAATTAACTGAGCCTCGCCCTTCCCTGTACCAAAGAGACACTTTTTGTTACAGCCTGCTGTGAATACGAAACCTCCTCATCACAAGACCTAGATTTAGCCCGGCCCTTTGAGGAGGTGATAAAAATGCCTGTGTAAAAAGTTCCAGTGGTTTAGATATCACCCTCCTCGTTCCCACAAAATGGAGGGTTATGGAGCTGTGAGGCCTGGTGGATCCAAAGGCCCCGACAGCAGCTTCCTGTCTGGAAGATGTGGAGAAATGACAGAGCAGGATAGATCCTAGAGAGACAGAGTTTGTAATTTGGGTTTCAGAAGCTCTTGACTCTCCCTGTCAAGATGCTGTCATGTAGTGGAGCTCTGTGCTACTTTTCCTATAGCATCCACTGACACAGGTCCAGAATAGCTCTTCTTTCTTTAGAACACATAGTTATCCAGGCTCCTACCCTTCCTAGCCACTCCTTAAGGAATGACGAGTCCAAAGAACTTCCATGGAGTCATGGAGGTAGGCTAGGAAGCATGAATCCTGATTCGTCATTGTCCGGAGTGTCTTCCATACCACCCTCTATATACGATCCTCTGTGATTGGAGCTTGGCATGTGCATTGACATTATGGCTCAGTGCACTTAAAATGATCTGGTATGAGAGGTCTCCTAGGCCATGGGAGGTTGGTAGTGTGTGTGCCCACGTGTGTGTGTGTGCGCGCGCAGCACTCTCTCTCTTTACCTGTCCTCTCAACCTTTCCATCACATTACTGCCACTCAATAATGCAAACACATAAATATATACGTAAGTGATTAGAAATAGTGTGGATGTGACCTTCGACCTCTATAGATTGCTTATTACGACAGAGCTAAATCAGGGTTATGACATTGGCTTGTTTCCACAGTGATGCAATCCTTGCGCTCTGTAGTGCAACTGAAGCCTTATGTTTTATGGGAATGTGCATATAGGTAGTCCCTCAACACAGGCGCCAGCACAACCCCAGCACTGGTGTGTGTCCAGTCAGGAAGGTCACTAACACGGCACACACACGCGTCCAGTCACACATTAATTTACGAATGCACTGATACTTTACACTATGCGCTCGCATGAGAGCTGAATATAGGACTACACACACACACACACACACACACACACACACACACCTCCCAAATGGCTTGATTAAGAACACACATGCTTTCTGGATTAACCCCCATAACCCAATGGAATGGAATGAAAAGAAGAGAAAATACTTCCATGTGTCTGCTCTCTCTCTTCAGTGGGCATGTACTGTAGCTCTATTGGATAGTCATTTGAACAGTAATCAGGCCTGTGCTTTTAGAACCCAACAGAGGTTAATAGATTTCTGTAACAGATAGGGCCGGCATGAGAATGAGTCAGTTGGATGGGCATTTGATTTCCATGGGAGTCAGGTTTTTTCACGGGACCGCCTATGTGTCAGCGCCATCATATCAGATGTCGCCAACAGAGATGGTCACCTCTGTCACGTTCCTGACCTGTTTTCCTTGTTTTTGTATGTGTTTAGTTGGTCAGGGCGTGAGTTGGGGTGGGCATTCTATGTTATGTGTTTCTATGTTTAGGTTAATTGTCTATTGGCCTGATATGGTTCTCAATCAGGGACAGGTGTTTTACGTTTCCTCTGATTGAGAACCATATTAAGGTAGGTTGTTCACACTGTTTGTTTGTGGGTGATTGTTCCTGTGTCTGTGTCTGTTGCACCACACGGGACTGTTTCGTTTGTTCGTTCGTTTGGCTAGTCTTTCCTGTTCGTGCGTTCTTCGTGTCTATATGTAAGTTCTCAAGTTCAGGTCTGTCTACGTCGTTTGTTGTTTTGTAGTTTGTGTAAGAGTTTTCGTGTTTCGTCTTTCTTTAATAAATATCCATTATGTCTGCATACAACGCTGCGTTTTGGTCCGACCCTTACTCCTCCTCCTCATCCGAGGAGGAGGCATTAGACAGCCGTTACAACCTCGCTTCGCGTTCTTAGGAAACTATGCAGTATTTTATTTTTTTATGTATTATTTCTTACATTGTTACCCCAGGAAATCTTAAGTCTTATTACATACAGCCGGGAAGAATTATTGGATATAAGAGCAACATCAATTTACCAACATTACAACCAGGAATACAACTTTCCCGAAGCAGATCCTGTCTTCGGACCACTACCCAGGACAATGGATCTAATCCCAGCAGCTGACCGAAAACAACGGCGACACAGAAGGGGCAGACGGAGTGGTCTTCTGGTCAGGCTTCGAAAACGGGCACATCGCTCTCCTCTCCCGAGTATACTACAAGCCAATGTCCCGTCTCTTGACAACAAGGTAGACGAAATTCGAGCGAGGGTTGCCTTCCAGAGAGACATCAGAGATTGTAACATTCACTGTTTCACAGAAACATAGCTCTCTCTGGATATGTTGTCGGAATCCGTTCAGCCACCGGGCATCTCCATGCATCGTGCTGACAGAGATAAACACCTCTCTGGGAAGAGGAAGGGCGGGGGTGTATGTTTTATGATTAACAACTCATAACAACATACAGGAACTCAAGTCCTTCTGCTCACCCGACCTAGAATTCCTTACAATCAAATGTCGGCCATTCTACCTACCAAGAGAATTCTCATCAGTTATAGTCACAGCTGTGTACATCCCCCCTCAAACGAACACCAAGTTCGAGAACAATGAGAACAAGAGAACAATGCTACCTACATTTTATCAGCATATTGATTGCACGACACATAGGGCTAATACTCTCGACCACTGCTACTCTAACTTCTGCGATGCATACAAAACCCTCCCCCGCCCTCCCTTCGGCAAATCCTACCATGACGCCATCTTGCTCGTCCCAGCTTATAGGCAAAAACTCAAACAGGATGTACCAGTGACGAGAACCATTCAATGCTGGTCTGACCAATCGGAAGCCACGCTCCAAGATTGTTTTGATCACGCAGACTGGAATATGTTCCGATCAGCCTCGCTGGACAATATTGACCTATACGCTGACTCCGTGAGTGCGTTTATAAATAAGTGCATTGGAGACGTCGCACCCACTGTGACCATTAAAACCTACCCTAACCAGAAACCGTGGATGGATGGCGGCATTCGCGGAAAACTGAAAGCGCGATCCACCGCATTTAGCCATGGAAAGAGGTCTGGAGATATGGCTGAATATAAACAGTGTAGTTATTCGCTCCGCAAGGCAATCAAACAAGTGAAATGCCATTACAGGGACAAGGTGGAGTCGCAATTCAACGGCTCAGACAAGACACGTATGTGGCAGGGTCTACAGGAAATCACGGACTACAAAACAAAAACAGCCACGTCACGGATACCGACGTCACGCTTCCAGACAAACTTAAACACCTTTGCCTGTTTTGAGGATAATACAGTGCCACCGTTGCGGATCGCTAACCAAGACTGCACCCCCCCCCCCCCCCCCTCTCCTTCTCAGTGGCTGACGTGAGTAAAACATTTAAACTTGTTAATCCTCGCAAGGCTGCTGGCCCAGATGGCATCCCTAGCCGCGTCCTCAGAGCATGCGCAGACCAGCTGGCTGGTGTGTTTACAGACATATTTAATAGCTCCCTATCCCAGTCTGTTGTTCCAACATGCTTCAAGATGGCTACCATTGTTCCTGTACCCAAGACGGCAAAGATAACTGAACTAAATGACTACCGCCCCGTAGCACTCACTTCTGTCATCATGAAGTGCTTTGAGAGGCTAGTCAAGGATCATATCACCGCCACCTTACCGGCCACCCTAGACCCACTTCAGATTGCATACCGCCCCAACAGGTCCACAGATGACGCAATCGCCATCACACTGCACACTGCCCTATCCCATCTGGACAAAAATAATACCTACATTTGAATACCTACATTTACATACACCTTAGCCAAATACATTTAAACTCAGTTTTTCACAATTCCTGACATTTCATCCAAGTAAAAAATCCCTGTTTTAGGTCAGTTAGGATCACCACTTTATTTTAAGAATGTGAAATGTCAGAATAATAGTAGAGAGAATTATTTATTTCAGCTTGTATTTCTTTCATCACATTCTCAGTGGGTCAGAAGTTTACATACACTCAATTAGTATTTGGTAGCATTGCCTTTAAATTGTTTAACTTTGGTCAAACGTTTCGGGTAGCCTTCCACAAGCTTCCCACAATAAGTTGGGTGAATTCCTCCTGACAGAGCTGGTGTAACTGAGTCGGGTTTGTAGGCCTCCTTGCTCGCACACGCTTTTTCAGTTCTGCCCACAAATTTTCTATAGGATTGAGGTCAGGGCTTTGTGATGGCCACTCCAATACCTTGACTTTGTCCTTAAGCCATTTTGCCACAACTTTGGAAGTATGCTTGGGGTCATTGTCCATTTGGAAGACCCATTTGCGTCCAAGCTTTAACTTCCTGACTGATGTCTTGAGATGTTGCTTCAATATATCCACATAATTTTCCTTCCTCATGATGTCATTTATTTTGTGACGTGCATCAGTCCCTCCTGCAGCAAAGCACCCTCACAACATTATGCTGCCACCCCCGTGCATCACGGTTGGGATGGTGTTCTTCGGCTTGCAAGCCTCCCCCTTTTTCCTCCAAACATAACAATGGTCATTATGGCCAAACAGTTCTATTTTTGTTTCATCAGAGCAGAGGACATTTCTCCAAAAAGTACGATCTTTGTCCCTGTGTGCAGTTGCAAACTGTAGTCTGGCTTTTTTTGTGGCGGTTTTGGAGCAGTGGCTTCTTCCTTGCTGAGCGGCCTTTCAGGTTATGTTGATATAGGACTCGATTTACTGTGGATATAGATACTTTTGTACCTGTTTCCTCCAGCATCTTCACAAGGTCCTTTGCTGTTGTTCTGGGATTGATTTGCACATTTCGCACCAAAGTACGTTAATCTCTAGGAGACAGAACGCGTCTCCTTCCTGAGCGGTATGACGGCTGCATGGTCCCATGGTGTTTATACTTGCGTACTATTGTTTGTGCAGATGAATATGGTACCTTCAGGCGTTTGGAAATTGCTCCCAAGGATGAAAGAGACTTGTGGAGGTCTACAATTATTTTTCTGAGGTCTTGGCTGATTTCTTTTGATTTACCCATGATGTCAAGCAAAGAGGCCCCGAGTTTGAAGGTAGGCCTTGAAATACATCCACATGTACACCTCCAATTGACTCAAATGATGTCAATTAGCCTATCAGAAGCTTTTAAAGCCATGACATTATTTTATGGAATTTTCCAAGCTGTTTAAAGGCACAGTAAACTTCTGACCCACTGGAATTGTGATACAGTGAAATAATCTGTCTGTAAACAATTGTTGGAAAAATTACTTGTGTCATGCACAAAGTAGATGTCTTAACCGACTAGCCAAAACTATAGTTTGTTAACAAGAAATTTGTGGAGTGGTTGAAAAAATAGTTTTAATGACTCGAACCTAAGTGTATGTAAACATCCGACTTCAACTGTATGTAAGAATGCTGTTCATTGTCTACAGCTCAGCATTCAACACCATAGTACCCTCCAAGCTCATCATCAAGCTGGAGGCCCTGGGTCTCAACCCCTCCCTGTGCACCTGGGTCCTGGATTTTCTGACGGGCCGCCCCCAGGTGGTGAAGGTAGGAAACAACATCTCCACTTCTCTGACCCTCAACACTGGGGCCCCACAAGGGTGTGTGCTCAGCCCTCTCCTCTACTCCATGTTCACCCACGACTGCGTGGCCATGCACGCCTTCATCTCAGTCATCAAGTTTGCAGACGACACAACAGTTGTGGGCTTGATCACCAACAACGACGAGACAGCCTACAGGGAGGAGGTGAGGGCACTCGGAGTGTGGTGTCAGCAAAACAACCTCTCACTCATCGTCAACAAAACAAAGGAGATGATCGTGGACTTCAGTAAACAGCAGAGGGAGCACCACCCTATCCACATCGAAGGGACAGCAGTGGAGAAGGTGGAAAGTTTTAAGTTCCTGGGTGTACACATCACAGACAACCTGAAATGGTCCACCCACACAGACAGTGTGGTGAAGAAGGCGCAACAGCGCCTCTTCAACCTCAGGAGGCTGAAGAAAGGATGCCTGTTACCCAAAACCCTGACAAACCTTTACAGATACACACTCTAGAGCATCCTGTCGGGCTGTACCACAGCCTGGTATGGCAACTGCATCGCTCTCAACCGCAAGGCTCTTCAGAGGGTCTGCACAACGCATCACAAGGACAACAACCACCCGAGCCACTGTCTGTTCACACCGCTATCACCCAGAAGGCAAGGTCAGTACAGGTGCATCAAAGCTGGGACTGAGAGATTGAAAAACGGCTATCTCAAGGCCATCAGACTGTCAAATAGTCATCACTAACTCAGTGAGGCTGCTGCCTACACTGAGACCCAATCACTGAACACTTGTGACTAACCTACAAACAAATAAATGTACGAACGGAGACGGATCCACAGTCCCTTCCCCGATTTCATGAAAGGGGGGGACAATAGACCACCCCAAATGGGCACTTTTCTACATTTGCAAGCAGCAGGACAGGTACTTCTATGTATGCTCAGGCGTGCACACTCCCTCAACATTATCAAGACAGAGAAACCCGATACATGCTCATTGATCACATGGAGCACTCCACACAAAAGACAATTAAAACATTTACTAAACTTGTAATTGATGGCTATGAAATAAACCCAAACTGTAGCAGGTTGTGAACTCTGCGAACAATGTTTCCATTCCGAGAATGAAAAAAGTAAATTACGGTCATTAATACATACATTAACAGAAATGTATGTAACCAAACGATGGGGATTAACGGTACGTTTACTACTGGTGACATATGTAATGGGAAGTTGATAAAAGTAATCAGGGCAAACGGATAACACAATGAAACAATGAATGCATAGGGATTGTAGGGAGACAATTGAGTGCATTCTGGAGAGAGACTCGCCAAATCTAAGCCACACACCACTCCCCTTCTTGCCTCAACATTTTAAATTATACTCAACACATTTACCTTCACACATTTTAGATGCTTTTCACTGACAGCTGCAACTCAATAATCAGCTAGGCCTATTGTCATGCCCAAATTGTGGGATCCCCAAATAGGCATAGGCCTATCTACAATCAACAGCTATTTTTTTAAGAAGCTAATGATCCTCGGTGGCTAAGTCATGCTCTCTGGTGAAGAATTTTGAATGATTTTATTTAGACAGGATTTATTTTTGGCAAAACATCAATTTACTTTAGGGGAAGCCAGCATCCGAACAATACACCTGCCAACTTTCCTTTCCAATTCGCAAGTGGCTGAAACCAGAGATCTGTATATAATGATGAGATGCTCATGTCTCCGCTCCCTAACAATGGGAGTTGTTGTCCCAAAGGCAGAAAGGCAGGCTTATTCTGGACATATTTTGGCAGAGTGAACCCTCTCGCTTCGCCTCTTCCTCTCTGCTAAAACTATCATCTGGAGAAAGCATCCGAGCGATCAAAACAGCGCCCCTCTGTCTTACTATATGTAGCCCATGTATCTGATGCTGTCTGGCCAAAAAGAGTATGACATGCCATACTCCAGACAGCATCAGATACATGGTCTACACATACTGAGACAGAGGGGTGCTGTTTTGCTAGCTCTGATGCTTTATCTGAGATTGATGCGTTTTTCTGTCGGCACGTGTCTCTGTCAAATAAATGATAAATATGTATATATTTTATTTGGACGAAGGAGGGTATGGTAGGGCAGGCCCCCCAAGGCTCGCCCATAACTCCAGTACTGGTAGCAGTGCTCTTCTTGCTTCACTACCCAGTCAGAGAACTAGGCCATTGGCTTCTCACAGACTGAAACAAAAAATACCAAGCAGGCAGGCAGGATGAACAGCTGACCACTATTGGCACACGCGTGTAGTCAAACAGAGCTCTGTCAGACAACAGACATGCATCAGTGTTGTTTCGTAATGGTTGCCTGTATGACTAGCTGGCTGCACTCTATCCGATGGGGCTTCTGTCCTTGAAATGGTTGATGTGTAAAATTCTTCTGATACTCCGTTATCTGGTCATGCTAACGGTGCTGTGAGTTTATCTGTTAGTTGATTGGTTGACTGGTGGGGATGTATTTCGGGTTGCTCAACAGTGCAGTAGGTTAGTGGCTAGATGGCATCGGCAATTTCAATCAGTAATCATGTTGTTCTGGGTTGTCTTGCATTTATGGTCTGGTTTTATTCAGTTCCCCCGTCTGATGTTGAGGGCAATTGTCACTTCTCATAGCAACAATGCATAATAAAGTCAGAGCTTGGAGTATAAATCATACCAGAAAGCCAGACCTAGCTTCTCCTCTTATTCGCTAAGAGCTAGGCTAGCGCAGCTATTAGCACTCCCCATCAGTTTGAGGGCATAGGGGCTAATAGCTAACACAGACAGCTCCTGCTAATCAAGTTAGTGCTTTCACCTGCTCTCCCCTCTCTGATTAGCCGTAATATTGGTTCCAGGTTTGAATTAATCAGGTTCTGGCCCCTAAGGGTATAGATTCCATTGCAAAATCAGGCTTCACTTCTCTATTCTCTCAATTTCTCTCCCTTTCTCTATTCTCTCAATTTCTCTCCCTTTCTGTCTTCTCCTTTCTGTTTTTTTTGTCTCTTTCCTCTTACCTAAATACTCTGTCCCTTCACTGACCCTGACTGTGTTTACCAGTGTGACGTAAACGGTCAGCTGATCTGATTTGATGTTGGATCAGAGGGCAGTATGGGATGGGAGGAGATAACATGCTCTTTGAGACTATTGTATCATAACCCTTTCCCTGATACAGGATGTAAATGTTGAACACAATCTTTCTGTAGGTGTCTCCAGTGACTCCATAATAGTTTGCCCCTCATTGGATGAGAAGGGGGTAGCTGCATCCCAATATGGTGACCGGCGTATGGGTGGGTGTGTAGAAAGGAAAGTAGTGGGCGTGTGGAAAGGAGTAGGTGAGTCGAAAGTGCTCTGCTATAGGTTAGACATTTTTGATTGAGTGGTGTTTTTTCTTTCGTTTCTTACGACACAACTACCGTACATTGAGCTACCGTACCGTGAGAGTTAGGACTTCTGTTTTTAAGCCAGAGGATGAGTCTAAGTCGTATTTCACTGTTAGTTTTACAAATAATTGTAGAATTTTAGTTATACAACTGGGTGTACTTGCGTTGTATGGTTGTGCAGCTGTCACCCTGATATTGGCTACTAGGTCGCTACTTTCCACACCGTTGCCGTTCATTCCCTCCCCATTGAGTGGTAGACTATGTATGCATCAAGGTGACATCTAGATGGTTATCAATGTTAGTTATTTGTTGTGTAGGCTGCTATCCTACTCAAAAATAAAATCATGTAAGAGAAAATAATGGCCACGTTAGCTACTGCCGGCGACACGACTGTGATACCGAGTAGGAAGCACTTCAAGCTTATCGACTCGTTGTGCTGCCCAATCAGCCACACAAAACGGTCTTGAGTGGCAACAAATCCGCCCAATTCACTTTCCATACACCCACTCCTTTCGACACACCTACTCGTCCCATACTCTGGTCGCCATATTGGGCTACCCATACATGCATTGGATAACAGGAATGCCAACTAGACTCTAATTTGGGGCATAGAGAATAGTGTCAAAGGTCGTAGATTAGTAGAACAGTAGTTGGATGCCCATAGTGGTTTGGGAACGCTATTTGTTCCTTGGACAGTTTGTTGCAGTAATTAGTAAGCTCTCTGGACTATGGATCTGATTTGCATCTAGCAGCCGCTTTAGTACCCATCTTCCTCAGCCTCCAAATCCTCATTATTTTGTTTCTCAGTGTTAATATAAGAAAGTTTTCATTTGAGCCCATTTGTTTTATGAATTCTCTCTGATTCCTGTCTCTATAATTCACTCATCCCAGATCCACACTCTCTGAATAAGTCATAAATCATAAACATTCCCCATCTCTCTCTGGATGAGGTGGATCTGACGGGGCGAGGCGGCGCTCCAGACGATAGCGCTCTGTATTAACGTGAATAATAGTGTTGGACAGCGCGGTAATCCTCCTGTGTGCTCAAGGCTTCACCAGGCTTTATTCAAGGGCTCAGGCCTGGCCCAGGGAGAGAGGGGGGGACTGGGGGGAGAGAGAGCACCACTGCCCCTGCCTCTCCAGCTCCACCCTTCTGGCTGTTTTCACTGGTGATCCTCCTGCTTCAAATGAGGAATGTGAGGAGTGGATGATTGGGGGGGGTCCTCTTTCTGTCTATGTGTGTGTCTGTCTGTCTGTAGGCTACACACCATAGAGCAGGGAATGCATAGTGGAGCTGCAGTCTTTTCCTAGCTTCTCGCTCCTGATGGCTGGTAGATGGTTGAAGCAATGCTTCCCTATAAGGTTCTAGGCAGTACAAATAGGAAAGCAAAGCAGCAATCAGGGCCTCTGGGCCCAACATATTCACTGGGTTGAAGATACCAGTCATGCCTTTGGAAACCAAAGCAGCCATTTTGAGCCGTATGTACAGTCAGCCAGTCAGTAAACTCACAATGTTAAAGTGTATCATTTAAAGGCGCTGCAAAATGGATGTCCATTTCCCTGTCTCCAAACGGTCTTATGTTTAGATCTGAAGGTGTTTAGAATGTGACTCTGCGGTACGTCTGGTGGATGCGTGATGATTTACTTCACACTATCCAGAGTGCTGATTTTGGAACACCTTTCATGTTGTGGTCTGTCACCGCTTTTAAACCGTATCCATGTCAGTGTGTGTAACTCAAACCCCAGTGTATCTAAAAATGGGCTGAGCACCCTTAGGTGATGGAAAGTTGTGCCACTGCCCAGAATTGAACTTCTTACTTACTAGTTAGTACTTGACCTGATAGCATGCGCAACACACACTTTCACCAATAACAGACCAATGCACACATGCATGCACTCCCTCCTCCCATGCCTCTCTGGTCAATTTTTGCAATTTATTAACATGCATTTTTGTCCTCAACTAATAGATAGCCTATTTATCTCCTCACTGCCTCTCCCCACCCAGCTCATATTATAGATATTGTATGTCTGAGAGTGGTATGCTTTTTCATTCTTTAACTCCATAGATCTTACCTGAATAGCAGAAGCAGCAGCCCAGCCGCTCTGTGGGAGTGGAACAGCAGTACTAAGAGATTTCTATCTGTTTACAGGCCAGCCGATACTTCTCCTGGCTTGTTGCAGCTGCACTGCAACGATCAATAGAGGTTTATTATTGACCTGGAGGACTCCCACACCCCTCCCTGTCTCTCTCTCTTCTCTTCTCTTCTCTTCCCCTCTCTCTCTCTCTCTCTCCCCCAGAGCAGGGCTGTTTTCTTGGCCTACTTACACAGAGCTCCCTGTTCAAACATCCAAGACACAGCAGACCAGACCAGATCACTCTCTGCATCTCAAACCTCCACATTTCTACCTCTCTCCCTGTGGCTGGAAGAGCAAGCAGCATCTCTCCATCTAAAACCCCCTTCATTTCAGACCATTTTCTTAAACCATCTCCATTTCAAAGCAGCATTAGTTTGCTTTGCCACATCCCTGTTTTCATCACCAGGGCCATTCAGCAGTTCACCACACACCTCTCCATCTCCCTCAATGGAGAGTGGTAGTGGTGTAATCCCCTGAGTCTCTTGTGTATGACTCTACATGACTTTACAGACCGGTGCTGCACTAAAGTGCAGGGTGGTTGCATGTGTTTGTGTGTAAATCAAGTCAAATCAACATTTATTGGTCGCATACACAGATTTGCAGATATTATCACAGTTGCAGCGAAATGCTTGTGTTTCCAGCTCCAGCAGTGTAGCAATGTTCCCTCACATTTTTTTCGCCACTGAGCTAATTTCAGGTCTGCTGAGCGCAAACTTGAATGTTGTGAAAATTCTGTGCAACTTCCAGCGCCATTTACTGTGAACACTGAGGCTGTACCTGCTTTAAGTTAGTTTTAACAATGACCATATAGGCTACTGTGGCTATTTGATCATAATGTAGGCCTACCATAGTGGCCTACCATCAAAAACAATGGAGAAAATGCACCCCATATAATTTTAACATGGAAATAGCTGTTCTATCATTCAGCCTACAGTAGCAGCCAATGTGTGGTGTTCAATGTAGGCCTACATTCCATGAGACTTTAAAAAAAACATACAGGGCTTGACATTAACTTCTTTATCCAAGGAGGTTACTGAAAATGTTGTGTTTGACGCAAGAAACCACTTTACAAAATAAAATGCATTATTATTCCCATACCATTATTACAGAGAATAAGATACATTTTGCTACCCTCTGCCTATTGGCTACTTAGCTTATTCAAGCCTGTCTCAAAATACAACACAGCCCCTTTAAGACAAAAAAAAAAGATGTCTAGAAATGTACACGTTTTGTGCTTTTGTAGGAAGCAATCACTCCCCTATTGCTGACTACTAATGATCTATAACAGGGCTAATAACTAACTGACTAGCAAAGGATATGAACAAAATGTGCATACGTGGCTACATGCAGCTCTCGCTTTGATCTCAGAACAGGAGCATGTACTCAGAACCGCTCATGCTGTAAACACAGTCCAGTTCAAAGATCAGGCACAGATCCATATATGGCAATGGTCTATTTGCATATAGGCCTACTGCAGCTTTGATTTGTTTATGCCACACCGGTCTGTGTAGAGTACGGGCTGAGTAGTGTGTGTCAATGCTATAGAATCCTACTCCGATGCGTTCTGCCTACAACAAAATCTTTTGCATAGTTTGTTTTGTTGCATTGAAAGTGGCTACAGTAAAGGTAAACGTTGATAGTGTTAACAGGGAAAACTCTAGAACAGAGTTCACCAACCTTTTCTGAGTCAAGATCACTTTCTGAGTCAAAATGCAAGCCGAGATCTACCGCTCCGATTGTTTTTTTTTAACATGACTTAAAAAACGTAAGCCTGTGCAACATTAACCAATTTAAAACAGTACTGTAGCAGTGAGGTTTGTGCAGTAAGCTATGGCCCAATACATTATCAGCGCATATTGGATTTGCTTGAATTGCCCTGCCAATTCTTTGTTCTTCAGGTCGTTTAAAAATATATATATTTGGGGGCCTCCCGGGTGGCGCAGTTGTCTAGGGCACTACATCCCAGTGACTCTGGGTTCGCGCCCAGGCTCTGTCGCAGCCGGCCACGACCGGGAGGTCCGTGGGGCGACGCACAATTGGCCTAGCGTCGTCCGGGTTAGGGAGGGTTTGACCGGTAGGGATATCCTTGTCTCATCGCGCACCAGCGACTCCTGTGGCGGGCTGGGCGCAGTGCACGCTAACCAAGGTCGCCAGGTGCACGGTGTTTCCTCCGACACATTGGTGCGGCTGGCTTCCGGGTTGGATGCGCGCTGTGTTAAGAAGCAGTGCGGCTTGGTTGGGTTGTGTTTCGGAGGACGCATGGCTTTCGAGCTTCGTCTCTCCCGAGCCCGTACGGGAGTTGTAGCGATGAGACAAGATAGTAACTCCTAACAATTGGATACCACGAAATTGGGGAGAAAAGGGGGTAAAATTAAAATATATATATATAATAAATAAATAAATAAATAAGATATATACATTTGAAAATTTGAGGTAGGCTACATGATCACACTGGTAATAGAGCCATTGTTGTATTACTTGTGAAGCACAGCTGAGTGAGCATACATTTAAATAATTTGCTTTTTGTTTCAATTTTACTGGGCTGATGGTGCCTGCATCTGTCAGTGGAGGGAGAGAGCAGCAGACTGAGGAGGGACTGAGGAGAGAGCAGCAGACTGAGGGTCCGCCTCTCAACAGCCCTCCACTCTCCCTTTCCTGCACTGACACTGACCAAAAATGGACACAGACCAAAAAGGGACTCTGTCTTCCAGATGATGGCGAAACTCGAGTTGCACCGCATTATTTCTGCCTCATGCACAAATTCATGTTGTTACTCCTATGAACAGAGAAAGTGAAATATTCCTTGATATTAAAAAAGACCCAACTGCAGTCTTGTTGTAGCGCTGAGTGGAAATGGGAAGAACGTGCATTTTATGGCTTATAAAGGTGTTGAATACAAAGTGTTGACAGTGCTGAGTAAGAATTTAAGCATGAACTCACTCATAAAAACAGCAGCTCTTTGCTGTACTCATTGACAGTCTCTCTCTAATCATTGTTTTAAACATTTTGAAATCTCATTTGTTTGTAGATTTCTTATGCCTGCTATACGTTACTGCAGACACGGTAATCTGAGGCATCCGATTGGCCAGCGGTAAGCTTAAAGTACACCCTTTGCTCTCAGGGCCCACTGGGAAGACAGAGTTTGTACCTTCAGACACATGAAATGGTTCAAAATCGCAACCTTTTGCCTAACTGGCACACAGAGCAGCTGAATCGGGTACACCTACCGCCAAACAGCCCAGAGGAATAAAAAAAAGATAGAACACAAGGCTTTAATATTGGGTTTTTTACATAAAGGTTTGGTGGTCGACTAGGAATGCCTTGGAGATTGACCAATCGATCCCGATAGACTGGTTGGTGACTACTGCTCTAGAATGTTGAGTGAAGTTCAATCTCGTGCTTCTCTCTGTGGGCTGATATTTCTGCGTGGCTGCACACGCACAGCTTAGAGGGAACATTGCAGTATAGTAATAATACCTAAAAAAAACTCAACCATATGCACATAATCCAAAAAGAAATACATTTAGAAATATCAGAACGAGACATGTCAAAGTCCGGAAAATAACTATACAGTACTAGTCAAAAGTTTGGACACACCTACTCATTCAAGGGTTTTTCTATATGTTTACTATTTTCTACATTGTCAAAATAATAGTGAAGACATCAAAACTATGAAATATGGAATCACACATATGGAATCATGTAGTAACCAAAAAAGTATTAAACAAATCAAAATATATTTGAGATTCTTCAAAGTAGCCACCCTTTTCTTTGATGACAGCTTTGCACACTCTTGGCATTCTCTCGACCAGTTTCATGAGGTAGTCACCTGGAATGCATTTCAATTAACAGGTGTGCCTTGTTAAAAGTTAATTTTGGTGACTTATTTCCTTCTTAATGCATTTGAGCCAATCAGTTGTGTTGTGACAAGGTAGGGGGATGGGGGTATACAGAATATAGCGCTATTTGGTAAAAGACCAAGCCCATATTATGGCAAGAACAGCTCAAATAAGCAAAGAGAAACTACAGTCCATCATTACTTCAAGACATGAAGGTCAGTCAATACGGAAAAGTGCAGTCGCAAAAACCATCAAGCGCTATGATGAAACTGGCTCTCATGAGGACCGCCACAGGATAGGAAGACCCAGAGTTACCTCTGCAGCAGAGGACACGTTCATTAGACTTACCAGCCTCAGAAATTGCAGCCCAAATAAATGCTTCACAGAGTTCAAGTTACAGACACATCACAACATCAACTGTTCAGAGGAGACTGTGAATCAGGCCTTCGTGGTCAAATTCCTGCAAAGAAACCACTACTGAAGGACAACAATAATAAGAAGAGACTTGCTTGGGACAATAAACACGAGCAATGGACATTAGACCGGTGGAAATCTGTCCTTTGGTCTGATGAGCCAAATTTGAGATTTTTGGTTCCAACCGCTGTGTCTTTGTGAGACGCAGAGTAGATAAACGGATGATCTCCGCATGTGTGGTTCCCACAGTGAAGCATGGAGCAGGAGGTGTGATAGTGTGGAGGTGCTTTGCTGGTGACACTGTCAGTGATTTATTTAGAATTGAAGGCACACTTAACCAGCATGGCTACCATAGCGTTCTGCAGTGATACGCCATCCCATCTGGTTTCCGCTTAGTGGGACTATCATTTGTTTTAAATGTCAGGAATTGTGAAAAACTGAGTTTACTGTATATACAGTTGAAGTCGGAAGTTTACATACTACACCTTAGCCAAATACATTTAAACTCAGTTTTTCACAATTCCTGACATGTAATCCTATTAAAAATTCCCTGTCTTAGGCCAGTTAGGATCACCACTTTATTTTAAGAATGTGAAATGTCAGAATAATAGTAGAGAGAATGATTTATTTCAGCTTTTATATCTTTCATCACATTCCCAGTGGGTCAGAAGTTTACATACACTCAGTTAGTATGTGGTAGCATTGCCTTTAAATTGTTTAACTTTGGTCAAACGTTCTGGGTAGCCTTCCACAAGCTTCTCACAATAAGTTGGGTGAATTTTGGTCCATTCCTCCTGACAGCTGGTGTAACTGAGTCAGGTTTGTAGGCCTCCTTGCTCGCACACGTTTTTTCAGTTCTGCCCACAAATTTTCTATAGGATTGAGGTCAGGGCTTTGGGATGGCCACTCCAATACTTTGACTTTGTTGTCCTTAAGCTATTTTGCCACAACTTTGGAAGTATGCTTGGGGTCATTGTCAATTTGGAAGACCCATTGGCGACCAAGCTTTAACTTCCTGACTGATGTCTTGAGATGTTGCTTCAATATTTCGACATAATTTTCCATCCTCATGATGCCATCTATTTTGAAGTGCACCAGTCCCTCCTGCAGCAAAGCACCCCCACAAAATTATGCTGCCACCTCCCCGTGCTTCATGGTTGGGATGGTGTTCTTCGGCTTGCAAGCCTCCCCCTTTTTGCTCCAAACATAACGATGGTCATTATGGCTAAATGGTTATATTTTTGTTTCATCAGACCAGAGGAAAAAGTACAAAAAGTACAATCTTTGTCCCCATGTGCAGTTGCAAACCATAGTCTGGCTTTTTATGGCGATTTTAGAGCAGTGGCTTCTTCCTTGCTGAGCAGCCTTTCAGGTTATGTCGATATAGGACTCGTTTTACTTTTACGTTTTACTTATTCTTCCAGCATCTTCACAAGGTCCTTTGCTGTTGTTCTGGGATTGATTTGCACTTTTCGCACCAAAGTACATTTATCTCTAGGAGACTGAGCGGTATGACGGCTGCATGGTCCCATGGTGTTTATACTTGCGTACCATTTATACTTGTGTACCGTTTGTACAGATGAATATGGTACATTCAGGTGTTTGGAAATTGCTCCCAAGGATGAACCAGACTTGTGGAGGTCAACAATTTTTTTTCTGAGGTCTTGGTTGATTTCTTTTGATTTTTCCCATGATGTCAAGCAAAGATGCACTGGGTTTGAAGGTAGGCCTTGAAATACATCCACAGGTACACCTCCAATTGACTCAAATGATGTCAATTAGCCTATCAGAAGCTTCTAAAGCCATGACATAATTTTATGGAATTTTCCAAGCTGTTTAAAGGCACAGTCAACTTAGTGTATGTAACCTTCTGACCCACTGGTATAGTGATACAGTGAATTATAAGTGACATAATCTGTAAACAATTGTTGGAAAAATTACTTGTGTCATGCATAAAGTAGATGTCCTAACCGACTTGCCAAAACTATAGTTTGTTAACAAGAAATTTGTGGAGGGGTTGAAAAACGAGTTTTAATGACTCCAACCTAAGTGTATGTAAACTTCCGACTTCAACTGTGTATATGTATATATACATAAGTTTATGTCTACATGTAAGAAAAGCAACCAAACCATATGGTGGGCTAATTCATAGCACTAGAGATTGATTGGTTTGGTTCTGTTATCTGGAATGCAGTGCTTCTACATTAATTCCTCCTCTGCGCTGGTCCTCTTGTCTCTTCTCTCCCCCTTAGTGTGTGTGTGTCTCTGGGAGTGGGCTGGAGTGGTATGCAGCTACTGTATGTCACCCCACTGTGTGTGTGTGTGTGTGCGCACGCACTGTAGCTCATACGGGGATGGTTATAACGTCACATTCCAATAATCATCCTGTGATGAATCGTTGTCTCTGCTAACTCAATGATTAGCATAATTAACATAAGTATCGTGACATGCATTACTGGTTCGATCAATAATGCCTTATTGTAGATGCAATAGCATGTTAACACTGTGGGACCTAATAATGCTAGAGATTTACTTGCTGAGATAGAGAGAGTATGAGGCAGTCTTAGTAAGCTGCATGGACAGTTAGCTCTTAGTTTGTATGTGTGTGTGTGTGTGTTTATGCCTCCAGCTTTGGGACAAGGGGTTCTTTATTGCAACCGTCTGGGCTTGGGGGACGGGACAAGGGGTCCAGGTGCATGCACCCCTAAAGGGGTCTAGGTTTTTGGTCACTCGAGGACTCCATACAATTCCAATGTCCAGGACATAGGTTTGGTTAAGTTTAAATTTTAAAACAATCCTAATGTGACTTGGATTAAAGGATAAGCGCCTAGACTGGTGCAAGAAATATGGTGGAAGGAAACTCTCTTTCCCACGTTTACACCAATCCAATGCTTTTTTAACTTTAGTAGTAGATGTAAGAAGAATCAAGTACCTCAACCAATCAATATTTTCTGGTTCATCTTGAAGAAGACTCTGCGTTCCATAGAGGTGGTCATTCGGTATGCCAAACCTGATGACAAGGTTCATTCATCAAGGCACGTTAGCGATAGCAATAGGCACGTTAGCGATAGGGAATAAACCAGCAAAAGATATTAATTTTCACTAACCTTCATAAACCTTCATCAGATGACAGTCCTATAACATCAGGTTATACATACACTTATGTTTTGTTCGAAAATGTGCATATTTAGAGCTGAAATCAGTGGTTATACATTGTGCTAACGTAGCATCTTTTTCCCAGAATGTGCGGATATTTTTATGACACTCCAACTATTCTGACCAAATAACTATTCATAAACGTTACTAGAAAATACATGTTGTATAGGAAATGATAGATACACTAGTTCTTAATGCAATCGCCGTGTTAGAATTCTAAAAATAACTTCATTACGACATCCAGCTTAGGTATAGCGAGAGAGTGCCCAAACTCTGGGCGCAAACGACTATTTCACATGTTCGACAGATATATGAAATAGCATCATAAAATGGGTCCTACTTTTGATGATCTTTCATCAGAATGTTGTACAAGGGGTCCTTTGTCGGGAACAATCGTTGTTTGGATTTAGAATGTCCTCTTCTCCAGTCAATTAGCACGGAAAGCTAGCAAAGTGGCGCTAAGCTCTCCTTCCTGAACAAAGGCACACAACGCAACACGCCTAACGTCCCGAATAAATTTCAATAATCTAATAAAACTATATTGAAAAAACATACTTTACGATGATATTGTCACATGTATCAAATAAAATCAAAGCCGGAGATATTAGTCGTCCATAACGACAGCTTATCAGAAGGCAAATCCAGGTCTCTTCTCGCGCTCTCCAGAAAACAGGAAACTGGTGACACGTCATGCCAAGAGCTATTATTCGACCCCAGATCAAGTTACACACTCAATTTCTTCTCTCACTGCTTGTCGACATCTAGTGGAAGACGTATGAAGTGCATGTATTCTAATAAATATCAAGGACATTAATAGGCAGGCCCTAGAACAGTGCATCGATTTCAGATTTTCCACTTCCTGTCAGGAAGTTTGCTGCAAAAGGAGTTCTGTTTTACTCACAGATATAATTCAAACGGTTTTAGAAACTAGAGTGTTTTCTACATTTACATTTACATTTAAGTCATTTAGCAGACGCTCTTATCCAGAGCGACTTACAAATTGGTGCATTCACCTTATGATATCCAGTGGAACAACCACTTTACAATAGTGCATCTAACTCTTTTAAGGGGGAGGGGGGGGTTAGAAGGATTACTTTATCCTATCCTAGGTATTCCTTAAAGAGGTGGGGTTTCAGGTGTCTCCGGAAGGTGGTGATTGACTCCGCTGACCTGGCGTCGTGAGGGAGTTTGTTCCACCATTGGGGTGCCAGAGCAGCGAACAGTTTTGACTGGGCTGAGCGGGAACTGTACTTCCTCAGAGGTAGGGAGGCGAGCAGGCCAGAGGTGGATGAACGCAGTGCCCTTGTTTGGGTGTAGGGCCTGATCAGAGCCTGAAGGTACGGAGGTGCCGTTCCCCTCACAGCTCCGTAGGCAAGCACCATGGTCTTGTAGCGGATGCGAGCTTCAACTGGAAGCCAGTGGAGAGAGCGGAGGAGCGGGGTGACGTGAGAGAACTTGGGAAGGTTGAACACCAGACGGGCTGCGGCGTTCTGGATGAGTTGTAGGGGTTTAATAGCACAGGCAGGGAGCCCAGCCAACAGCGAGTTGCAGTAATCCAGACGGGAGATGACAAGTGCCTGGATTAGGACCTGCGCCGCTTCCTGTGTGACTTCTATTCAATAGTAATAATAATATGCATATTGTACGAGCAAGAATTGAGTACGAGGCCGTTTAAATTGGGCACGATTTTCCCCCAAAGTGAAAACAGCGCCCTCTGTCCTCAACAGGTTAAGCTATATTTCTGAAGAACTGGTTGAGATGCTTGCTGGATTCAACGTGCTGGAATCTTGCTGGTGTCCTGCTGCTCCACTGCTGTACTCTCTAATTTGCTGAAGTACAAAAGACTCTGCTTCCCTCATCAGTGGCTCCATCTCTGTTGAGAGAGACTTGGGTCCATCAGGCAAGCTGCTCCAGGGGTTGAATCAAAGTTAGCTGCCAGATGATTCAGTATGCATGCAAAGCGCTCACTCAGTGACTTCAGGAGGACCTGTGCCAACTGTTCTACAACAGTAGTTGACTGCAAGTGTGCCTCAAGGTTGAGAAGGCAAGGCACCGCAACTGGCTGTCAGTTTGAAGTTGGTCGGTGTGGATTGCAAACGACTCCAGCAACTTCACAAGCTGCTCTAGCTTGGCCCAATCACACTCTGTGCTCGCCCTCAGATTTTCTTACCTGTTAGCTACTGATACCAAGTGATACTGATGCACTAGCTAGGCATATTTGAAACACCGGCATCTACTGGCAGCATTTACCTGCCAGATTCAGAAGCTCGAAAACCCCATTAGAAATAAAAGCTTAACACCATTACATTTTTGCCCAAAGTCTAGAAGAAATAAACTAAAACTAAACATAATTTATGATCTATTTTATTTTACGATTTTTATTTTTTGCATGTTTGCATTGGCTTATTGATACACACAGAAAAATATTAATGTATATGTGTTCGAGAGCCTGTGTGTGTGTGTGTGTGTGTGTGTGTGTGTGTGTGTGTGTGTGTGTGCTGGTCCAGGATGACTATACTCCCCTGGTATTTCCTGAGGGAAGTGGCTTTCTGGGCTACGTCTAATCTTGCTTTCATCTTCCTCAGACACGAGACGCTGAACGACACACTTCCTATACTCTAATGCTTTTTCAACTTTGAACTCTTTTTCAGTTTTCTAGTTTGGTGTGTTCTGTACTTGATAGCACTGCTTTTGTGTTCTGTTGCGTTCTTTGTTTGTATTGATTTCCTCCTATTGTGTGTTGGCTTCTGTGTGTTTCTTGTAGTTCCACTCCAAGTCTAATGGGCACGTTCTATTGGCTACTACATAAACAACAGACTGACACATTAATACTAGTTGTCATCACCATCACTGATATCATTGCCTCCATGACTTTTAACGTCACTATCGTCGTCATCAGTAGCAGCACTGTCATCATTGCCAATATGACTACACTTATTTTCCATTTGTTCACCTTAATGTCCCTTTCCTCTACTCTGGTGAAGACACACTGCTGCCCCCCTCTCTACTGCTCTCAGTCAGAACAAACACCCCTCCCATCCCCCATCTCTGCCTCCAGTCAAACACAACAACAGAAATCGAAAATAGTCTCACAGAACACTCATAGGTCCTCCTCTCACAGCATCTGTACTAACTAGTCCCAGTCGGTCCTGGACTGTCAAGATTATTTACTGCATATCAGCATAATTCATGTTCCTCTATTTGTTGCCATTTGTAGAACAAGAGGTGAGGTAAGATAGTTGGGGATGGGGGTTGGGTTTTGGTTTGGGAGGTTGACCAGACAGGAAGCCAAATTGTGCTCTGGTCCTTTAATGAGGACTCCAGATGAACCCCCTGTGTGCTGGGGTCAGAGGGCAGAGGTCAGATTCTCATAAGTATTATCTTATGAACTGGTCCCCATCGTCCTAGAAGGCTTCATTACCACATCTCCTTCCCTTGGTGATTACTGATAGGTGAAGGGGTAAGAAGGCTGAAGGAAAAGAGGCCTTCGAGACTGTTATGGAGGAAGTCACTCCAAAATTATCTGCTTGTGGTCAAAGATGCAGGTTTTCCACAGTCAACTGAGACGGTGGATTTTTAAATTTAAATGAAACACAGAAGCCAGTGTTTCCCCGATATTCATTTAGCAGCGGCTGGTAAGTAGAAAACAGTGCAAGATTTTGGCAGTTAAGCCCATCCCTTTAAGATCAGAGTGACAAGTTACAACCTATATCTTTAGCAAACAGAGTGAGCAGTGGTGCAAATGAGAGCCAGGATTGCACAGCCACTGTGTGTTCTTTATCATCTCCCTACAGTGCAGTGGCATGAATCAGTTATATTTCCGATGGTGTCAACATAATTTTGCCACCTGCTGAAATCTGTTATATTTGATTTTATATACTTACTATATTTGACTGTGACTAGATGCAGCTGGGGAAGGGAACTCATGGAAAAAAGAAATACTCACATGGCTGGGGTATTATTGTCCTTTGTGTGTGCGTGTGTGTGTGTGCGCGCGCCTGCGCCTGTTTGTGTGTGCACCTGTGTGTTAGGCAGATAGAGGGCAGACACAAGGCTGTGTGTCTGTGGAGTAGAGGAACCTGAGCAGATGATGTCATAGTGGAGTGGGCCTCCTGTGATTGGTCTGGGTGCTGCCGATATCACCTCTCTCACCTTGGAGAGGACACACACACACACACACACACACTTCTACACATACTCCTAAACACACACAAACACACACACTTCTACACACACTCCTAAACACAAACACACGTCCACAAATGCACACACGCACACATGCAAGCACATACACAGCTTTGAGAGTGAACTGGTTGGGTGCCAATCACTTGTGGGTTATTTAACTTCAAAGAGGCCTGAAACCAAACCTCACGATGGAGGGATGGAGTAAAAGAGAGTGAATGAGAAACAACTCATTGAGACAAGCCAAAGGCTGACACTGACATCATGACAGGTAGTGATGAATTCTGATCTCCAGTCAGGGGCGCCTATACCAACCCTCCTTACCATATGCACCCAGTCACCCTCAGGCCCTGTGTGTTAGTCTAGGGGTGTGTGTGTGTGAATCTGGATAACCGCTAAGATCCGCAGAAACACTTGGCCCTCAGCCTCTTTCTTTCTTTGCTCCCTCTTATTCCCCATCTCCCTCTATCTCCCTCTTCTCCCACGCCACCTCTGCACGCCCACGTCTCTCTCACACACTCATGTACTTGAAATTGCTAAAAAGCCCTTGGAGGGAGAAAATGTGTTCTACAAATTCTCAAGGTGAGGAAATAAGGCTAGACTGATTAGGCAATAAGCACTGGATATTTATTGTGTGTGTCTGCATGCTCATACTGTGAGTGTGTGCTTCATGTGTTGTACGTGTGTGTGTGTCTGAGTGTATGGTGTTTGCCCAGAGTGAAAGAGCCCAGTGGTCAACCTCCATCAGGTTCCAATAAACAGCAGCATCCATCTTCCTCCAGCATGTGTGGCCATTACACCAGCTCTGCTGAGTCATCCATTACCCCCTGACATACACACACACAGGTGTGTGTCCATTACAGTCCCCAGAAAGCAACACAGCAAGTGACAGAAGAGAGTGATAGAAGCCATTTACTGGTCTTCAGCCAACCCTTCTCACACTGTGGTTAGTGATGCACCGATATGACATTTTTGGCCGATACCGATATCTGATATTTTCCTTGCAAAAAAAAAAAACTATACGAAAACCGATATTTACAATTTTAGCAGCCTTTTAAGCATTCTAGTACAGTTAAATAGTTAACACACACATGGACGCAGCGGTCTAAGGCACTGCATCTCAGTGCAAGAGGCGTCACTACAGTCCCTGGTTCAAATACAGGCTGTATCACATCCGGCCGTGATTGGGAGTCCCATAGGGCTTGCCACAATTGGCCCAGTGTCGTCCGGGTTTGGCCGGGGTAGGCCGTCATTGTAAATAAGAATTTGTTCTTAACTGACTTTCCTAGTTAAATAAAGGTTACACACACACACACACAAACACACACACCACACTGACCAAAATGTTATTTTGTTGGCATTTACGTATGTCCCCATTACCAGTAAAACACAATAAAAACCTATTTCTTTCACTTACTTGCTGTACTGTTTCGTTGTTCATTTGTTCAGTCGTTTCATTCTCAACCAGGATTTCTATGGAACGCCGTTTGGGTCTTTGCTATGGAACGCCGTTTGGGTCTTTGCATGTCAAAAAAGATACACGTCAATAACACTATTTGACGTGTCAAATAAACTTATTGACCAATCAGGACCTGAATATGACTTCATGTCACATACTAATTTAATGCGTTCATACATTTTTTACGAAGTTATTACTCAGTGATTACACTATCACTTGTACTTCATGTCACAACGATTCATCGATACGTATGCTATGGTGCTGGTAAAGTTGTCTCGCGCACCTACAGTGCTGGTCATAAAAAAAGCTAGCTAGCTCATGGGTGCAAACAATGTTCTTCCCAAAAAAACATAGCAAAGCGACAATCTGTTTCAGTAGCTGTAGTTGGCTAGCTAACTATATAGCTAGGTGTCATCGTCTAAAATAACCCTAATTTATAAGACAGTTCTTATTTGATTAATGGTGGTCGGGCCCATCTATGTGAAGCTAGCCACAATAAGGATTAGCCACAATAGTGGACTTTGCGGTTAGCCTTCAAAACAAAAGTATGTCATTGACGGTGATGCAAATTAATACAAATAGTAGAATTATGCCATAGTTTAATAGATCATGCTAAACGAGGTTGGAATGTTATATAAAATCAACAATAGACAATCATTTGTTAATTTGACAAAAATCTGTTGAAATCACACTGGATGTATTATACTTTACAATTGCATTGGGGGCATACTTATTTCACTGTACATCCTTACCTATGGATTGTGGCTCAATGACATGGGGTATCAGTCTACTCAGTGACACCCAGAGAACATTAGCATCGTAGCTCTTATTGCGGGACTCTGAAACAACTGTGAATTGAGCCACATTTATTGTCAACCTATGTGTATTGAACACTATCCAGAGGAAAAACAATGCCGCGTGGATGTTTTGGAGTCTGATAGCTCTGAGTAGACTGTTACCCCA
The DNA here is from genome assembly GCF_016432855.1 of Salvelinus namaycush. NCBI lineage: Eukaryota > Metazoa > Chordata > Actinopteri > Salmoniformes > Salmonidae > Salvelinus > Salvelinus namaycush. Next base: position 26,234,885 of record NC_052319.1, on the reverse strand, counting down.
TTTCATTGATCTCCAATCCTTAGGTAAGCTGTACAGTGCAATATGAATGTCAATACACACATTAGGCTGACTGGGGAGGTGATTTCACACAGTCACAGTCCCGCAATAAGAGCTACAACGCTAATATTTGCGTAAACTCTTCACAGTTGTGTTCTGTGGGTGTCACCGAGTAGACTGATACCCCATTTCATTGCTTCACATTTCAACCTTGTTTAACATTATCTAGTCTAAATATGGCATGAGTCCACCAATTGTAACCTTCTGCATCACTTTCAAAGAGGTACTTTTTATTTTGAAGGCAAACCGCAAATTCCACTATTGTGCCTAATCCTTATTGTGGCTAGCTTCACAACACATAACCCGGTCAGGTCGAGCCTCACTAGCCAGATGAAGCTCGCTGGCTGCTATTTATTTTCATGAACTGAAGTTCAATTTCAATAGGTGAACAAGTGGCTACCTTGCTAATACTTACTCACAAGAATTCCTAAATCATTGCTAAGAATAGTGAAAATGACTGCAGTTTCTACTGGTCATTGTTTTCAGGCTGGTTGTATTGGTGCTATCTAGGTACCAAGCTAAAGCTAGCTAGCTACCCCAGAAGTTGCGGTCAAACAAATAATGCTTTGTTACCAACGTTCGTGGCCGGTGTTTGCTTGTTTGCAGACTTTTTTGTTCAGCTTTGACAGTGCTACTGATAGTTGTTCAGCTTTGACAGTGCTACAGAACACACAACATTCTATAATAGAACTGTGTTATTTGACGTCTCAAATTAAAAGCGTATTTAACGTGTCAAATAGTGTTATTTGACGTGTATCTTTTTTGACACGCAAAGACCCAAACGGCGTTCCCTAGTATGTCGGGAAGCTAAGAGTAGTGACTCTATTACTCTGTAACTCTGGTAGGGCAACATCTGAACAATAGCGCACTTGGTAACGTTAGTGTGTACCGGTGGTCGACCAGTCGAGAAAGCCAACATCACCCACGACAGAGGACGGTTGATTGTCAATGGCAATGAATTCCATTATCTTGGCGTTAATGGATTTTGCCCTTGAGTTGTCTCACTGAAATGTTCTTACTCTTTCAAATGACTGCTTGACTTGTTGACTGCTCGATCTACACAGCAGACATTGTGGGCTAGGTTAGGAATGCTGTGTTGCACGTGTAGCGCAAAATTTTACATGGCGTCATTACGTCATGTACCTACGTTATATAGGTATGCACGTCAGCTTTGACATCGGTTTTGCACATCGGCGTTAAACTAGACTTCTGGCCGATACCGATGTTGGCATTTTTAGCTAATATCGTCCGATTCCGATATGTTCACCGATATATTGTGCATCCCTAACTGTGATGGTTTCATCAAGGTAATACCATTGCTGTTAGATGACCATTCTACACTATTGTTGAAAGACCATTTCAAGGCATGAACATCATATGAACAGTATAGGAATTATAAACCTGCAATTTAGATTTATCTAGGTACCGGTATGCAACAGTGATGGGACTTTTCCTGTTATGCTTACAGGCTGCTCTTTGTGTTGTACCTATGTGTGTTTGTGTGAATGTGGACTGGTGAGACATTCTTTAATCCCCACAGTCATTAGACAGATCACCAGATTAGATTACCCCCTCTCCCAGACAGAATCCCTCAGGACCACAGCTGCCTTACCCCCTGACATTAAACAGGGCAATAGGCAGTCCATTCTGTTTGATTGGGGGTTGTGAGGGTTTGTGAGTGCGTGGTTCATTTATGGGGCCTTGCTGAGATTTCTTGTCTGGTGTATCCCTGGGCAGCCAAGGGTGGAGTGTTAAAGTCTGTCTGGTAGCTGGCAGTGTCCTCGTGGGGTGCTGTGCGGTCCTGTGTTGCTGCAGCTTGGTTGAGTTCCCTGCCCTAAGTGGGGTGTCTTTGTCAGTGCCTGAGTAATTTTAAATACGCATCTCGACTCAGGCAGGGTTGCCAAGTGCTGAGGATGGGGACACACACACTAGACCTGTCACTCCTCTCCTTCTTTCCTTCAGCCTTCTCTCCTCCCTATCGTTAAAAATGTGGTAGGACACGTTGTCATGGTGACTGTTGCATGCAGGGCACTGAAAAGACTAAGCAGACTGGCGCTGAGAAACAGACCCCCAAACTCAGCACTGACATATGGCCCATACAACTGTCATGACTATGGGATTCTCTGTCTTTTCATTCTCCATCTCTCTCTCTTATATCTAGCTTACTGTATTCTATTCAGCATTTGATTCTGATTTGCAAGGAGTTTTTTTATTGAGGTTGTGAACTCATGTCTTTCTTTGCTCTAGTCATCCTTTTAGTCTGCTCGTGCTCCCAGTCAGACCAGCAAAGCCCTGTAACCCCCCCATTAACCACCTCCCTTACTATTCCGCTACTTCCTCTGTTAACAGAAAATATTATGTCATTGAAGATTGCAATGGTTAGAATGATTTACATTCTGAGGTAACTAAAGACTAGCATGGGGCTGTAAAGATGGACGTAAAGATGATATCTGCATTATAGTTTCCATGATTATCATGTGAAGTGTCCACTCATGGTTAGGAATGAAAGAATCACCAGTACTGTGTCTGGAATCAAGCACTCAAGCTCTTTCTGACTGAAACTACGTCACTTGGATACTTTGCATATCAGGGCTGAAATTATGTTGTTCACTCATCTCACTCTCTGTCTCTCTCCCGGTCTCTCTCTCTGTCTTTGTCTCTTTCTCTGTCTGTCTCTGTCTCTGTCTCTCCCGGTCTCTCTCTCTGTCTTTGTGTCTCTTTCTCTGTCTCTCTCTGCAGGGCCGACATGTCAAGACAGGGCAACTGGCGGCCATCAAGGTCATGGATGTCACAGAGGTAAGCCTTCGCTCGATTGGGAGAGTTTTGTGTGTGATATAACAGAGCGCTGGTTTGACTGGCAATCACATTCACTTCCATTCATTAGGAGTTCCATGTTGGTTCCCAGTGCTCATATACTACTACTTCCTGAATAATCCAGGGATTTATGACATCACTGTCTAATCCTTTATTGGACTTATTTTAGACTTTATATTCCCTCCAATAGGCTCCTCAGAGGAACATTTCCTTTTTAAGAACCAAAGGAGTAGATAGTAAAATTACATCCCATGTCAGACCTGGTGTCAAGACCAAATCGGGTTAGAAGCTGGGATCACAGAATAGTACTTGACTCAAGGTTCCAGCTATGTTTGATCATAAATACTCTATAGCCACCCACATTATAGCCCATGTAGATTTGGGACATATCCCAAGTCGATTTTTATTGCATCTGAGGCCCTAGATATGTCTTAAATATAACCAAAACACAAATAGCTGGATAGTAGTAGTTGCCAAGATTAACCTCCACCGCCCCCCTGCTCTCTCTCCTTTCCTCAATTCCCCTAGTCAATATTTTCCCTCCTAAAATAGCTATAATATCAGGTTTATATGAATGTAGGGCTTCAACCTCCGTAGTATTTTTCCTCTTCATGCCACAAAGCTGAGTTTGTGTTTGGAGCTGGATGGAGTGAATAGCTAGCTTTTCACGTGGCGCTGACTGGTAAGACACTTCAGGAGAGCGGTCACTTCCGCTAGCAAGACAGAGGTCCGGAGTTCGTGCCAGGTATGGGCTGAATCGGGAGGAAGTGGTACTCAATAAGCAAGCAGCGTGACATCCTTTAGAACTGCGTATTCAGATCATCTGGGGTCTTATGTTACGGGGTGAAAACTGTTTTCATGGGCACACAAATCCAAAATGATGCATGCGATTGCAAAATCGAATGCTTCAAACCTTAAAGAGTTTGACTTACCTTGCATAATACTTGTTGGATGCGAATTTGGTGTCCAACTGATTTATTATTTTCACATATCGTCATCTGATCCAGGAAGGAATTTTCCGAATGACACTTGAACTTGAATTTGGAGCTCAGAAAGTACTGGAATAAGCCTACCTTGAAAATTTGACATTTTGGTGCTTGAAAAGTCCTCCTGCTCCCTTATAATTATTCGTGATTACATTTTGTGTCAGTTTTTGTGAGAGATGTGGCCACTTTCGATTGTTTCCCGCCGCTTCAGTTGAAGCGTGTTGCAGTACTCTGTTTCGGTAAAATCATGTGCGTTTATTATGAGGATGACATCTGTTGGCTTCAACATGGCTTACCATTCAAATCCTTTCATTAAAAAAGGAACCTGGTTTTTGGACACTTTCTCAATATAAAAACAACAATGGTGAGATTCAAATAGTGAGATTAATACCACTATTCATGGGTTATTATATGTACCTGCGTCGGCAACTGGGCTACAGACAAATCGCCATGCATACATCCAATCTATTTAGTCAGGCAATGTCCATATTGTTCTCACACATTTTTTTATGTCATACTTTGAATATAAATGCATTGGCAAAGCCTAAAAAAGGCATTATTCTTAAAGTGGTAATAAAAAAATAGCATGCTTTTTGGGGGAAGGTGGGGGATTCAATATTAGGCCATATGTAAGTGATACTATTGTATAACATTGAGGTAAGTGAAAATAACAATTAAGTGCTTGAAAAAGTCCCTGAAAGGCCTTGAATTCGACTTGCCAATGTCTGTATGAACCCTGCTTAAAGAATGTATAGTCCTAGGTCTATGTTGTTGTATAGGTGGCGTTATGGGCCGATTTCCTCTAAGTATACATGTGGAACTGCATAAAAATATTTTTTATTTTTGTTTCAAACCATTTTGAAATGTTTATCCCAATGTCACACATTGGCCCCATTTATTTATAGAAAGACCCGTATACATGTGACGAGTGACCCATGACCCCAACATATAGTGCCCTCTAGTGTACAAAACAAGTAGAAATAACCCTTGACAGACAACATATAATACCAGTCAAAAGTTTGGACACACCTACTCATTCCTGGCTTTTTCTTTATTTTTACTATTTTTGACACATAAAATAATAGTGAAGATATCAACACTATGAAATAACCCATATGGAATCATGTAGTAACCAAAAAAGTGTTAAACAAATCAAAATATATTTTATATTTGAGATTCTTCATAGTAGCCACCCTTTGCCTTGATGACAGCTTTGCACACTCTTGGCATTCTCTCAACCAGTTTCACGAGGTAGTCACCTGGAATGCATTTCAATGAACACGTGTGCCTTGTTAAAAGTTAATTTGTGGAATTTCTTTACTTAATGTGTTTGAGCCAATCAGTTGTGTTGTGACAAGGTAAGGGTAGTATACAGAAGATAGCCCTATTTGGTAAAAGACCAAGTCCATATTATGGCAAGAACAGTTCAAATAAGCTTAGAGAAACGACAGTCCATCAATAGTTTAAGATATGAAGGTCAGTCACTATGGAAAATGTCAAGAAATTTGAAAGTTTCTTCAAGTGCAGTCGCAAAAACCATTAAGCGCTATGATGAAACCGCGTCTCATGAGGATCGCCACAGGAAAGGAAGACCCAGAGTTACCTCTGCTGCTTAGGATAACTTCATTAGAGTTAACTGCACCTCCGATTGCAGCCCAAATAAATGCTTCACAGAGTTCAAGTAACAGACACATTGCAACATCAACTGTTCAGAGGAGACTGCGTGAATCAGGCCTTCATGGTCAAATTGCTGCAAAGAAACCACTACTAAAGGACACCAATAATAAGAAGAGACTTGCTTGGACCAAGAAACACGAGCAATGTACATTAGACCGGTGGAAATCTGTCCTTTGAGTCCAAATCTGAGATTTTTGGTTCCAACCGCCGTGTCTTTGTGAGACGCAGAGTAGGTGAACAGATGATCTCCGCATGTGTGGTTACCACCGTGAAGCATGGAGGTGTGATGTGTGGAGGTGCTTTGCTGGTGACACTGTCTGTGATTTATTTAGAATTCAAGGCACACTTAACCAGCATGGCTACCACAGCATTCTGCAGCGATATGCCATCCCATCTGGTTTGCGCTTGGTCCCACTATCATTTGTTTTTCCACAGGACAATGACACAAAACACACCTCCAGGCTGTGTAAGGGCTATTTGACCAAGGAGAATGATGGAGTTCTGCATCAGATGACCTGGCCTCCACAATCACCCGACCTCAACCCAATTGGGATGGTTTTGGATGAGTTGGACCGCAGAGTGAAGGAAAAACATCCAACAAGTGCTCAGGATATGTGGGAACTCCTTTAAGACTGTTAGAAAAGCATTCCTCATGAAGCTGGTTAAGAGAATGCAAAGAGAGTGCAAGCTGTCATCAAGGCAAAGGTTGGCTACTTTGAAGAATATAAAATATATTTTGATTTATTTAACACTTTTTTGGTTACTACATGTTATTTCATAGTTTTGATGTCTTCACTATTATTCTACAATGTAGAAAATAGTACAAAATTAGGAATGAGTAGGTGTGTCCAAACTTTTGATTGGCACTGTATACACAACACATAAAATGGCACATAAACAGGCCAAAACGGCTCCTACAGTGAGAGTGAAGGTGGTGTCAAGAATCTGAGCTCAACACAGTAATACACACTGGATGTGACTCAGCAGTTTCCTACACTACGTGTTGAAGAAGAACTTGTGTGTCATCACTATTTGCGTTACACACTCCTCTTATCTTGGCATACTGCATATAAGAAGTTTGTGTGTGTGTTTGTGTGCGTGTATACTAAGTGTGAACAGAAAGACAGACCCAGACTATTGTCACTAGGCAAATGTTACAGACAGTATTTGTCTACATGACAAAGCATATTCCTACCCTGTTACTAATTGAGAAAAAAAAACATCCAAGCACCCTCCTTTTATTTCACATGTCAATAACGCAAAAGAAAATATTAAGAAAATAACGATTAGGACAGGGAGAAGGATGGATAGAGTGAGTAGGAGGACAGAGAATGAGAGACGGATTCTGTTTGCCAGACTGTCTGAGTATTGGCGTGTGGCTTGTATTTATACAGTCCTACTGGTGATCTACACTTGTTAGAGATCTTTCACACATCAACTCTTTTCTGTGAAGAGAGTTTTGGAAAGGGGTAGTTTTCTCCCTGTTCAGCTGTTTTGTAAAATAAACACTTCAGTTGGGGTTTGGGCGTTTGCCAAGAGAGGGATTTAGTTGGGTTGTGGTAGCATGTTTATTTTTGAAAAGCTTGATCTTCTATCGTTGTCCTGCAGGGGGATAGGCTAGTCTAGTGGATTTACAGGATTCAGTACATATGATATGCGTCATCCAGGAACTCCTGGTCAGCAGAAAACATCTGTTTGTAGAGCATGGAAACAGAGACCCAGATTTTTCTCTTGAAAATGTATTCCTAAAAAAAACTATTGATTTCAAAGTTTAACAAACCATACACCTCTGTAAAAAGGCAACTTTTAACAATTTCCACAGAGAGTTTACCAAGCACATTTACAGGAAGAACTGTGCAGATACAATGTTTGGTAACAGAATAAAACTGAGGGAGATTGTACTGCATCTGCAGAGTTTTTCCAGTAAATATATATTTTTTAATTTACTTTGTAAATTGTTCAAAGTAGTCATTGTGCATATAGTTGTATGGTTTGTTAAACTTGAAATCAATGTTTTTTGTTTGGCATACATTTTTCCGTTACAGTGGAATTGCCCAGTACTATTTAACTGTGTGGTATAGTACTACTTTAAGAAGCAGAGAGCCAGGTAGCATCATTGATGTATGTGTAGTGGTGGTGCACACCAGTTATAGGGTCTACGCCTAAGATGGGAACATATCTTTGTATTGTAAACCCAGTACTTCTGCCCAAGCTCCCTACCATGTATGTGTGTTCTGTGTGTTCCTGTGAATATAACATATTACAGTAAAGCTACAGACAGCTCCAGTATAGTTTTAGCTTCACTCTACTCTACAGGCTCATTTCAGCATATGTGCTCTGACCCAGATACCACTTCCTGTCCTACATACAGCACAGAGAGAGAGGGAGGGAGAAGAGTGGAAGAACGAAAGAGTTTGTTTTTCTTTCCTCCTCTCAGAAGGGTCATTTGAAGTGCAGTGGAATCATGGGAGGGTTTTAAGTCGCTCAGTCACTCGTCTCTCATCACCTCTCCTCCCTGCTGTCTCCTTTCTCTCTCTTGCTCTCCCCTTTTCTCGTGCTCCCTTTACCGCCCTCTTTCTTGCTCCTTCTCTCTCTGTCTTGCTCTCTTCCCATCACTACCCATCTCTCTTCTCTCCCTACCACTCCTCTCCCTGCCTCTCTGACTGTATAACTTCTAATCACATTAGCTGTACTAGAGCAGAGGACTGTAGTATCTAGAGTCCTGCTCCTCAAGCTAACCCAGCAGAGAGGCTGCTGTTGGAGGCTAATTCACTGGGATTCAATAGGAGTCAGAAGTTATTAGAAAAATCCCTGATTCAAACAGTCTCTCCATCTTTCCTCTCTCCCTCTTTTTTGCTCTCTTCTTTTTCTCTCTCGTGCACTGTCTCTCTCAACTCATCTCTTCTCACTGTCTTGGCTCACTCTCTTAGCTGAATATCTTTATTGTAGAAAGTGAGATAATGATGGTGGGAGGTAATAAAAAGGGTGACCCATCCCCCTTATTCTTTCCATTGTGTGTGATACTATCTGTAAAATGGCCACCCTTGTTAACACCTCCCACCATCATTATCTCACTTCCTACACATGATTTAGAGTTGTGAAAATGGCATCCGGACTATGAGAGAACTGGGGGATAGAAGATGGGGTGCTGAAAATATGAGGTTATGGAGAGTGCAGACTAAGAGAAGAATGTCACTGGAATGCATAGCGGATGTTTCACGTGCTCCTGACCAATTCTGCTATTTTGTGAGCTCAATTTTTTTGTACATAATGTCTCCTCCTCCATTTCCATGACCGAAAAGAGCTTCTGGACATCAGAACAGTGAGTCAGCGGTACAGGACATACTGCTCACCCCCGACCTGGCCCTGATCCGGAAGAGAAAGAGACAGCGATATAGAGGCCGATGCGCGTGCACCCTAATGAAGCTACGGCGGAAAGTAAATAATCTGCCTCTACCCTCTGTTCTATTGGCAAATGTACAACAATCACTGGAGAACAAACTGGATGAGCTCCGTTTGAAACTATCCTATCAACGGGACCTGAAAAACTAATATCCTATGTTTCTCAGAAACTAGGCTGAACAAGGACATGGATAATATTCTAGCTGGTTTTTCTATGCATCGGCAGCACAGAATAGCAGCATCAGGTAAGCTCAATGGATGTGTGTCTTATTGTTAACATCAGCTGGTGCGCAATCTCTAATATTAAGGAAGTCTCAAGGTTGTGCTCGCCTGAGTTAGAATACGTTATGATAAGCTATAGACCATATTATTTACCAAGGGAGTTTTCATCTATATTTTCCATAGCCGTCTATTTACTGCCACAAACCGATGCTGGCACTAAGACCACACTCAACAAGCTGTATAAGCAAACAAAAAAATGCTCATCCAGAGGCGGTGCTCCTAGTGGCCGGTGATTTTAATGCAGGAAAACTTAAATCTACCAGAAATGTCACCCTAGCAACTGGAGGCTACAAAAATCTAGACCACCTACCTTTACTCCACACACAGAGACACCTACAAAGCTCGCCCTCAATTTTGCAAAGCTCATTCCTGCTTACAAGCAAAAACTCTAACAGGAAGTACCAGTGACTCGCTCAATACAGACGTGGTCCAATGAAGCCGATGCCAAGATACAGGACTAGAATATGATCAGGGAGTACCACATAAGTCACCGGCTTCATTAATAAGACGACAAGTAAAAAAAATGGCAGGTCATCCCAGCAACAGGAAGACCACATGTTGAGGGAGCATTATACAAAGTGACGCTAAATCAATGTTTTACCACTGCTAAATCAATGCTTTACCAGCCAGAATGGTTTGAGTGAATCATACACTGTGTGTGCGCGTGCCTGTGTGATAATATTGGTTTATTTGGCTCCATTATCATTTACGATATAGAACGTGCCATTTTCACTTCCATGCTCGTCAACATTCTCGTTGTGACTGAAAGTCAATAAATGGTGGTATTTACCAGGCTCAATCTGGTTGAATAAATAGCAGTCTGTTTCTGTTATTGTTGTCATGATTACAACAAACTTCCCCTCTGGAAATGCCATGAGGGGTAAACAACCTATGGAGTGTCAGTTCATAGACCATCATACACAAAACAAAGAGCTCATTAGGGTGTGTGTGGTTGGTTGTCACCGGGGGCTCTCAGATGAGACTGTTATCAGTTCACATTTCTCTAGGACGTGTTCCCTGGCCAGGACAAATAGAACAATGAATATTTGTTTTGTTTGTTATGATTCGCTCCATTACTTCATAAAATTACTCCCCCCCCCCCCCCCCCCTCCAGGGTAATGGGAATTTATTAGCTCTATTAATGTTCTTTCTCGCTCTCTCTATCTCTCTTTTTCTCTCTCACTCTGTGTGTGTGTGTGTGTCTAGGATGAAGAAGAGGAGATTAAACTTGAGATTAATATGCTGAAGAAGTACTCCCACCACAGAAACATAGCCACCTATTACGGAGCCTTCATCAAGAAGAGCCCACCAGGACATGACGACCAGCTATGGGTGAGTGTGTGTTTACCTAGTCTATCCCTCAGTCCCAAATACCTTTACCTAAAACTCAAGCCTAAACTACTTGGACATCTCCAGCATAAGGCCTTCATAACGGTGTCATAGAATGACATTGCTAGTTTGGTTCAATAGGAGGTACCATCCTCACTCTACCTACCTCGCCATCCATAGTCCTTGTCATGTGTTGCTGCCTTGCTATGTTGTTGTCTTAGGTCTCTCTGTATGTAGTGTTGCGGTGTCTCTCTTGTCGTGACGTGTGTTTTGTCCTATATATTTTCTTTTAGCCCCCGTCCCCACAGGAGGCCTTTTGGTAGGCCGTCATTGTAAATAAGAATTTGTTCTTAACTGACTTGCCTAGTTAAATCAAGGTTCAATTTAAAAAATGAACAGTCCTCCCTAAAGGCTGGGTGGTTTGAACTCCCCCTTCCTCTCCTCCTTTCTCTGTGGATCAACAATAGCCCGCCCTCCCTCCCCGGTCAGTCCCTGTGTGTTTGCCTGCTAGTGTTACCTTTAATGGCCCCTTTCAGACTCTGGGGCTTTTTATCTCAGAGATAGAGGTGCTGCTGAGAACGAGCGACCAGCAAGATAAGGGAAGGAGGAGGGATGGAGCGAGAGAGAGGGATTTAACTATAGGTTTCTCCAGGCCAGGGTTACTCCCAGTTTATTGCCATCCATCTCTGCTTTACTTAGAAAGAGAGGGAGGGAAAGGGAGTGAGGGTTTCTCTCGCTAGACTCAAGTACCATGCAGTGGTGTAAATGACTTGAGTAAAAATACTTAAGTTGTTTTATTTGTAAAAACTTTTTTTACTTTACTATTTATATTTTTGACAATTTTTACTTCACTACATTCTTTAAAAAAATTATGTACTTTTCCTTCATACATTTTCCCTGACACCCAAAAGTACTCATTACATTTTGAATGCTTATCAGGACAGGAAAATTGTCCAATTCACACACTTATCAAGAGAACATCCCTTGTCATCCCTACTGCCTCTGACCTGACAGACTCACTAAACACTCACTAAACACACATGCTTTGTTTGTAAATGATGTTTGAGTGATGGAGTGTGCCCCTGGCTATCTGCAAATAACAAAAACAAGAAAATTGTGCCGTCTGGTTTGCTTAATATAAGGAATTGTAAAATATTCATACTTTTACTTTTGATACTTAAGTATATTTTAGCAATTACATTTACTTTTTATACTTAAGTATATTTAAGACCAAATACTTTTAGACTTTTACTCAAGTAGTATTTTACTGGGTGACTTTCACTTTTACTTGAGTCATTTTCTATTAAGGTATCTTTACTTTTACTCAAGTATGACAATTGGGTACTTTTTCCACCACTGGTACCACGTCTATTGTTTTCACCTTTTACATCTACACTGTTATGGCTGCATTGTGTGTGTGTGTGTGTGCGCGCGACACGCATATGTGTACATGACTAATTGGCTCTCTCTCTCTCTGGGTCTCTAGCTGGTTATGGAGTTCTGTGGTGCAGGCTCCATCACAGACCTGGTGAAGAACACCAAGGGCAACACACTGAAGGAGGACTGGATCGCCTACATCTCCCGTGAGATCCTCAGGGTGAGTCTACTTTTACTTCCTACACGTTCCCCCTGCTGCTGCATGCTGGTATCTGTGGTCTCATGATGGTCTGTGTTTCTCCTCAGGGGTTGGCTCACCTGCATGCCCACCATGTGATCCACCGTGACATCAAGGGCCAGAACGTGCTGCTGACTGAGAACGCTGAGGTCAAACTTGGTAAGTTCACTGGTTTCAACCGGTTTGAGATGATTTGATACAAGAGGCTAGAATGGTTTAAACTGGTTGAAATTACTCTAATTCAAACTGAGGCTGGTTTGAAACATAATACAATGGACTAAACTAGTTTGAACTGGTTCTGACTGGTCTTCTCCCCCCCTCCTCCAGTGGACTTTGGTGTGAGCGCCCAGCTGGACCGGACAGTGGGCCGGAGGAACACCTTCATCGGGACACCCTATTGGATGGCGCCCGAGGTCATTGCCTGCGACGAGAACCCAGACGCCACCTACGACTACAGGGTAAGATGCACTCAATAACACCATGCCACTATTTGCTAATGGCTGTCAGTGTCCAGTTGTATGTAAAGTTAGTTGATTGATAGCTGCTTGCGTTTGTGCCATTGTATGTGGCTGTGTAGGCTGATGGGACAGTACAGACAGTACAGTAGCAGGTTGGGGTAGATGTTGTCATGACCAGAGAGGGTGGTAATTACCACCCTATATAGATGCATGCACATATAGATTCATACACACACACACACACACACACACACACACACACACACACACACACACACACACACACACACACACACACACACACACACAATGGTAGCTGTGTCCATGTCTCTCATAGTGTATTTTCTCCTGCAGAGTGACTTGTGGTCCACTGGAATCACAGCTATAGAGATGGCTGAGGGAGCTCCTCGTAAGTACAGCCACTCTATTACCACCCATAGGGCGGCGCACAATTGGTCCAGTGTCGTCCAGGTTAGGGGAGGGTTTGGCCGGGGTAGGCAGTCATTGAAAATAAGAATTTGTTCTTAACTGGCTTGCCTAGTTAAATAAAACATCTCCCAAAAAATTACTATTGGACTTCTACAGTACTATTTTTTCCAGCGAGCTAACCTGGTTGAAATGATCGGTGTTTGTTTTGTCTTGTCTTTCAGCGCTGTGCGATATGCATCCAATGAGAGCGCTCTTCCTCATCCCCAGAAACCCTCCTCCTCGACTCAAATCAAAGAAATGGTATGTAACTAATCTATGCCCTTATGATTTCAGACATTTAAACCACCATTTTACAATCCCACTGTGAAAAATGATACTGGTGAAACTCTTTCATAGCTCAGCTGACATCACCTGGTAGATACAGCATAGGCTCATAAAAGTAACAAATGGCTCCTCTCCGCTCCTCAGGTCTAAGAAGTTTTGCAGCTTCATTGAAGGCTCCCTGGTGAAGAACTATACCCAGCGCCCACCCACCGATCAGCTGCTGAAACACCCCTTCATCAGGGACCAGCCCAACGAGAGGCAGGTCCGCATCCAGCTCAAAGACCACATCGACCGCACAAAGAAGAAGAGGGGGGAGAAGGGTGAGTCTTAGACATACTAATACACACTAGTCTTCTCTAAGACATCTCTAGAAGACATTTGAAACATTCTCACCCTTTCCTCTCTTCTCTAGATGATACAGAGTATGAGTACAGTGGGAGTGAAGAAGAAGAGGAGGAAGCTCAGGAGCAGGAGGGGGAGCCCAGGTAACTAACCCACATGGATCAATCCCAAAAAATAGCCAACATACTAATAGCAAATGCGTTAGCTAACATGTATTTTTGGTCCATAGCGCTCTATATTAACGTATCTCTTTGTCCCGTAGCTCTATAGTGAACCAGCCAGGGGAATCAACCCTGCGTAGGGACTTCATCCGTCTGCAGCAGGAGAACAAGGAGCGCTCGGAGGCCCTGCGCAGGCAGCAGCTCTTGCAGGAGCAGCAGCTCCGGGAGCAGGAGGAGTACAAGCGCCAACTACTGGCAGAGAGGCAGAAACGCATCGAGCAGCAGAAAGAGCAAAGGAGGAGGCTGGAGGAGGTATGAGAGAGAGCGAGTGTGTCTGTGTGTGTCTAAGTTTGTGTATGTGTGTGTTCTTCCACCCTGTTTAATGGTGTGTGTGTGTGTTTGTTCCTCCAGGCTGCACCCATAAATTGTGTATGTATGCATAACATGTTTGTGACCGTGCTAGAACAGTCAACACACTCCCCACAGACGTTTCTCTCCTCTGTGTTGTGTTTTCAGTAGTGATTAGTGTGTTTGTGTAGAGCCTCTGGGTTGTGTTCCCTAATTGGCCTTTATCTCTTCCAGAGGAAGACCAGAGAGCTCTGTCTCTATCTTAGCCTCTCTGGGAGACCTGGGCCAGAGAGACTCTTCTTCCTCAGTCATTAGCTACTAGAACATGCTAGAGGGAGAAAGCTTCTGTTTGTCTGTTGTTTTAGTCTGCAGAAATCAGCACAGCCAATTCTCTGACCTATGCCCTATATGCAATAGTCCCCATGATATTACCATGTCTAATGTCTCAGCTTGGAACCTCTTTAAAAGACACACAACCTGTAAAATGGAGTCAGAAAATATATCCTTCCATGTACAGTAGGTCAAAATCACACATTTTCCCATACAGTTTCACATACAACTTGACAGCCTCAAGCTTTCTTATGATTAATGAGCAAATGCATTTATGAATCATATTATACTGTAGGTTCAGGGAATCCTCTTGGGCTAGTTGACCAAGGGGCATGAGAATGTGTGCTCCTGTTTTAGATATCCCCATCTGCCAGTTGAAAGGTTAAAAATGGAGACATGCTACTTCATGATGCAGCCAGGGACCACCATAGTGTACTTAATAAAACTAGGGACCACACACACAGTGTCCTGCAGGTCTTACTCTACTGGTGTAGAGCTACTTACTGTACTTATAGAGATGATTTAATAAATCAATGCTAATGAGCCAATTTTTAAGAGACTGCCAGCCATACTGTAATTTGATATGGTGATGATAAGCCTACAGGTAAAACTTGACACCTCCATAGTGTAGTTAACCAACTCTGAACCCTGGGAAGCAGGACGAGCACAATAAGAAATGGCTAGCTTATCTCATAATGGCCAGATATGGTGACCATAAACAAGACAGCTAACTAGCTCAGTGTGTTAACTGATAGTGATGTCAGTGCTCCTGATACCTGCTCTCTGTCGCCCTCTGTGGCTGTCCATAGCAACAGCGTCGCGAGCGGGAGATGAGGAGGCAGCAGGAGCGTGAGCAGCGGCGCCGCGAGCAGGATGACAAGAGGCGTATGGAGGAGGTTGAACGCCGGCGTAAAGAGGAGGAGGAGCGCAGGAGGGCAGAGGAGGAGAAGAGGAGGGCTGACCGCGAGCAGGTAGGAGAACTCTCCATTGACAACACTCTCCTTCATAGTACTTGTAGTCTTCCCTGACACTTGATGACCTGTGTGTCTGTGTGTGTGTTTTTATTGTCAGGAGTACATCCGTCGCCAGTTGGAGGAGGAGCAGAGGCACCTGGAGATCCTGCAGCAGCAGCTGCTCCACGAACAGGCCATGCTACTGGTGAGACCAAACTCTGTAAGCCTATCTATCTACTTCTATCCATCTAGATATCTCCCATTATCCATCTGTTCTTCTAGCCTTCTAAGTCATTGGATTGTAATTTATGGGTTTCGCTCCGTAGTAGGGTGTTGGAGAATGGCTAGCAAGTTTTAGATTTATTGAAGTCACACTACTCTAACTGTCTCAAGAAAATCTGGTTAGAGTATGTCACAGTATGGCAGATCTGAAGGGAGCTAACTATTGAGCTTGGAGGTTATGAATTCTCTGGGCCAAGTTGTGGAAGTCAGTGTTTATTACAGTTCTTAAGTGATGTCACCAGGATGTGTCCTATCTACAGGAAGAGAGGTGTTTCATTGTTTCTTTCCCAATGTTCCTAATTCTGCTGAGACGGTGTGTTAGCGGATCTGCGTGGCAACGTGTTTATGTTGTGTATGTTGTTGAAGGCCTATGTTCCTCCAGGGGTTTGAGAAGAGGACATTAGATCATGTGAGGATATGATCACTCACCTCCTTCCACACCATCACTTAGTTCACACCAACATTGTGTGTCATTGATTCTGTTACACGGTCTTACTGTCCCCCACCATGTCTTCTTACTCATCATCAACTTTTAGCTCAGTCATTTTTCCTTTACACTTTAAACCAATATTTGGGCTACACTGGAATAGTCAATATTCTCAAAGCATTCAAACACTTAGAATAATTGGGTCCCGGTGAAAATACAAACCCATTAATCAGTTTCCTGGTTACATGGATACAGCTTCCACCATTAAGACACCAGCCTTCATTCTACAGAACTCCTTCAATTAGAACAGCACACACCATGGAAAGTTTAGATGATGCACCACCACACCTCCCTGCACTCAGGAGCACAAGTGGAAGGAGCTGGAGGAGCAGCGTAAGGCCCAGAAGCTCCAACAGCAGGATCAGTCCTACCTACTGCTTCTCCAACAGCAGGATCAGTCCTACCTACTGCTTCTCCAACAGCAGGATCAGTCCTACCTACTGCTTCTCCAACAGCAGGATCAGTCCTACCTACTGCTTCTCCAACAGCAGGATCAGTCCTACCTACTGCTTCTCCAACAGCAGGATCAGTCCTACCTACTGCTTCTCCAACAGCAGGATCAGTCCTACCTACTGCTTCTCCAACAGCAGGATCAGTCCTACCTACTGCTTCTCCAACAGCAGGATCAGTTCCTACCTACTGCTTCTCCAACAGCAGGATCAGTTCCTACCTACTGCTTCTCCAACAGCAGCCCAAACCCCTGCCGCCAGCCACCAACAGGCCTCAGTCCCCACAGCAACTGTTGATTCAAGAGAGGACCAAGTCCCCACAGCAACTGACTTCTGACCCCAAAGGCCCCGCCACAATCGGAGAGGTGAAACCCAGCTCCGTTGCCATGACACTGCTGCTGAATGCTACCATTGCTTGTGCTGCTGCTGTCATAAACAGCTTTAAGAATACGATCTACTGTAGGGGGTGCACCTCTGTGGGGCATGTGGCTTGATTGCTGGTGTGAGGGACTTTCACTTTATTGGTCATATTAATATTCTTGCTCAGGATGAGACAACGCTCAACAGTTTCCTGTGTGTATCAAGAATGTTCTACCACCCAAAGGACATCCAGCCAACTCGACACAACTATTGGAAGCATTGGACTCAACATGGGCCAGCATCGCTGTGAAACGCTTTCGACACCTTGTAGAGTCAATGCCCTGACGAATTGAGGCTGTTCTGAGGGTAACAATGTGGGTGGGGGGGTGGTTGTAAGCAACTCAATATTAGGAAGGTATTCTTAATGTTTTGTACACTCAGTGTAGAAACTACAGATACAGCCCTGTCTAAACTACCGACCCATATCCTTTCTACATTCAAATGGCAGTCTATTAGCATTTCACCATTCCCCAATCTGTCCAATCAAATATTCAGTGAAGAGAGTACAGTTTGGGATTTACATTAGCAGACGCTCTTAGTGAGTTACAGTTAGTGCATTCATCTTAAGATAGATATGTGGGACAACCACATCGCACACATCACAATCACTTTATTGAGGAAAAATACATACTCTATCAGCTAACATGCTGTCCAGACTGGACACGTCGCGTGCGCGAGCGTCGCAAAAATAAATGTAGAAATCCATGTTATTCAATTATTGCACCCACACTGCTTGCGCGCGCCAACGAGCGTCTGCGACACCAAGGGCTAAAATAGATGTCGTTCCTATTTCTGACGCAGATCGCGCTGCAAGTCCTGCCTCTCCCATCTCCTCATTGGTTTATAGAAGCAGGTACCCATGTGCCATCTTCTCATTGGTTATACCCATGTGGGTGATAGAAAGACGAACTGTTTTGCCGGTAGTCATGGTAATACAATGAAAGTTTAGATGCGATCACCATATAATTTAAACGATGAAAAAGCCTGGAAGGAGGAGAGATGACTAGAAACGATTCGGTTGGCCGTGTTATGTGTGGATTAATTGTCGGAGTAGAGATCCTTGTGCATTTCAGGTAAAATAACAACTCAATGTTTATATCCCAGGACAAATTAGCTAGAAACAGCAAGCTAGCTAAATAGGACAAATTAACGTTAGCTAGCAAGTGCAAGCTAACTAGCTAAATTACCATACATGTTTAATGCTTTTCGACCTGTCCCCAAATGAATGTCATTGGTTTAGAGTTTGTTTTGATATTTTAACCTGCGTGTCGTGATCGCGTTTGGTGTGGGGGGGCAAAATACATTTATGCACGATAGCGCACGATGGCACACGCGCGCAGCCGGTTTGGGCAAGGTGTAAGTCAGCGCTAGTAAGGGGGGGGGGGGGGGGGGGGGGGGGTGTTTGATGGCACAAGTGGGGAGCCCAGCCGACAGCGAGTTGCAGTAGTCCAGACGGAAGATGAGGAGTGCCTGGTTAAGGACCTGTGCCGCTTCCTGTGTGAGGTAGGGTCATACTCTACGGATGTTCAAGAACATGAACCAGCAGGAGCGAGTCACTGCTTTGATGTTTGCAGAGGACGACAGGCTGTTGTCCAGGGTCACGCCAAGGTTCTTTGCACTCTGGGAGGGGGACACCGTGGAGTTGTCAACTGTGATGGAGAGGACTTGGAGTGTGGAAGCTTTCCCCGGGAGGAAGAGCAGCTTCATCTTGTTGCGCTTGAGGTGGTGGGCCGACATCCAAGCTGAGACACCTGGGTGTCAGAAGGGGGAAGGAGAAAAGAAGTTGAGTGTCATCTGTATAGCAATGATAAGAGAGACCATGTGAGGATATGATGGAGCCAAGTGACTTAGTGTATAGAGAAAAGAGGAGAGGACCTAGAACCGAGCCTTGGGGGACACCAGTTGTGAGACTACGTGGCGCAGACACAGATCCTCTCGATGTCACTTGGTAGGAGCGGCGTGCCAGGTAGGATGCAATCCAAGAGTGTGCAGAGCCTGAGACCTCCCAGCCCTGAGTGGGTGGAGAGGAGAATCTGATGGTTCACCTTGTTGAAGGCAGCGGATAGATCCAGGAGCATGAGAACAGAGGAGAGAGAGTCAGCTTTGGCAGTGCAGAGAGCCTCCGTGACACAGAGAAGAGCCGTTTCTATTGAGTCAGCCGCCTTGAAGCCTGACTGGTTAGGGTCAAGAAAATCATTCTGAGAGATAGTGACAGATTTGGCCAGAGACAGCACGCTCAAGTGTGTTGAAAATAAAGGGATACCAGTCTGTAGTTTGACGTCAGAAGGGTTGAGTGTTGGTTTCTTGAGGGGAGTGACTCTGGCCATTTTGAAGTCAGAGGGGATGCAGCCAGTGGTCAGGGATGAGTTTGAGGAATGGGAGAAGGTCTCCAGAGATGGTCTGGAGAAGGGAGGATGGGATGGGGTCGAGCGGGAAGCTTGTCGGACTGCCGGACCTCACTAGTTGCAGGATTTCATCTGAAGAGAGAGGGGAGAAAGAGGTCAAGGTGAAGGGTACTTCTGTGTGAGTGGGACCATTGGACACAATAGGCTGAGTGAATGAGGAGCGGATGTCGTCAATCTTCTTTTCAAAGAGGTTGACAAAGTCATTGGCACAGAGGGACAGGGAAAGTGTGGAGAATTGAGGGTTTAAAACGGGTAAAATAGTTTCCTAGGGTTAGAAGCAGAAGCTTTACATTTAGAGTTATAGAAAGTGGCTTTAGCAGCAGATACAGAGGAAGAGAAGGTATAGAGGGAGTGAAAGGATGATAGGTCCTCCGGAAGTTTTGTTTCCCTCCATTTAAGCTCAGTTGCCCACAGCCCTGTTCTGTAAGCTCGCAATGAGTCACTCAGCCACGGAGCAGGAGGGAAGGGCCGAGCCAGCTGGGAGGAAAGGAAACAGTGTGAGTCATAGGATGCGTAATGGGAGGAGAGGAGGGTTGAACAGGCAGAATCAGGAGACAGGAGGAGAGAAGGATTTAGCAAAAGGGAGAGAGGACAGAAGAGGAGAGAGTAGTGAGAGAGAGAGCAAAGATTGTGATAGCGCATGACCATCTGGGTAGGGGCTGTGGCTAGGGTTGGAGTAGAGGGAGAAACAAAGTAGTGATTAGAGAGACCTGGAGGTTGGTTGCAGTGAAACTAGTAGGCGTACAGCCTCTAGTCGTGCGAGGGGACTGGGAAATGGTGGGAGGGGACTGGGAAAGGGTCCGTTCAAAAGAGGCAAGGAGGGGAAAGGAAGTTAGAAAGAAATTAATCAAAGGCAGCGATAGATGACAACAATGTTAAGCTTGAAATGGACAAGTGACAGTGACAGCATGGAATATAAATGAGGGTGAGTGAGGGAGAAAAGAGAATCCCCACTTAGGAGAAATTAGTAGCCCTGTGCCACCTCCACGACGACCAGATGCTCTTGGACTATGAGAGAAAACATAGTCAGATGAAGAGAGAGTAGCTGGAGTAACAGTGTTCTCTGGGGTGATCCATTTCTCCGTCAGAGCCAAAAAGTCAAGGGACTGAATGGCAGCATAGTTCCAAACGCTGCCAGAGACCAGGAATTCCACCATGGTTTTGTGCCCATGGTACACTAAATTAGAAGGGTTGCAGCCAAGGGGTGGGGAGTGTCTGTAAAGCCTACAGGGAGAAGAGCAAACAGGTATAGAAAACAAGTACATAGTTGCCAAAGCTACAAAAGACTATGCAGAACAACTCGGCAGAACCATCTTTGTTTTTTCGGCAACGCTCTTAATTTTGCAACGAGCCGTCGCTGATAGCTCCCGCTGAAAAAACGGGAGCCTGAAGTACTAACACTAGTTGCTAATTTCCTTGTAGAGGTAAAGAGCACACCTCCCGGTACCTATTGCCGGTACCAAATTGGATGCAGTCTATCACAGTGCCATCCGTTTTGTCACCAAAGCCCCATATACTACCCACCACTGCGACCTGTACGCTCTCGTTGGCTGGCCCTCGCTTCATACTCGTCGCCAAACCCACTGACTCCAGGTCATCTACAAGTCTCTGCTAGGTAAAGCCCCGCCTTATCTCAGCTCACTGGTCACCATAGCAGCACCCACTCGTTGCACGTGCTCCAGCAGGTATATCTCACTGGTCACCCCCAAAGCCAATTCCTCCTTTGGCCACCTTTCCTTCCAGTTCTCTGCTGCCAATGACTGGAATGAACTGCAAAAATCACTGAAGCTGGAGACTCATCTCCCTCACTAGCTTTAAGCACCAGCTGTCAGAGCAGCTCACAGATCACTGCACCTGTACATAGCCCATCTGTAAACAGCCCATCCAACTACCTCATCCCCATACTGTATTTATTTATTTATCTTGCTCCTTTGCACCCCAGTGTCTCTACTTGCACATTCATCTTCTGCACATCTACCATTCCAGTGTTTAATTGCTATATTGTAATTACTTCGCCACCATGGCCTATTTATTGCCTTAACTCCCGTATCTTACCTCATTTGCACTCACTGTATATAGACTTTTTTTTCTTCTTTTTTTTGACTGTATTATTGACTGTATATTTTGTTTATTCCATGTGTAACTCTATGTTGTTGTATGTGTCGAACTGCTATGCTTTATCTTGGCCAGGTCGCAGTTGCAAATGAGAACTTGTTCTCAACTAGCCTACCTGGTTAAATAAAGGTGAAATATATATATTTTTTATATATATATATATATACTTTTTTTTGATAATTGCCTAGGAGAGGAGAAACCACTCCCCCTCCAATACAGCCACTGATTACAACGGCAACAGTCGCAAATTGCCCTGCTACTTAATCCTGGTTAATGTGTCAACAATCATCTGCAAGTTAATATCAGTCAGCAGTTCCCACACCAAGTAGGCTACTGTGAAGACAGGCAGCACTTAAAGTAGATGGCCCTAGATAGCAAAAAGACGGTACTAGACAACAACCGATTTAAGACAAAAATGATACTTATCACTCATGGAGATATCAGGAGTCCTCTGGCTATAGAATGAAGCACAGTTGATAAATGGAGACAGACGCCTGTTGTCAGATAGAGATGCAGCATCTTGGACATTTTTTAACTGCCCACTTCTTTATATTTAGATCCTCTTCAAACTAAATGATTATGAACATAAAACTTGAAGCTGTGCTTTGTCAGTCAACGCCTGCTTTGCAACTACTAAAACCTTTTATGATGTTTTAGGTTTTGAATCAATTACCAGAAGGATCTCATCGTCTCTATTCATCATTCAATTAAACCTATGTAGATAGATCATTTTGGGGGGGGGGGGGCAACATACTGTATATGAAATGTGAAGGGTTCTGTCCACTTTCAGTCCACATCCATCTGTACTTATTTCGCTTCCTCACACTTCTTAACATTTTACACACATAATGCCATTATTTAGTCATCATTCCCCACCGCCCCAGAGGTTTGTAAGACAATGTCGTTAACATGATTGCCACGTTTTCCTAACAGACATGAAGATTACATAAGTATTATTTCCCCTCATTGAAGCCCTTTCGAGGGTATAGTAACATGGACCACTCTGTTCCGGGGGGGGGGGGGGTCACCTCAGCAGTTCTAATAAATGCTGCTGTTGTCGCTATCCTAGAGCTAATGACCCAGTCTGATGTAGAGGCGGCTCATTTGGCCTTGCTCTGCTGTGTATCCCTGGTTCTACCCTCTACTGGCCTGACCTGCTGCTTACATTGTCACCTGCAGGGAAAGAGTCAGGAGGACAGGGGTCTAGAGTCTGGATTTTGTCAGCTGAATGGTTGAAACTAACCTGTCTCTCCTATCCTCAGGTGCAATACTAAACAGGTCTTGTTTTGTTGACTGTCTTCTGCCAGCAGGCCTCCTTTGATGCACTAATACATGATGAACAAGCCTCCCCTGTTGTTCTTCGTGTCATAATATCTCTCTCTAATTGTCATGTTGTGGTAATGCTTTCTAGTCCCTGCTAGTGTGCCTGTTCTTCATGGGGGTCCTAACTGATCTTACTACTGACCCTCCCACTGCTGCTGTGGCTCCATCCTCTTTGGTCTGGTGACGGTAAATGACTGTCCCTCTCTCTGTCCTTGCTGTCTGTCCCTCCAGGCCGATGAGAGGTACCGTAAGAACATCCAAGGATCTCCTCAGGCTGCCCAGGTTAAGGTCCAGCCCCCAGTTCCTCCCCGCGCCGCTGAGACCGTCGCTAATGGAAACGCCCCCGTGGCCGCCCCGCCCGCCATGCACAGACCCATGGAAGCCCAGGTAACCAAGACGGCAACCAAGATGGCCTACCGGCAGTAGCTTATTCCTCCTTTAGCTACACTGTCCTTTTCCGTAATTATTTTTTCCAATCCCTAATTCTTTCCAGGTAGTTCTAACAGGGTGGTCTCTCTCCCTCTCTCTCGCTCTCTCTCCGGGTTGTGTATCAGTAGTGGTGTCTAACTAGCTACAGTAGATGACTGTTTTTGTGTTCACTATCTTTCTCTTCTCCCCCTCCCTCTGTTCTAGCCTCCGTTCTAGCTGAATTATTTCACTGTGCGGAGAAATGTGGGCGTTGTTCTCTGTCCCTTAATGATGACATAGTTGAACTTTCTAGTCCCTTACTGATGACAAAGTTGATCTTTCTGGTTCCTTAATGGGTTCCTCCAATGTCTTTGATGCTTCCCTGGGTGACAGCCTATCCTCCACCACTGTGTTAGTATGAAGTCCAGGCTGCTTGCTTCTGATCTGGCCACTGTTCAATACCAGCTTCACCCACTCACTCTACCTCTGACTGCCTTCTGTATTATGTGAGTGTGTGTGTGTATGTGAGTGTATGCATTGCCAGGTTGGTTGAGATGGTGAATTATTTATAAAAGTATAGCTGTTACATTGGGACTGTGTGCTAAACAACACAAACACATCCAGAATTCATCTTTCTGTTTTCACAGTGACTCAGTATATTTCTCATCTCATCTGCTCAGGGAGAAAGACTCAACCAGCCCAGCCTGATTACAGTCATTGTTACAGTTCACCATTCAGGGCAACATTATTTTTTTGGATAATGTCATGGTGATTAGATGAAACATTGTTGAATTTGGTGGCGATGATGATGTAATTGATTGCTACATTTTTTAACAGAGCCATTTAAATGCATTAGTCACTTCACTCGTTAGTGACACGTCATTAGAGACCGATATGAAGCGTGATGACATGGGCTCGTTACAAAAGACTCATTTGTTGAGGGATACGTCTCTTTCTATGGGCTTCATGTCTGAGGGCTTCTCAGTGCATATTTGAAAGTAATAGGACATGGAATAAATTCAGCTATAAACCTAGTATTGATATGTTCCTATTGGATGATACTCTTCTCAGTTACTTTTCACCAAAAAAGTCTCCTTGAATATGTGCATGCCATATGTGAGTGTGTGTGTGATTGTGTCTGTGCATGCATGATGCTAGCTCATCTGTGAATAGCTTGTTTATGTGATCCATGCTCATTCTCACAACTGGTGATGAGACTGACGCATCATGAGCACCAAAACAGGTGGAGCTGTCATTGGCTATCTGTGATGTGAACCAATCAAATCTGTCTTCCTAAGACTTCATATTGGTTGCATGACTGCTCCACCCATTTTTATGCTTCCTGAAGCTTCAGTATCCAATCACTGTCTGCTGCCTGTGAAAGTGGTCTTGTTCTCTTGTTGTGTCTCCCTCCTCCTCCTCCCCCAAACCTCCCCATTCCTCCCAATGTGTCCTCCCCCTCTGATGAACCTCGTCTGTCTATCTGTCTCTGGAAGGTCCAGTGGTCCCACTTGGCCGCTCTAAAGAGCAGCATCGCCACTCCCCCTGTCGTCTCACGCTCTCATTCCTTCAGTGAGCCCATCGTCCCTGGCTTTGCACACCTCAACCTGCGCTCTCAGGAGCAACACCATCAACCTGCACCATCACCATCATCATCATCGCTCGCACGCACTGACCTGCAGCCCCACCCCCAGCCTAGGGCCACTCCCCTCGAGAAGGCCCCCACAGACGTCTCCCCTCCCAGGGTAAGAACAGGCCTATCCCCTGGCAAAGGCGAGTAGACTGTTAGTCATTTGATGACTTTACTAGGAAGTCTGAACTGTAGACAGGTAGTCACTAGATGGCCATGCTGGAGAGGACAATATTGGAGTGAATGAGCAGAGTGACGTTGTCTCAGTAATAGCTAAGATGGGGCGACCTCCTCCTAGAGCTCTGCTGCCCGACCCGAACCCGACGGGCCCCAACATTATACATCGGGTTAGGGCAGGGTAAGGCTTATTTTTTTCTTCAGTAACTAGGGTACGGGTAGGGCTCGGGTATCACTAAATTGATCGCTAACATTTTGAAGCTGAGCCGTTTACTTGTGCTCTGCTGCGCTGTACAGTCATATCTGACTAAGATCATAACATGGCGTCAGATGTGCTTCAACCTAGTCAAATATAAAACAGGAGAGATTATTTCACTGAAAATAATTGTTGCTTGAGTTTTGAGTGATGAAAGTAGCTAACAGCTAACTGCTCTCTGTCTCGTCATAGAGCAGAGCAGCCCAAGCGGAACCGTTGCTATGGATACTCAGACCCAGAGCCGCCATGAGAAAAGCACATGCAGAGCAAACAGAGTGCATGAGCGAGTGACGGACAGAGGAGCAGCTAATGGATTTACTAATGGAGGAAGTTATTTCTGATTTCGGGTTTTGGGCAGGGCCGGGCCGGGCCTTCAATTTGTCGACCTTAACGTCGCGGGCATGGCTCGGGCTCTGACTTAAAATTCAAGCCTGTGCAGGGCTCTACCACCTCCTCACCCTGGCCTGCTGAGAGGATTCAGAGAGAGCAGAACGTTATGAAAGGATTAGAGGTCCATTTTCTGTTCTCTATTCCCCCTCTATTGTCTCTCCTCACAGAACCTTCTCTCGTTCAGCCTCCCAGACCTCAGAAGGAGACTGTTTTAGAAATAGCAGAGAAAGAAAGCTGCAGCAGCAATCACTTGAATGCTGAGTGCTTTTGCATCTCAGCATTTTAGAAATGCTCCCAAATGAATGGGACGCTGGAGGCTATCACAAATGAGGGGTAGGATTCCGTCTGTTCAAGGAAAATATTCATCCTGTTGAAATCCAGACGTTGGCCCCTTTTTTGCCCCCATCTGCACAAATTAGAGATGGAATTATTGTCCTCTCTTCACATAGGGCCTACCTATCAAACATCACTTCCTCTTCGTTGGTGAGGTATGAGTATGTCATTTCATGTTCTGCCCCCTCCACTTCCCAAGCGAGCCTCTGTTAGTGTCTCAAATCAATGTCAGTGTTAGTTAGTATTCCTTCTGAATGGAGTGGCTGTTTGTTCTGCTCTGCTCTGCTTTGGATGCTGCGCCCTGTTCTTAGGCTATTTTCCCTCCTGTCCCCTGGAAACTACTACAGAGGAATGCTAACAAATCAATAATATAACCTGACAACTGTGTTTGTGTTAAGTCAGGGGTTGATAAGGGAAGAGTGTGGATATAATGCTGTCTTTTGCTGTGTATCAGACCTAACTCTTTCAGTGGGGTGACTTTACACAGTGTGGGTATGGGTGGAACATCATTTGGACATTGTAGTAACATTGTCGGGACCTTGTAAGGACGTCTTAACAGTGTGTCCAGCGTTTCTGCTCCTGGCACCCCTATGTCACGCTCTCTCGTGCATACACGCACTCCGAGTGTGTGTGTGTGGCCGTAGAGTTTGTGTGAGAGCTGGCATCTGTCTGTATGGAAGGTTCCTGTGAGGACAACGTCCAGGTCTCCAGTACTGTCACGCAGGGACTCCCCTTTCCATGGCAATGCCACGCCTAGCAACCCGGTGAGCCAGAGGAAAGCCAGCAGGTACCTTTTCATGTCCCTCTTTCTTTTTCTATCTGCCCTTTCTCTGTCTCTCTCCGTCCGTCTCTCTGTGTCTGTCTCCCCCTCTATTGTACTATTTCACCATCCCCCTCTCCTCTCCTCCCCTCTTCTCTTCGAGTGTTCAGTACTGTAATGTAAAACCTCTTCACTGTGTGTCTGTCTGTTCTCTGTGGAGTCCTGGTCTTCTCTGTGTGTGGATACTGTGTGGGAGGGTTTTATGTAATATTACTCACTGCTCTGCCCTGTGATACATATCCTTGTCTCCTATTTGTGTGTTACCTTTTCTCTCTTAGCAATTCTCTATAATGCTGAGCCTCATCTCCTGTGAGACTGTGTGTGCATGTCTGTGTCTATGAAAATGTATGTGTCTATATGTTTCTGTCTATTAAAATGTACCGTATCAGGCAAAAGTTTGGACACCTACAGGGTTTTTCTTTAGTTTGACTATTTTCAACATTGTAGAATAATGGTGAAGACATCAACACTATGAAATAACACATATGGAATCATGTAGTAACCAAACAAAGTGTTAAACAAATCAAAATAGAATTGAGATTTGAGATTCTTCAAAGTAGCCACCCCTTTGCCTTGATGACAGCTCTGCACACTCTTGACATTCTCTCAACCAGCTTCATGAGGTAGTCACCTGGAATGCATTTCAATTAACAGGTGTGCTTTTGTTAATAGTTCATTTGTGGAATTTCTTTCCTTAATGCGTTTGAGCCAATCAGTTGTGTTGTGACAAGGTAGGGGTGGTATACAGAGAATAGCCCTATTTGGTTAAAGACCAAGTCCATATTATGGCAAGAACAGTTCAAATAAGCAAAGAGAAACGACAGTCCATCAATACTTTAAGACATGAAGGTCAGTAATTATGGAACATTTCAAAAACTTTGAAAGTTTCTTCAAGTGCAGTCACAAAACCCATCAAGCTCTATGAGGAAACTGGCTCTCAAGAGGTCCACCACAGGAAAGGAAGACCCAGAGTTACCTCTACTGCAGAGGATAAATTCATTAGAGTTAACTGCACCTCAGATTGCAGCCCAAATAAATACTTCAGAGAGTTCAAGTAACAGACACATCTCAACATCATCTGTTCAGAGGAGACTGTGTGAATCAGGCTTCATGGTCGAATTGCTGCAAAGAAACCACTACTAAAAGACACCAATAAGAAGAAGAGACTTGCTTCGGTCAAGAAACACGAGCAATGTACATTAGACCGGTGGAAATCTGTCCTTTGGTCTGATTAGTCCAAATTAGAGATTTTTGGTTCCAACCGGCGTGTCTTTTTGAGACACGGAGTAGGTGAACGGATGATCTCCGCATGTGTGGTTCCCACCGTGATGCATGGAGGAGGAGGTGTGATGGTGTGGGGGTGCTTTGCTGGTGACATTGTTGGTGATTTATTTGAATTCAAGGCATTCTGCAGTGATACGCCATCCAATCTGGTTTGTGCTTAGCCGGACTATCATTTGTTTTTCAACAATGAGTTGGGATGAGTTGGACCGCAGAGTGAAGGAAAAGCAGCCAACAAGTGCTCAGCATTGGTGGGATCTCCTTCAAGACTGTTGGAAAAGCATTCCAGATGAAGCTGGTTGAGAGAATGCCAAGAGTGTGGAAAGCTGTCATCAAGGCAAAGGGTGGCTGCTTTCAAGAATCTAAAATATAAAAGATATTTTGATTTGTGTAACACTTTTTTGGTTACTACATGATTCCATATGTGCTATTTCATTGTTTTGATGTCTTCACTATTATTGTACAATGTAGAAAATAGTACAAATAACTTAAAACCCTTGAATGAGTAGGTGTGTCCAAACTTTTGACTGGTATTGTATATATTTTGCCTATATGTAAAGTATGTGTGTCTGTAATATAAAACCTCTGTCTCTCTCCACAGTGCTGCAGCGGAGCCGCATCTGCTGTGGGAGCGGGTGGAGAAGCTGGTCCCCAGGCCAGGCAGTGGTAGTAGTGGTAGTACTGGCAGTTCCTCTGGCTCCAGTAACTCCAGCTCTCACAGCGGCTCAGGGGAGAGATTCAGAGCCCGCTGTGAGTCTTATGTTCCCTTGATACGCACACACACATGTATAGTCTCATGAGGAGTTTCTTACATACACACTCTCAAGACACACACACACATAACTATTGTATACAAAGTACTCAGTTATTGGTAATCAAATGATAATACATTTAGCACCACATTGCAGCATTGGATTACAGTATATGATTCATTAGAGTACATTAGCCATTGAATACACTACAAAAAATTCTCCACATAGCTCTTTAGTTTACTGACCGGTATCCCCGCTGTCCCCCTCTCAGCTTCATCAAAGTCTGAGGGTTCTCCCCTTCAGCGCCCAGAGCATGCTGGGAAAACCCCAGAGGAGAGGAAGGAATTGGTCAGACCTAACCAACCGGTGGTGAGATCTTACCCCCGTAAAACTATTGGACTAGCTGACTAGTGT
Source organism: Salvelinus namaycush (assembly GCF_016432855.1). Lineage (NCBI taxonomy): Eukaryota > Metazoa > Chordata > Actinopteri > Salmoniformes > Salmonidae > Salvelinus > Salvelinus namaycush. Next base: position 26,205,436 of record NC_052319.1, on the reverse strand, counting down.
ACAAGCTAGTGTACTAACTAGTGTTGAATGAGACCAAGTGTTGTGATAATTCAAAAAGCGGTGGAAATAACAGTTTTGAGTGGGAATGACGGTTTTACAATGATCTGACATAGTACTTTGTGTGTTTCGCCCTCTGCGCTGTGGATTACTGGTACTCATGCGAATTCTGTAGGGGAAGTGGTAAGCTAGAGTGAAATAGTGTGTGTTTGTACTGACAATCTCATTGGCTGAAGGGTTCTGTACTAATGACTTGCCTCTCTCCTGATTGGTGCTATTTTACTCATGCTCCTTTTAACCTCTGTCTCCTCCCCTATACTTCTTATATTTATTTCTATTGGATCATTCAATCTCTCTCATACTTGCAGCCCCTTCCTTCCTTGTATGCTCTGGTCTGGTCTTGTCATCTGATGACTCACTAACCTCTTCCAGCCTTGTGGACAGATTGGAATTATGGCAGCAGTGTGTAATTACTCATGTGGCGGCAGGGTATCCCGAGCTGACAAGGTACAAATCTGTTGTTCTGCCCCTGAACAAGGCAGTTAACCCACTGTTCCTAGGCCATCATTGAAAATAAGGATTTGTTCTTAACTGACTTGCCTGGTTAAATATATAAATCTCTTTTCTCATCTCCTGTTGGCTTTGCTACTCACCGGCCCACTCCTCATTGGCTGGCGCACCTGTGATTTCACTTCCTCCCCAAGCAGCTTCCTGCATCCTGTCTCCTGCATTTAACCCTGCAAATGACCCGGCAACAAATCCACAACCCGGAAAACGAGAGCTAAAAAGAGAGAGAGAGAGACTGAAAGAGAGGGGGAAGGAAACAGAATTTGACCTCTAACCTCTGACCCCCATCCTCCTTTCTAGGACCTGACGGCACTGGCCAAAGAGCTGCGTGCAGTGGAGGATGTTCCACGCCCCCACAAGGTGACAGACTACTCCTCATCCAGTGAAGAGTCGGGGACCACAGATGAGGATGATGATGAAGAGGTGGACCAGGAGGGAGGGGAGGAGTCTACCTCAGGACCAGAGGACTCTCGGGCTGTGTACGTAGAGGAGGACCTGTACCTGAACCCCAACCCTATCCCTACTCACATTGACATCATATTGCAATGACATTTGAGCGTGTGATTGCGGTGAAGGGAAATGAATGTGATTAGAACAATCTCCTCCTGATTCTCTGTTTATGCCACCTCCACCTCCAGCTCTTCGAGGCTGAGCAACGGTGAGACGGAGTCGGTGAAGACTATGATCGTTCACGAGGAGGGCGAGAGTGATGCTAAAACCACACCCTGTAAAGATGGCACTCAGATCGTCAGACCGGTAAGGCCAACACCCAGGCCACACCGTCCACCTCTCTTATAACAACATATCAGTCACACACTGTAAACCTTTTTAGTTATTTTATTGTGATATTTCATTCACTCATTTGTCCCTTTATGGTTTATCCACTGTGTTTAATATTGTGTTGGACCTTGCTTTGTTATTTGTTCTCTCATTGTTTACTTTGTGTTGCTGGTGAAGCCAAGGGGTCAGGGGTTGGAAAGGAATGGAAAGGGCTTTGTTAACCTGAAGAAATGCACCGACTCCCAGTATTAACCACCGGTTCTCCCATTGGACGACAGCATAGTCCTGCAACAGATTGAACATCATAAAATGCCTCCAATAAAGTCATAGAAATAATTTAGAGTAAAATTACACGTTTGGTCTCTGTTATTGACAATTCTCTTTTCCTTAATCCCCAAATGAATGTGTCTGAAGTCTCTTACAGTAGTAGACTGTAGCTTCAGTAGCCTACTTCAGTAGACTAGTCTTCCCTTAACACAAGTAGCCAATAGAATCCCTCCTCCTCAGGGAAAGAAACTTAGACCCAAAGTGTGCCCCTGTTCTTACTTCCAGAGTGCAGGTGACAGCAAAAAGCGACCTGTCCCCAGCCCTGGTCAAGGCCCTGTCCTTGGCTTTGTCCCCAGCCCCGGGCTGATTCACCCTGCCCTCCAGGGCCACCCCGGTCTCCAAGGCCATCAGGAGAGAAATGGCTTTGCAGGCCGCATTCACCTCCTGCCTGACCTGATCCAGCAGAGCCACCACTCCCCCTCCTCCTCTGCCTCCTCCTCCCCCTCCTCCTCCAGCCTGACCAGCCCCACCATGTCAATGTCCCCCCAGAGCCCCCTGGACAAGCTCAGCATGCTACTGGAGGTATGTCCCTCTTAGCCTCCTTCTGGCCCATGGTCCCTGGTCCTCCCTCAGGCCTGGGTCTGTTAGGAACTGGTTGCATCTGGTAGTGCTCTCTCTCTCTCTGTCTCTGGCCACCTAGTGGTGTTGTCTCTCTCTCTCTCCCTCTCTTTCTCTCTGGCCACCTGGTAGTGCTCTCTCTCTCTCTCTCTCTCTCTCTCTCTCTCTCTCTGGCCACCTAGTGGTGTTCTCTCTCTCTCTGTCCACCTGGTAGTGCTCTCTCTCTCTCTCTGTCTCTGGCCACCTAGTGGTGCTCTCTCTCTCTCTCTCCCTCTCTTTCTCTCTGGCCACCTAGTGGTGTTCTCTCTCTCTCTGTCTGGCCACCTAGTGGTGTTCTCTCTCTCTCTCTGGCCACCTGGTAGTGCTCTCTCTCTCTCTCTCTCTCTCTGGCCAGCTAGTGGTGTTCTCTCTCTCTCTGTCTCTGGCCACCTGGTGGTGCTCTCTCTGTCTCTGGCCACCTAGTGGTGTTCTCTCTCTCTCTGTCCACCTGGTAGTGCTCTCTCTCTCTCTGTCTCTGGCCACCTGGTGGTGTTGTCTCTCTCTCTCTCGCTCCCTCTTTCTCTCTGGCCACCTAGTGGTGTTCTCTCTCTCTCTGGCCACATGGTAGTGCTCTCTCTCTCGCTCTCTGTCTCTGGCCACCTAGTGGTGTTCTCTCACTCTCTCTCTCTGGCCACCTGGTAGTGCTCTCTCTCTTTCTGGCCACCTGATGGTGCTCTCTCTCTCTGGCCACCTAGTGGTGTTGTCTCTCTCTCTCTCTCTGGCCACCTAGTGGTGTTCTCTCTCGCTCTCTCTCTCTGTCTCTGGCCACCTAGTGGTGCTCTCTCTCTCTCTCTCTGTCTCTGGCCACCTGGTGGTGTTGTCTCTCTCTCTCTCGCTCTCTCTTTCTCTCTGGCCACCTAGTGGTGTTCTCTCTCTCTCTGGCCACATGGTAGTGCTCTCTCTCTCGCTCTGTCTCTGGCCACCTAGTGGTGTTCTCTCACTCTCTCTCTCTGGCCACCTGGTAGTGCTCTCTCTCTCTCTGGCCACCTGATGGTGCTCTCTCTCTCTGGCCACCTAGTGGTGTTGTCTCTCTCTCTCTCTCTGGCCACCTAGTGGTGTTCGCTCTCGCTCTCTCTCTCTCTCTCTCTCTCTCTCGCTCTCTCTCTCTGGCCACCTAGTCGTGTTCTCTTTCTCTCTGGCCACCTGGTAGTCCCACCCTCTCTCTGGCCACCTGGTAGTGCTCTATCTCTCACTCTCTCTCTGTCTCTGGCCACCTAGTGGTGCTCTCTCTCTCTCTGGCCACCTAGTGGTGTTGTCTCTCTCTCTCTCTCGCTCTCTCTCTCTGGCCACCTAGTCGTGTTCTCTTTCTCTCTGGCCACCTGGTAGTC